>NC_091167.1:13792249-14109605 GCF_040958095.1 Procambarus clarkii
TCACGGCCCATGTGAATTTGTTCAAAGATCAATGAAGATACACCACCCCAGAGCAAAGCCCAATAAAGAAACCTTATCACAAGATCATGTTAGGACACAAAACCAACAATGAACCAATTGTGAGGAAGGGGGATTTCCACAGCTATTTAGTATGGCACATTGAGTTCACACAGTGTACATGCATCCTCGAGTGTAACCACCAAGAATCCCTAATGTCCTGGAATTTATAATAATAGGAGAAGAGCAAGATCAAGCATGTCTAGGGTCTTTTTGAAGGTACAAGAGTGATTATTACACAATGGCCTTTTTTACATCCCCAGTGAGAGATTAGCCAAGAACAGAGAAACATTACTAGTAGAGAAACATGAAAGGTAGTCATCTTGGTAGCTATAAACTCTGGATTTTTGGAAAGTCAACCCACTTTCAGTTAATGAAGATCGGTAATGTTTCAATGATGGCATGCCCTAAGTTACCAGGATGAGCCTATCATCAGATATCATCAGTCATAAGCATGGAAGGCGTTAAAAATGCTTTTCCCCAATTGGCCAACTGTAAGAACACTATCATGTCCACGCCGCAGCCAGGACCACAATTAATACCTGCTTGATGGGGTTCTGGGAGTTATTCTACTTCCACAGTCAGATCCAAGGCCAGGCTTGACTTGTGAGAGCTTGGTCCAACAGGCTGTTACGTGGAGCGACCTGCAGGCCCATAGCCTGGTTGGTCCAGCACCTCTCGAAGAAAAGATCTAGTTTTCTCTTGAAGATATCCACGGTTGTTCCGGCAATATTTATTATACTCACTGGGAGGATGTTGAACAACCGTGGACCTCTGATATTTATACAGTGTTCTCTTATTGTGTTTATAGCACCCCTTCTCTTCACTGGCTCTATTCTGCATTTTCTTCCATATCATACACTCCAATATGTTGTTTTTTACTGTGTTGAATTGGGACCTGGCCCTCCAGTATTTTCCATGTATACATTGATCATCATTCCATTACCAACCTCTGTACAAGGCAGTTGGGTTGCTGATTGTTGTCTATTAGGTCAAATAAGTAGATAATTTATCAATCCACTAAGCTCTAATATCAAGTTATACAAGAAGATACTTTTTACTATATATATTTTGCAAATGCCTGGTATCATAGCCAGGAAATTATAGACATAACTAAGTGATCTAATAACTAACAAACCCCACAAGGTGGGGAGAGAAGAGAACTATTGTCTTAAAGTGTTGCCCACATGATCAAGGTTCAGGGCTCTGCACATTAGGCTTTAGGCGACGTATCTGCCTATCCATGAATCCAACAATCTCCTTATATCCTAGGTATGTATGTACTTTTGCCTAAATAAAATGTTTATGTTTGATCCAAGTCATCATAGAAGCCTAGAAGAGTTTCAGTCACCATTGCACTATTGTAAAGCAGTGCCACATTGTTGTCTGTGTATTTGCTACGATATTAACTGTCAAGGGAACGAGACTTCAGCCACATTTTTTTTTAGTCTGTGTTTCTGCAGAATCATCAACCATGTCTTCCCCGGCAATGAGAGAAGCAACCTTAAGTGTGTATGAAATATCAATGAGAGGTGTTGATCAGCAAGCATGTGTTACCAGCCACCTGTTCATCACCCATCTACCACATATCATCAAGGGAAGGTTGTGTTCAGCTACATGTCGAGCTGAGAAGACTGCTGCATGTGGCTGTACCACAGAGATTGCCACGATTGACTACCCGAGAAGTTGAAAGAGTGTGAACGAGGGGCCCGGCCACTGTAAATACGGTATTCTGTTTTACTGAGATGATCCTTGCTGCGTGAACCACCAATGTTTCTTGTCTACCCAAACATCAGGACAGGTCATGTCAGAGATCAAAGAGAGACTAAAGACAGTTAACATGTAACTACACCTTAGTGGAAGGTTGTGTTTACACTGGTTGGTCACTGTTAGTGACTAAACACACACACAGAAACATTTAGCTAACACTCATTATTGCATAATTGTGCAATGATTATGATTGTGCAATAATCAGTGGTTATATTGATAATTGGTAATTGTGTATGACTATTACTTGACCGAGTGACAAGTTATTGAGATTAATTGCATATATATTGTGAAGACCCGAGTTAATGATTAGTTGTCCCAAAGTGTTAAATGAGGGTGTTCCTATGGGAACTTATCAGTTGGACATCCCGTGTCTTTCTAGTGCAATTAAGCTTTGACTAACACCAATCTCAAGTAAATTCAAGCACCCCATGTATAACTGGAATTTTTGTTTTTAATTATCTAATTTTGCAAACAATTTCAATACGTTTTACACTTGTTAGTCACACACACACACACACTGGCAGTATGACTGCACCCATGTAGAAGTCATGGGTGCAGTGGTACCTGGAGATTTGTATGGCAGTGACCAATGATAAACCCAGAGATTTTGACAGCCTCGTGGAGGAGGGTCAAGAATTGGTACAGAAACACATGGCAAACATTGAATGTCAGTTGCAGGAAATCAAGGGTGATGACACTATTGGAGAAAACAAAAATTTCAACACAGTGAGAGACTACAGTAGTGAGAGGGAGTCGAGCCCTTCACGGTCTCTAGTGGGAGGGTCTCTGACAGGAATATCTTTGTTGACGAGCATTTGGGAGAGGGGTTCCCACTCCCCAGGGATGAGGTCTGCATAGGAAGCAGGTAACCCATTCACAAACAGATTTACCCCTCATGGAGTTAAAATAGTTAAAATCCCAAGCCATGCAAATGGGCCAAGAAGAGAAGAAAAAAGATTCCTTTTGTTAAGACCATGTGGATTGACCAACAGGTTACAGAAAGTAACAAATGGATAGCACTTATGCAGTTGTAAACTGAGAGGAGGAGGAGGAGGAAGAATGTGATTATACTAGACAGAATATGGTAGTCAGGCTATCTTGCAGCTTGCCTAAATTATAAAATTTTGACAAGACAGTCGACTCGATAAATGCTTATATCGGGTCATTCTTAACGCATTGCCGCTGATTCCAATTAGACAGTTAGAGTGGACATGAAGTCTTGCCACATTGCTTAAAGGTATGGCACTCAATATCTATCATGGTCTATGACCACAGCAACACAGTTGCTATGAAGCTCTTTAGACAATTAACTTGTTAATACACAAATTAACACCTGTTGCATAGATTTTACATCATGGCAGACAGTATGCTAGAGAACTTTCATGAGGTGAAATTTAACAAGGGAGAGACCTACACATTGTTATTAGAGCTTGAAATGTAGTCTAGATTGCTACTACAAACTTCAAAAAGACTGAGCATGGCATTATGGAGTTCAACAATCAGATCATTTGACAGCAATTCATGGTTGCATGTGACTTACTTATCCAGATGAGCTGAAAGAAAGTAACAGCTTCTAACTAATCTATGGCAAAGAAACCTGACCAGTGGGCTAGGGAAACACTAAATAATCTGAAAAACAAGTTGTTAAGGGTACTGCAGGAGCCAGGCCAAAGACTTATGTTGAGTAGTCGGGAAAGTTATCAGCGACACAAGCAGAAAAGCTACAACTGCGGCACACCTGCTCATTGAGCAGCTGATTGCACGATTCTTGGACACAGCAAGGCACGACCAAAGCAAAGACTCACAGCTGGTATGAGCTCTTATGAAGATAGAAACACCAACAATGGTGAAAATCCATTACCCTACACACTGGAGGTTACCAACTACCAAAACCTTCCAGAAGTGACACACAATATGGACAATCATTCATATTTGCAAACATTCAAGTTTAAAGCCAAAGTCAAGAAATAAAGTTAAGCTCATAAATGGCCTTCTATTAAGAGTCAAACTCAATATTTGGGGCATTCACAGAAACTCATACAAAAGATTACATGGATGGTGAAATTTGGATTCCAAATTATAATTTATATAAATGTGATACAAAAACTAGGTCAAATGGAGGAGTAGGTCTGTATATTAAAGAGGACCTGGTATGCACAGAACTACTAAACTCAACTAATGAGGGGGTAGAGGTACTTGGAATTAAGGTAGAGAAACTAAACCTAATTATTATTCTAATATATAAACTGCCAGATACAACGGTTGAGGAATTCACAGAGCAGATGCACAAAATAGAGAACATACTTGATAACCTAGCAAACCCAGCTCCAGATATTATCTTCCTTGGAGATTTCAACTTACCGAGTCTAAGATGGAGAATGGCAAACACAAATATCATAGCAGGGAATGACCCGGGAAATAACCAACCACAGGTCAGAGAACTTTTGAGATTCTGTGACAAATTCTCGCTCAATCAACAGATTACAGAACCAACTAGGAACGAAAACACACTAGACTTGTTATTCACAAACAATGATGAACTAATCAGACATATCACAATCTCAGATACTTCATACTCAGACCATAAGCTCATTGAAATGCGAACTAGCATAAATAACGGTAGTAGGTCTAAGAGACCCAACAAGCGAGAAGGAATATTCAATCAATTCAATTTCAACAATAAGAGGATTGACTGGGAAAAAATAAATGTAGACCTTGCAACCATTCAATGGGAGACGGTCTTAAGCGACAAAACTCCCACACAGGGAATAGCTCAACTGACAGCTGAATCTTACAAGGTCTGCTTGAAGCACGTGCCTGTGAGGAGGGGCAGAAAGAGGACCACTCTAGAAAGAAAACGCAGACGACTGTACAGGAGAAGGAAAAAAATAACAGAAATGCTTCGGCAGACACAACTATCACAAGCAAGGAAAATAAGCCTAAGCAGGGAGATCGAAGAAATAGAACAAACGTTGTAGCGATCATATGAGTATGAGGAAATAGAATTGGAACAGAAAGCTATACAAGAGATAAGGAAAAATCCGAAATATTTTTTCACATACGCAAAATCAAAATAAAAAACCTCGACCAGTATTGGACCGTTAATTACAAATGAAGGTACGTACACAGAGGACAACAAAGAGATTAGTGAAATTCTAAGAAGCCAGTATGAGGCTATGTTTAGCACACCAATAAACAACATGAAAGTTGATGACCCAGACAGCTTCTTTATGAATGACATTCAAGCTGCAGATAATATAACAGATATTACCACAAACTCGGAAGACCTTGAAAGAGAAATTGACAATATGCCTATGCACTCAGCTCCTGGGCCCGACTCATGGAATTCAATATTTATAAAGAAATGTAAATACCAGTAGCGAGAGCACTCAGCGTAATATGGAGAAAGAGCCTGGATACAGGGGAGATACCAGCAGCACTTAAATCTGCAGATATAGCTCCGTTGCACAAGGGGGGGAGTAAAGCCTTGGCAAAAAATTATAGGCCAGTTGCACTAACATCACACATAATAAAAGTGTTTGAAAGAGTGATTAGGAATCAAAATTCTAGTTTTATGGAAAACAATGAATTGCATAATCCAGGACAACATGAATTTAGAGCGGGAAGATCCTGTCTGTCACAGTTACTCAACCACTATGACAAAATTACAGAAGCCCTAGAAGAAAAGCAAAATGCAGATGTTGTATACACAGACTTTGCAAAGGCGTTCGACAAATGTGACCATGAAGTGATAGCTCACAAAATGAGGTCAATGGGAATAACTGGAAAAGTAGGACGCTGGATACTCAATTTCCTGTCGAACAGAACACTAAGAGTAACAGTCAATCAGATAAAATCGAGTCCAAGCGATGTTAAAAGCTCTGTACCTCAAGATACAGTCCTTGCACTGCTACTGTTCCATATTCTCATATCCGATATAAACAAAAATACACGTCACAGATTCGTGTCGTCCTTTGCAGATGACACAAAAATCAGCATGAAAATTACCTCTGCTGAAGACATTGAAAAACTACAAGCAGATGTCAACAAAGTTTTCGATTGATCAGCAGAAAATAACATGATGTTTAACAGTGATAAATTTCAGGTACTCAGGAACGGCAAAAATGAGGATCTGAAACATAATACAGGGTACAAAACACAATCGAATCTTCCCATAGTAGAAAAACAGCATGTTAAGGATTTGGGAATAATGATGTCCGACGATCTAACGTTTAGGGAGCATAACCAAGCAAATATCGCGTCAGCCAGAAAAATGATTGGATGGATTACGAGAACTTTCAAATCCAGGGATCCCATCACAATGGTTGTACAGTACTCTTCAAGTCACTTGTGTTGTCCCGTCTCGAGTACTGCTCAGTACTCACTTTCCCCTTCAGAGCAGGAGAGTTTGCTGAAATAGAGGGAATACAGAGAACATATACGGCACGCATAGACGAGATAAAACACCTAAATTATTGGGATCGTCTCAAAGCTCTCCAAATGTACTCTCTAGAAAGGAGACGAGAGAGGTACCAAATAATATACACATGGAAAATACTGAAGGGTCAGGTCCCAAATCTACACAGTAAAATAACAACGTACTGGAGTGAACGATATGGAAGAAAATGCAAGATTGAACCAGTGAAGAGCAGAGGTGCCATAGGCACAATCAGAGAGCACTGTATAAACATCAGAGGTCCGCGGTTGTTCAACGTCCTCCCAGCGACTATGCGACTATAAGAAATATTGCCGGAACAACTGTGGACATCTTCAAGAGAAAACTGGACTGTTTTCTAAGAGAAGTTCTGGATCATCCGGGCTGTGGTGGGTATGTGGCCCTGCGGGCCGCTAAAAGCAACAGCCTGGTGGACCAAACTCTCACAAGTCGAGCCTGGCCTCGGGCCGGGCTTGGGGAGTAGAAGAACTCCCAGAATCCCATCAAGCAGGTATCAAGCAGGTTGTAGAAGGATCAGTAAAAGGGAAGTTAACGTAGGTCTTAAGAGATAGAGGAGCGAACGCTTACATAGTGAAGAAACTTAGTGGAGCCAGGAAATAAGATAGATGATTGTCTCGGTGTTCTGATCAATCATCCTGATTGACGAGCCAAGGTAATATTGAGGCATTCGTGTGAGTTGACATTCCATAAATCAAAGAAACAATTCAGTCAGTTCAGAATAAGCATGTTGTTTATGGATTATTGCTTGGGTATGCTCCAGCAATTGTTGATTTTCAGAGTCAAACATCCCACCACACCAAGTTCAATTCAGAGAATGGTGGCCAGGAATCATGGGAAGCTTGACCCAGAGTGCACAGCTCACACTGCTGATTTGATGCAAACCTGGAAGAATTTTCCTACTGACATCACAGAGTGACAAACCACAGAAAAGGGAAAGAAAGAAGAGTAAAAGCAAAAGAAAGGTCTGTGAGGGAGCAGTAGGAGCGAAGCTGACAGCTGACTCAACCAGTGTTGCCTCAAAGAGCTCACTCGTGGCTACTGTGACCACAAGAGCTGAAATCATTAAACTTTTATGGCTCTATGAAACCTCTGAAATGAAGACATCTAGGGGGGAGGGGGTTAGCCATGAATTCATTGTTGCGCATAGGAGTGACCCATCACTCACCAGGATATGTCAGTAATTTGCAGAGAACAAGGTTTTTCCAACAAGCTGCTAGGAAGTCTAGATATTTAGAGAAGCAGCAGGATAAGCTCATGTAAA
Organism: Procambarus clarkii; assembly: GCF_040958095.1. Lineage (NCBI taxonomy): Eukaryota > Metazoa > Arthropoda > Malacostraca > Decapoda > Cambaridae > Procambarus > Procambarus clarkii. The sequence goes on from NC_091167.1 coordinate 13,799,794, forward strand.
CATCCTCCTCCAACATCCTCATAGGTGATCGTCCTCTTGGAGGAGGACCACCCACAGAGGTGTCCTACTCAAATAGTTTATCCAGAGTGTGTATCCAGTGCTCTGGTAGTTACTCGAGATTTTTATTAGCTTAAACAATATGTCAGTCCTAATTGATATGATTTGATGACGTAACTTGAAACAATAGTCAAGTAATATAGTCACACCAATTAACTGACAACTGATCACACTGCACAAAGCAGGCAAGCTCAATCCTGAGTGGAGGTTTCTACTTGCTACAATCATAGGAGCTAACTAGAGAAAAAACTTTCAGAAATATCTGGGAAAACTTTGAGAAAGCCAGAGGAATAAGCCTTGCTCAAGATCTGTGCCATAGGAGCAAATCATCATAATCCCTACACCACCACCACCCTGTATATGTAACTGAACCATGCAGAGGCAAGCTCAACGTCTTTATTCCCCTTGCTTGCCACCCACTAGAGAGCAAACTAAGAAGGACCTAGTTGGGCCCCAGGGGCACCACCTCAGACAAAAGTGTTAGCAAGTGACCTAGTTTCCAGACCCATACAGCAGAAATATATGCACTGTGAAATATAATATAAATACTTTATGAAATGTATGCTAGAAATATATGTGCTGTGAACATACAAAGCAGGAAATGCTCTGCATGTTAGTGGCTTTGCAAGAATATACCATTTAATCACCAAAATATGTACTTTCACAACACATTGAACCTTATTGTATATCAATAAATAAAGAGATAAATAGCTTGTGGTGCAAGAACCAAGAGAGGGACACTTACATGTGGCAATATGTATAGGCTGCCACCCAGACTTGGCATCCTTGCAGTGAACATCAACGCCTGCTTGAAGCAGCACCTGTGTGAGTTCCACATTTCCTGAAACGGTGAATAAAATTAGTAATTGTCTTAACATCTGATGCCTCTGTTCACCTAGCAGTAAATAGGTACCCGAGAGTTAGGCAACTGTCGTGAGGTTGCATCCTTTTGAAGGTGACTTGAGGAGGATGGGGGAGGGGGGGGGGGATCTTGGAAAGCCTCACAAGCTTCTTGTCCTTGGCAATGGGAACTATCACTACAGCGCTCTACTTTGGCCACCTACCATTGTACCCAACCTCAGCACATCACTCGCAACTCACTTCACACGACTGTACCATGTTGGTCGGCAAGTGGTGTTTGAGCCACCAGTCCATCATAAGAGTTGCCCTCGCCTGTGTCAGTATTATTCCACTATGAACACAATCAGACTGCCGTGTAACATTCATTGATATGGGAAGCAAAATAATTATTTCATGAGAAGATGAATATTTTATATCAAGTGTTTTATATCAGTGTTAGGAGTACATGAAGTGTTTACCAAGGTGATGCCATGAGACTAAATTTTGGCCCCAAGACTATGTTGTGGGTCCTGACACTGTTGTGGCACCCACATATTTCCAGCACCAGTAATAAGGTTTCTAATGCAGATATGTCCACAATAGATATTGGATGGTTTTATTTTACCAAGAAAATTAGCTTGAGTTTAATCTCCTTTCCATGTAAAATTTCATATGACAATCAATAGGTTTTCATACTACTGGTGTTAATACCAAGGAGGCCTGATCAGAGGCCACGGGGACATCGATCCTCGGAATCATCGACAGGAAATAGCTCAAATTGTAAAAACTTTGTCATCTGAATCCATGCTGTCTGAGGGTTCACTGCACTTAAGCACATATTAACAATTGTGTACTAAACAGAAGTATGACTGCATAGGAAGGAAAAAAATACAGTGCATATGGCCAGAGTTAAAAAGGGTACTTGACAATGGTTAAGATTGTACAAGAGAATGACTGATTACATAACTGCCAGGTAAAATTTAGGATAGGCAACCAGCAAACTAGAAGAGGGGCAGTGCAAAATGCAGGAAAGATTTCATAAGAAAAACAAAGGGAATAAAACAAGATATAAAGACACAAATAAATATTAAAGCTGTACGATGGAATCAAACATGCGTCTCTCAACTCCTCAGGCACACGCAAATTAACTGGATCATGACCGACTAAAACTATCTTAATCGGAAATACTTCTTAACATACATGGAGTTTGGATGGCACCACCCAGTAGTAATTCTGGTCGAGATGCTTTGGGCCCATCATGGTCCAGTTGATAGTGCAGGTGCCTAACCAGTTTAAGGATGTGCATTCCATTCTAAATAGTCATTCAAAGATTCACCACATTCTTGTGATTTCATTGTGATTATATGGAAATGTTTCAAAGACATGTTCTTGGATATTACCTTAAACAATATCCAAGAAAAACAAGACACAAAACTCAATGACATACTAATAGTAAATAGCCAGGCTGAACTCCAAGGTATATTAGCAGGATTAAAGAAAATAGTCAAATGTGGTAAAATGTGCCTGATTCTTTATTGACAGAGGAGTGCTAGAGTCTTTAAATAGCAGACGACCAGTTTACCACAATATTGTGATAAAGTGTAGAGAAAATGTTAAGAAATTAGAAAAAACCAGTGTTGAATGTAATGAAACGCCATTTTCTGGGTGAGACCCGGAGGCTCCCCGGAGCTATACCGGGCTGATGTGTATTTATTAGACCATGGCAACAGTCAATCGAAGGAGTTCTAGGCCTACCGGGGCCCAGAGCCAGACCCTGGCCCCCTCAAGAGAGGCACGAGGAGCAATGGCCTAAAGACATCCCTGTGTAATTGGAAACAGTCTTTGTCTGCCATCTACCAGGTCAGGCACACAGAAAAGTAGGAATTCCAAAAACTACTGCTGATCAAATAATTTGCAAACCGAAAGCCGACCTAGAAACAGAACTCCCTATCAAAACCAAGGAAACAAGTACAGTGGCACCTCGGAATACGAGTGTCCCTGAATGTGAGTTTTTCGGAATACGAGCAGGATTTGCTCGGAAAATGTGCCTCGGAGGGCAAGGGTTACCTCGGAACACGAGTTTGTTGATACGTGTACAGGCCGACTAGCACATAGTGGCAGGCGATCGCTCCTCAGTTTACCAGTGTCTCGCGCTCAGTGACTATCCCACCTGAATTCTTCACAAGGATTTACAGTTTTTTGTCAGTTTTTTGGCCATTTGAACATAAAAGTTGTCATTATATATCTCGCCATGGGTCTCAAGAAAGCCATTGATAAGGTTCAACCTAAGAAAATAGCTGTGAGTAGAGGCAGTAGAGGATGTCCCTTCTTGATTAACAAAATGTGTAAAGTATGGGAAGAACTGCAAAGTTTTGTTGAAAAAACTCGCCCAGATAAAGCTGTAGCAGGCCGTTGCATTGACCTTTTAAATGACAATGTGATGTCCTACTACAGACAAGTGTTAAAATGTAGGGAAAAACAAGTGTCTTTAGATAGATTCTTAGTAAAACAAGCAAGTCCTAGTGGTATGCAGGCAAAATGTGCCAGAGTGTGCATACCAGTGAAGTCCTCACTGCCTGATGTTATAATGGAAGGAGACTCCTCTTCCAAACAGTAACACCTCTCCTCCTCCCTCCTCACATCTTCCATACACCAACAGCAGTCCTCAGCAAGGGTAAGTAATAACTTGAACATAGTTTTGTAGGTTTATTTAGATGAGTTAGGTATAAAAATTTAGTTTGATGTGGGGTTTTTGGGGTAGTCAGGAACAGATTAATTCATTTCCCAATATTTCTTATGGGGGAATTAGCTTCAGAATACGAGTTTTCGGAATACGAGCCGTCTCCAAGAATGGATTAAACTCTTAAACCGAGGTACCCCTGTATGAAGGCACCACAAACGCAGCGCATCCATCTGCGCAACCCCCCGCCCTCCCCGGGATGGGGAAGGGGGGGTCCCAGACATCCACGCTGGCAACTCTCCTCGGTTCAGAGCCCGAGTATCAAACACGCAAAAAAACGCCGACCAAAGGGAGGGAGGGATGCCGGGGAGCCTCCGGGTCTCACCCAGAAAATGGCGTTTCATTACATTCAACGCTGGTTTTCTGTGGAAAGCCCATTCGGCTTTCAGGAGCTACCTAATCAAAGATAAAGAAAAAGAAGGACTTACCCGGGAGGCGGTCGTCACTCGCTCCCCCCAACTCGAAGTCGAGACAAATGGCTCCAAGATGCGACCCAAAGCTACACATGCCCGAGAAGGCCCAGGAACATTAACGAGAAACCGTGCAGCCAGGAACCTGTTCGACCTCTAAAAGCCCCATGCCCGAATGTCAGCCCAGGACATAATTCCCAAAAACAGAAGCCAAAGCCGCAAACTTACGAACGTCGTGGACACAGGGATAGACCATAGGCTGGCTGGACCGAATAATTCTGTGGACAACCTGGGAGAACCACGGCTTGGAACAGGGAAGAAGGGAAACTGAATCCACCCAAAGCGTGTCCCCTGCCACGGAGGCCGTGGCACGCAAATACCGGCAAAGACCCACAACTGGACATAAAACATGATGCACCTCCAGCCGAACCAACCATGCATCAACAACCCAAGGACCCCTTCGGAAAGCAGCAGACTGATTCTTCACCAGAAGAGAAGAAGGCTGCAAACGAACGAAATGACCACCAGGACTGAAAGAGCAGAAACTCCTGCACCGGAGGAGAGCATGAAGCTCCTCGACCCAACCCCCAGAGGCCATATGCCAACAAGAAAAAGAGCTATAGAAAAACAGTCATGAACCGAGGGGGCCACCACAAACTGAGGAGAAGAGAGAAAAGAGAGCACCCAGTCCAACGACCAGGACGGCTCAGGCGGCACATGAGCAGGCCGGAGGTGAAACAACACCCGAGAAATCTTGCGAACGGAGCAGAAGTGACATCTACCCCAAAAGCGTCGCACAAAACAAGGCGACAGTATTTGGCACAAGATGACTGTCCTGAAACAACTAAGAGAAAGGACAAAACAACCCGATCAGAAATTGAAGATAACCTACAAAGAGACAAAAATTGCCGAAAGGACCGGCAGGAAATTTCATACTGCCGTCTAGACGAAACTCACAGATGGGACACCACCAACTAAGCCACCTGGTCACCATACAAGTGGTGATACACTCGCATCAAAAAAGACCAGACGCGAAGAGTGGAGAAGATCGAACCAGCCACGTATCAGACCGGACCGATCTGCTGAAAGAGGCGGAGCCACAGAAGACCCTCGGGTTCGGACATCGAGCAAGAAGCGCCTGAAACCAAGGCTGGCCCGGCCTTGGTTTCCTGTTGGAAATAGTCCTGTTGGCCTCCAAGGAGCCAACAGGACTACTCTCCCTTGGTAAGTTTGCAACCGAGCCAGGATTCCGAGCAACAACCAGACCAGAGGGAAGAGGTACACGTAATTCCACCTCAATCAGACCAGCCGAAAGACATCGACCCTGACAGCCTCGCAGTCTGGGAAGGGCGCCACAAACTGGAAGACGCCTCGACCACGCCAATACGAATAGGTCCACCTCTGGGTGCCCATACGTCTGGCAGAGCCAACTGAACGAGTCGGCGTCGACTGTCCATTCCGTGGAAAGGGGAATGAACCAAGAAGGGCCGTCCGCCAGGACATTTGACACCCCCTGAACATGAACTGCCAGGAGAGCCAAACCCCCTAGAACTTAGCAGACGAGTCACCCGAAGCGACCAGCCCTAAAGAACCAAGGACCTCATCGAACCCCCACGGTTCAGGCAATGAACCACCAGGGAGCAATCCGAATGGAGCCAAATCGTTGCTCCTCGAGCGACCCAAATCCTCTGAAGCGAATGCCACAGCGCCGCAAACTCCTGCACCGTGCTGTGAGCTTGACGGAAGGACGAACCCCATCGACCCACCCTGGCTGGCCTGGTGAGCACTTGTCACAAAACCCCAGCCGAGAGACGAGGCATCCGTGAACACATGAGTGAGGGCTCAGGGAGGTGCCACGACACAGAACACCAAAAAACCTACAGAGGAACCCGGTGATGCAGCAGTCAACACAAGGCTCCCGGGATCCGAACCCATCGATCGTGAGAGTGGCGGAAGGGACAACCCTGAAGAAACCATAACATCTGACGAAGCCAGATCCGACCCGATGGGTAGACCAGCAGGGCGAAGTTCAGGCTCCCGCACAGCTGCTCAAACAACCGACGTGTGACCCGGGTGCCCTCCAAAAACAGCCGGGGGCGCGACCGCAGCTACAATAGCATCGCAGGAGGGAGTGACAAGGAAGCGGTCCGAGAGTCCCACACCAGACTCAGCCAAGTCTGAATCTGAGAGGGAACCAAAAGGGACTTCCTCCAGTGCACCATGAACTGAACCCGCCGAGCTGGGAAAAAACCATATCCCTGGCGAGCAGACACGTGGACTGGCTGGGAGCCCACACCAGCCAGTCTTCGAGGTAAGCCAGAACCCAAACCCCTAACAGAAGCAAACAGGTCACCACGACCCGGTAAGGCGTGTGAAAACTCGAGGTGCCAGATTCAAGCCGCATGGAAGGCAACGAAAGCGGTAAGCTTGTCGCCCCAAGACAAAACACGAGCCAGTCACTGATGAATCGGGACGTGAACAATAAAATTATAAAAAACCAATACGCTTCCCAGAGGTACAGAGACACCATCCAGGCACCCGGTGCCAAAAGCAGCCGGACCCGAGACAGAGTGGTCATCCGAAAGGAGGGGCAAAAGACCCGGGGATTCAGACTAGACAAGTCCAGTATGAATCACAGATCCACACAGTTCCGTTCCAGAACTGAAAACAGACAGGAAACCCACCTGAGGGACGTTGTCATTTTGACCATAGCCAAGCGAACCTACTCCCTGATGACCTGACAGCACAGGAGAAGAGGCCTGCCCTGCCAACCCCGATCCCCCCCGAAGGAGGAAGAGCAACCCAAGCCACCGCAGGCCGGAGAAAATGACCCAAAATGCCCACGAATCGTGGGACCAGGCTAGAAAGGGCCGACGTCTCCTACGAGAGCCCAACCAACTGTAAGAGCGATCACTGCGCCAACCAGACGTTAACAGCTCCAGAGGTGGTGCCGCCCCAAATCTGGCACCACTGGCTTACGACGACCGAAGGAACCCTGAGACCTTGCACAACCCTTCCGGGCAGGACCTCCATCCCCCCCCCTCCCCGCGCAGAGAACCTACAAGTCCGACAAAGGCCGTCAACTAGACGAAGCCGCCTGCAGAAAAAGCACCACCACAGACTCTGCAAACAGGAACAGACAAAAAGGTGATGAAAATCTAAGCCAGGGCCCCAAGACGATCCCAAAATCTGGACAAGTACCGCCTGTCAGCACGCGAGGCGAGAAGCAAAGAACAGACACCGCCTCCCTCAGAAATGGCACATACAACTTCACCAAGGCAGCCGCCGCCCGAGTTGCCGAAGCAAGCACACCGGACGCTGGCCTGGAACCCAGCTCCTCCACACCCAGCACGAGACAGTCTGAAGACAGCTTCAGCAGGGAAAAGAAGCGCAAGACCGAAGCCAAGTGCCCACGGGCACACAAATCCTGCGGGGTTTGCAGGAAAGGCAACCAACCTCGCATGTTGCTGCAACTTAAACCTTGCATGTAACACTAAAGCTGCCTGCACCCAAATATCAGTCTCAGTGGACTGGGTGAATGGAGTACAAGCAAATAACACCACGCACAGGACTCCGGGGTCATAGGTGTCACTGACCTCAACAGGCAGCAAGGTGGAGGCAGACGGTAAGTGTCACCCCAAAACAGGGGACAGAGCAACCTTCAAACTCGCACAAGGCGAGGTGGGACTCAGAGGTCTCCTACATTGGACCACTGAGCCCCAATGGGGGTTTCCAGGGCCCTTAGGCTAACTGAGAAGGGAAGCCCAGGCGAGGTACTGCTAACTGGTTATCCCAGAAATACCAAGCAAACAATCTAAAAGCTGAACCCCTGCGACGTGTGAAAGCACGGGGACCTAGTGGAGGACCACCAAAATCCTACTAGTGGTCCTACCGCCACACCTGGCAGACCCCCGCCAGGCAAAACAAACCTAAAACAAAAGAAAAACCCTGCAAAAGCACAACGTCGCCAGGAGAACAGAACCAGTCGCTATGCGTATATCAGACAGCTGCACAGTACCTCGCGCCCCAGCCAGCGACGAAACTACCTCCTACCCAAGGGAAAACAGGAGTACGAACCACCCCAGCTGAACCCCCAAGGGTGGGCAATCACCGAGCAACGACAGAACCATCGGAGGTAGCAGCTCCTGAACAGCTCATGGAACATAACCCTGAGGCTGCAAAGGCAGTACTTAAAGGGCACTTAGGGAAGGCGGCCCTAGGTGCATGCAGCCCCAGTACTCGTGTTACGTCTGGCTCACACACCACCAAAACAGAGCAATAACACTGCACTGCAGCACCGCGCAAAGAGTGGAGCCAGAGCGATCGACCGTCACCAACACAACAGCCTCTTGAACTGAGGAGAGCTGCCGGCATGGAGGTCTGGGAACCCCCGTCCCCCTCCCGGGGAGGGGGGGAGTTGCACAGACGGATGTGCGCCGGTTGTGGTGACGTCATACTTGTTTCCTTGGTTTTGATTGGGGAGTTCTGTTGCTAGTTTGGCTTTTGGTTTACAAATTATTTGATCAGCAGTAGTTTGTTCTTTTCCTACCTTTCTGGGTGCCTGACCTGGTAGATGGCAGACAAAGACTGCTTCCAATTACTGTACACGTCAATTTAGCAATGGCCAATTTAGGCCATTGGTCCTCATGCCTCTCTGCCAGGTTCTGGCTCTGGTCCCTGGTAGGCCTAGAATTCCTTCGATTGGCTGTTGCCACTGTCTAATATATACACATCAGCCCGGTATAGCTCCGGGGAGCCGAAGGGGCTCTCCACAGAAAACTGGGTATAAAGTAAGATTCATGTGGATCCCTTCATATGTGGGAATACTGTTGAATGAGGTAGTTGATGAGATAGCAAAGAGAGCCATGGTATAACCAGATAACTTTGAAACAAACAAAAAGAAGAATCAAGATGATCCAAGAGGATGAAGAAAAGGTAAAGAGAATGACAATGGTGGACAGTAGTAACACACTTAAGAATTATTCAATAATAAATACAAATTCGTCCTTCACCTATGGTAGAGGAAAGTCTACTCGGAAGGATTCAATTTACATGAGATTAAGATTAATTAAGGTACAAATATATCCGGCAATACGGTGTTGATACCAGTGAAAAAGATAAGGAGTGTAAATTATGTAATACTTGGAACATTGTGTGTTCGTGTCAACTTATTGATAACTATAGAAATAAAGAAATAAGTAGTGTATCTCATCAAATTGTTTGGATGTGTGATAATGGTATGATTGACAGAATACTTAGCAGCTACAAGAATTTTGCCCCAAGAGTCTAACACTTATATGCTGTGCTTGCTATATTAACCTGCAATGTTAACTGGGATTCTTGTATTGTGATTTGTGTATTTATACTCGCTGAATTTGTGTGCCCCTTGAGGGACTTGAAGTAGAGGGGGAGAGGGTTAGAGATAGCCTAAGCTACTCTATCCCTTTGAGATGTATTTTTTCTTGTCCCAATAAACATACTTGACTTTATTAGTAAATAGCCATGTTAAAATATACAGCATCTTTGACAATACTTCATGAATTGTACATCAAAATAAATATGCAGACTCTCACCAGTGCGGCAAGCAACCAACAAAGCATGCTGGGATTTCTTAGAAGTTGGATCAAAGGTCTGACGAGCCACATATTCTTTGATGGTGTTGACATCCCCTTGGAGCGCGGCCCTTGTAAAAGGGTGACCAGAGTCAGGGTCATCTGGCCATAGTGTTGTAAGACTGTCTGGGTCATCCACAGCTAAATCTTCAGGTACTGTACTAGGTTCTTGAGACTGCTTGAACCATCCTGTAATGGAGGCGCTCGCATGGTTGCTGTCTGAAAATGTAACCATAATTGACATTAGGGAACATTAGAACCTTCTTAAGTTTCCTAATTAGTCTAATATTAGCTTTTCCCATGCAACTGAAGTGTACATATGGAGAGAAGGCATTCTAAATATTAACTTGTATGAGTGTACAATATTTTAAATGGTATCGCAAACTACTACATTTTCCTGTGTATAAGACGTATCTATTTAACAGGAATATTTTGTGAATTTTGTATGTATCCTCATACAGTACATTTATTAAATGTGATGTTCAAATGTTTTAGTTGGGAAAAGTGTGTGATTTTATGTACGTAAATACAATAAATACTCGGTTAGTGTTGGACCAAAAACGTGTGCCCTATTCAGTGACAAACATGTTAATATACACTTTTATATTATACCTATATTTAAAATTTCCCTCCCTTAATTATTTATTTTCCCTCGGTCTGCTTAAACAACTTAATTGTCAATTTAATTATATATTGCTCTATCTGTCAACCTATCAATCCTACCTTTTTTCATCTAGTACCCAAGACATGTCATCAATGGTGTTCTGATCAATTATTGCACCTAATCATCACTGTCTTGAGTACAGTACAGTACCTGCAGTCAACTTGTATCCATTCAAAATTAAAACATCCAATCAGTTTTTTCAACCCCATGTATTTTTTAATTAAACTTATCTTAAATTAATATTGACAAAAATGAAGGGCAAAAGCTGTCAACAAAAGTTATTGAAAGAAACGGTAGTAGAGGAAAGTCTTCATTACCAACAGTGTTTCACTCGTTTGTAATAGCTCGTCATTGATTGGTCACTGTCTCTACTTTAATTAAGCTTCACACTATTGCATATCGCAATCTGTGATTTCCTCCTGTGCACAAATCGCTTCGTGCGATTTTATCCCACTAGATCTGTTAACTATGTTTTTGCCATGTGCATCATGATTTAGTATTTTTAAATAGCTGAGAAGTCAAAAAGTTAATATATCACATATTCAAAAAAGAATCTCAATACAGAATTTAGTTCAACCATCAGTAAGCAAACACAATGTAAGTAGCACACTGCTATATTACAGAAAGGCGCTATTGGACAAGTGTTTGCACAGTTAAAGAATACATGGTTCAAGTGAGCAAAGCATGCATGATATCTTCAACACTACCTGTACTAGCTATCTTACAAACATCCACAATGAAAGAGCATAGACCATGCAGAAATTTCTGAATACCATTCAAAACAATGATTAGCTTTAATTGGGAGCAAAAGCACTACTATTAAAGTAAAGAATAAGCCGTCCTTACCACTGATGCCTCTTAATTCTCCCAAGATTCCCACCCACTCATGCCTCTCGTCTCTCGCAAGATTCCCACCCACTTATGCCTCTTGTCTCTCCCAAGATTCCCACCCACTTATGCCTCTCGTCTCTCGCAAGATTCCCACCTAATCGTGTCTCTCATCTTTTGCAAGATTCCTATTGCAGCATAACTGTTGACTGCATTTGTTCAGTTATCCATTCTTTTCATGCACAGAAAACCAGCATTGAATGTAATGAAACATCATTTTCTGGGTGAGCCCCGGAGGCTTCTTGAAGCTATCCAAATTGATATGTGCAATATTAGTTTGGGGTCATCAGTTACAGGAGTTCTTATGCCTACAGGGAACCATGAGCCAGAACCTGGTCCCTTCAGAGAGGCGCAGGAAGCAATGGCCTATGAGCACTTTAACACTTTTGCTCGTTGATGATTCAGTATGGCATCAAAAATTTTATAGACGAATGTGCGGAATTGACGCAGAATGGCATCATAAATTTAAAAATTTGGCCTGCTTTCGGCTTGGCTGTGGGTTTTGGACATTATATGCATATACTCCTGTAGGGAATTTCTTTGTGAACATATTGACACCAAAATGAAAGACCTACAATGAGAATAGAGGTGACAAAGTTGAAAAGAGCATACATATTTTATTGCTCATGAGCGCTCACGGGTAATGCGATATCACTTTCTCTGTTTGCTGTGTGTGGTACGCTGCGCTTTTGAACTTTAAATGCATATACAGTGCTTCCTCAGTCTAATGAACCAAGCTCAATCGAATTCCCGGAAGAGCCGAACAAATTGAATTCGGTACCAAATGTTCAGTGGAACATACAAATGTTCGATTATGTGAAGAATGTTCGTCCCAGCGATCACCGAGACCGAGCTGTCATAACGGATGACAGCTACTGTCATCAACTATAATTCACCAAAGTGTAAACAGTTGTACAGAATTATATTTTGCTTTCCCGGTGGTGAGGGAGGCAGTGGTGGTGGTGGTGGTGGTGGTGGTGGTGAGGGAGGCAGTGGTGGTGGTGGTGGTGGTGAGGGAGGCAGTGGTGGTGGTGGTGGTGGTGAGGGAAGCAGTGGTGGTGGTGGTGGTGGTGAGGGAGGCAGTGGTGGTGGTGGTGGTGGTGAGGGAAGCAGTGGTGGTGGTGGTGGTGGTGAGGGAGGCAGTGGTAGTGGTGGTGGTGGTGGTGGTGGTGAGGGAGGCAGTGGTGGTGGTGGTGAGGGAGGCAGTGGTGGTGGTGGTGAGGGAGGCAGTGGTGGTGGTGGTGAGGGAGGCAGTGGTGGTGAGGGAGGCAGTGGTGGTGGTGGTGAGGGAGGCAGTGGTGGTGGTGGTGAGGGAGGCAGTGGTGGTGGTGGTGAGGGAGGCAGTGGTGGTGGTGGTGAGGGAGGCAGTGGTGGTGGTGGTGAGGGAGGCAGTGGTGGTGGTGGTGAGGGAGGCAGTGGTGGTGGTGGTGAGGGAGGCAGTGGTGGTGGTGGTGAGGGAGGCAGTGGTGGTGGTGGTGAGGGAGGCAGTGGTGGTGGTGGTGAGGGAGGCAGTGGTGGTGGTGGTGAGGGAGGCAGTGGTGGTGGTGGTGAGGGAGGCAGTGGTGGTGGTGGTGAGGGAGGCAGTGGTGGTGGTGGTGAGGGAGGCAGTGGTGGTGGTGGTGAGGGAGGCAGTGGTGGTGGTGGTGAGGGAGGCAGTGGTGGTGGTGGTGAGGGAGGCAGTGGTGGTGGTGGTGAGGGAGGCAGTGGTGGTGGTGGTGAGGGAGGCAGTGGTGGTGGTGGTGAGGGAGGCAGTGGTGGTGGTGGTGAGGGAGGCAGTGGTGGTGGTGGTGAGGAAGGCAGTGGTGGTGGTGGTGAGGGAGGCAGTGGTGGTGAGGGAGGCAGTGGTGGTGGTGGTGAGGGAGGCAGTGGTGGTGGTGGTGAGGGAGGCAGTGGTGGTGGTGGTGAGGGAGGCAGTGGTGGTGGTGGTGAGGGAGGCAGTGGTGGTGGTGGTGAGGGAGGCAGTGGTGGTGGTGGTGGTGGTGAGGGAGGCAGTGGTGGTGGTGGTGGTGGTGAGGGAGGCAGTGGTGGTGGTGGTGGTGGTGAGGGAGGCAGTGGTGGTGGTGGTGAGGGAGGCAGTGGTGGTGGTGGTGAGGGAGGCAGTGGTGGTGGTGGTGAGGGAGGCAGTGGTGGTGGTGGTGGTGGTGAGGGAGGCAGTGGTGGTGGTGGTGAGGGAGGCAGTGGTGGTGGTGAGGGAGGCAGTGGTGGTGGTGAGGGAGGCAGTGGTGGTGGTGAGGGAGGCAGTGGTGGTGGTGAGGGAGGCAGTGGTGGTGGTGAGGGAGGCAGTGGTGGTGGTGAGGGAGGCAGTGGTGGTGGTGAGGGAGGCAGTGGTGGTGGTGAGGGAGGCAGTGGTGGTGGTGAGGGAGGCAGTGGTGGTGGTGAGGGAGGCAGTGGTGGTGGTGAGGGAGGCAGTGGTGGTGGTGAGGGAGGCAGTGGTGGTGGTGAGGGAGGCAGTGGTGGTGGTGAGGGAGGCAGTGGTGGTGGTGAGGGAGGCAGTGGTGGTGGTGAGGGAGGCAGTGGTGGTGGTGAGGGAGGCAGTGGTGGTGGTGAGGGAGGCAGTGGTGGTGGTGAGGGAGGCAGTGGTGGTGGTGAGGGAGGCAGTGGTGGTGGTGAGGGAGGCAGTGGTGGTGGTGAGGGAGGCAGTGGTGGTGGTGAGGGAGGCAGTGGTGGTGGTGAGGGAGGCAGTGGTGGTGGTGAGGGAGGCAGTGGTGGTGGTGAGGGAGGCAGTGGTGGTGGTGGTGGTGAGGCAGTGGTGGTGGTGGTGGTGAGGCAGTGGTGGTGGTGGTGGTGAGGCGGTGGTGGTGGTGAGGCAGTGGTGGTGGTGGTGGTGAGGCAGTGGTGGTGGTGGTGGTGGTGAGGCAGTGGTGGTGGTGGTGGTGGTGAGGCAGTGGTGGTGGTGGTGAGGCAGTGGTGGTGGTGGTGGTGAGGGAGGCAGTGGTGGTGGTGAGGGAGGCAATGGTGGTGGTGGTGGTGGTGATGAGGGAAGCAGTGGTGGTGGTGGTGGTGAGGGAGAGAGTGGTGGTGGTGGTGGTGGTGAGGGAGGCGGTGGTGGTGGTGGTGAGGGAGGCGGTGGTGGTGGTGGTGAGGGAGGCGGTGGTGGTGGTGAGGGGGGCGGTGGTGGTGGTGAGGGGGGCGGTGGTGGTGGTGAGGGGGGCGGTGGTGGTGGTGAGGGGGGCGGTGGTGGTGGTAAGGGGGGGCGGTGGTGGTGGTGAGGGGGGGCGGTGGTGGTGGTGAGGGGGGTGGTGGTGGTGAGGGGGGGCGGTGGTGGTGGCGAGGGAGGCGGTGGTGGTGAGCGAGAGGGGTCGTGGTGATGTAGGGTGGTCACGTTAGTAAGAGTGGTGGAGGGGAGGCCTGTTGCTGACCACGCATGGTTGCAAACCTCTCATCCATTCTGTATTAAAAATTTAAATCTTAGCTGTAAAATATTTATGCCAAAATGTTAATTTTTGTGTATTAATATACATTATTAATCATAAACATGTTTTATTGATTCCTGTAGAAAACAATAGCTGACTTGGCATTGTGTATTCACCTAGTTGTGTCTGCGGGGGTTGAGCTTCGCTCTTTCAGCCCCCCCTCTCAACTGTCAATCAACTGTTTACTAACTACTTTTTTTCCTTCCCCCCCCCACACACACACCCCCCAGGAAGCAGCCCGAGACCGCTGACTGATCCCAAGGTACCTATTTATTGCTAGGTAACAGGGGCATTCAAGGTGAAAGAAACTTTGCCCATTTGTTTCTGCCTGGTGCGGGAATCAAACCCGCACCACAGAATTCCGAGTACTGCGTGCTATCCACCAGGCTACCAGGCCACATGTAGTGCAATTACAGGATGAGAGCTATGCTCGTGGTGTCCCGTCTTCCCAGTACTCTTTGTCATATAAAGCTTTGAAACTACTGACGGTCTTGGCCTCCACCACCTTCTCACCTAACTTGTTCCAACCGCCTACCACTCTGTTTGCTAAAGTGAATTTTCTTATATTTCTTTGGCATCTGTGTTTAGCTAGTTTAAATCTATGACCTCTTGTTCTTAAAGTTCCGGGTCTCAGGAAATCTTCCCTATCGATTTTTTCAATTCCTGTTACTATTTTGTATGTAGTGATCATGTCTGCTTGATACCTGCTTGATGGGGTTCTGGGAGTTCTTCTACTCCCCAAGCCCGGCCCGAGGCCAGGCTCGACTTGTGGGAGTTTGGTCCACTAGGCTGTTGCTTGGAGCGGCCCGCAGGGACACATACCTACCACAGCCCGGCTGATCCGGAACTTCTCTTAGAAAACAGTCCAGTTTTCTCTTGAAGATGTCCACGGTTGTTCCGGCAATATTTCTTATAGTCGCTGGGAGGACGTTGAACAACCGCGGACCTCTGGTGTTTATACAGTGCTCTCTGATTGTGCCTATGGCACCTCTGCTCTTCACTGGTTCAATCTTGCATTTTCTTCCATATCGTTCACTCCAGTACGTTGTTATTTTACTGTGTAGATTTGGGACCTGGCCCTCCAGTATTTTCCATGTGTATATTATTTGGTATCTCTCTCGTCTCCTTTCTAGAGAGTACATTTGGAGAACTTTGAGACGATCCCAATAATTTAGGTGTTTTATCTCGTCTATGTGTGCCGTATATGTTCTCTGTATTCCCTCTATTTCAGCAATCTCTCCTGCTCTGAAGGGGGAAGTGAGTACTGAGCAGTACTCGAGACGGGACAACACAAGTGACTAAGAGTACAACCATTGTGATGGGATCCCTGGATTTATCACCTCTTTTTCTTCAGTCTTCTAGTTTTGGCATATTTAATGCCTCTAACCTCTCCTCATAGCTCTTGCCCTTCAGTTCTGGGAGCCACTTAGTAGCATGTCTTTGCACCTTTTCCAGTTTGTTGATGTGCTTCTTAAGATATGGGCACCACACAATGGGGGTGGGGGGTGTGGAGGGATGGTGTGGTGGGTGGTGTGGGGGGATGGGGGGGATGGTGTGGGAGGGATGGTGTGGGGGGGATGGTGTGGGGAGGTGTGGGGGGGGATGGTGTGGTGGGTGGTGTGGGGGGATGGGGGGGGATGGTGTGGGGGGGATGGTGTGGTGGGTGGTGTGGTGGGTGGTGTGGTGGGTGGTGTGGGGGGGGATGGTGTGGGGGGATGGTGTGGGGGGATGGTGTGGGGGGGATGGTGTGGGGGGGATTGTGTGGGGGGGATGGTGTGGGGGGATGGTGTGGGGGGATGGTGTGGGGGGATGGTGTGGGGGGATGGTGTGGTGGGTGGTGTGGGGGGGGTGTGGGTGGTGTGGGGGGATGGTGTGGGGGGGAAGGTGTGGGGGGGAAGGTGTGGGGGGGGGAAGGTGTGGGGGGGGGAAGGTGTGGGGGGGGAAGGTGTGGGGGGGATGGTGTGGGGGGGATGGTGTAGTGGGTGGTGTGGGGGGATGGTGTGGGTGGTGTGGGAGGATGCTGTGGGTGGTGTGGGAGGATGGTGTGGGTGGTGTGGATGGTGTGGTGGGTAGTGTGGGGGATGGTGTGGATGGTGTGGATATTGTGGGGGGATGGTGTGGACGGTTGGGGGGATGGTGTGGATGGTGTGGGTAGTGTGGGGGAAGGTGTGGGGGGATGGTGGGGGATGGTGGGGGGAATGGTGTGGGGGATAGTGGGGGGAATGGTGTGGGGGATGGTGGGGGGAATGGTGTGGGGGATGGTGGGGGGGAATGGTGTGGGTGGTGGGGGGAATGGTGTGGGTGGTGGGGGGGATGGTGTGGGTGGTGGGGGGAATGGTGTGGGTGGTGTGGGGGGTGGTGTGGGTGGTGGGGGGGATGGTGTGGGGGATGGTGTGGGGGATGGTGTGGGGGATGGTGGGGGGAATGGTGTGGGTGGTGGGGGGAATGGTGTGGGTGATGGGGGGAATGGTGTGGGTGATGGGGGGAATGGTGTGGGTGGTGGGGGGGATGGTGTGGGTGGTGGGGGGAATGGTGTGGGTGGTGGGGGGAATGGTGTGGGTGGTGGGGGGAATGGTGTGGGGGATGGTGGGGGGAATGGTGTGGGTGGTGGGGGGGAATGGTGTGGGTGGTGGGGGGGATGGTGGGGGGAATGGTGTGGGTGGTGGGGGGAATGGTGTGGGGGATGGTGGGGGGGAATGGTGTGGGGGATGGTGGGGGGGAATGGTGTGGGTGGTGGGGGGAATGGTGTGGGGGATGGTGTGGGGGATGGTGGGGGGGATGGTGGGGGGAATGGTGTGGGGGATGGTGGGGGGAATGGTGTGGGTGGTGGGGGGAATGGTGTGGGTGGTGGGGGGGATGGTGTGGGGGATGGTGGGGGGAATGGTGTGGGTGGTGGGGGGAATGGTGTGGGTGGTGGGGGGAATGGTGTGGGTGGTGGGGGGAATGGTGTGGGTGGTGGGGGGGATGGTGTGGGGGATGGTGTGGGGGATGGTGGGGGAATGGTGTGGGTGGTGGGGGGAATGGTGTGGGTGGTGGGGGGAATGGTGTGGGTGGTGGGGGGAATGGTGTGGGTGGTGGGGGGAATGGTGTGGGTGGTGGGGGGATGGTGTGGGTGGTGGGGGGATGGTGTGGGGGATGGTGGGGGGAATGGTGTGGGTGGTGGGGTGGATGGTGTGGGTGGTGGGGGGAATGGTGTGGGGGATGGTGGGGGGAATGGTGTGGGTGGTGGGGGGGAATGGTGTGGGTGGTGGGGGGGAATGGTGTGGGTGGTGGGGGGGATGGTGGGGGGAATGGTGTGGGTGGTGGGGGGAATGGTGTGGGGGATGGTGGGGGGGAATGGTGTGGGGGATGGTGGGGGGGAATGGTGTGGGTGGTGGGGGGAATGGTGTGGGGGATGGTGGGGGGGATGGTGGGGGGAATGGTGTGGGGGATGGTGGGGGAATGGTGTGGGTGGTGGGGGGAATGGTGTGGGTGGTGGGGGGAATGGTGTGGGTGGTGGGGGGGATGGTGTGGGGGATGGTGGGGGGAATGGTGTGGGTGGTGGGGGGAATGGTGTGGGTGGTGGGGGGAATGGTGTGGGTGGTGGGGGGAATGGTGTGGGTGGTGGGGGGGATGGTGTGGGGGATGGTGTGGGGGATGGTGGGGGGGATGGTGTGGGGGATGGTGTGGGGGATGGTGGGGGGAATGGTGTGGGTGGTGGGGGGAATGGTGTGGGTGATGGGGGGAATGGTGTGGGTGGTGGGGGGGATGGTGGGGGGGATGGTGGGGGGGGATGGTGGGGGGGAATGGTGTGGGTGGTGGGGGGGATGGTGGGGGGGGATGGTGGGGGGGATGGTGGGGGGGATGGTGGGGGGGAATGGTGTGGGTGGTGGGGGGAATGGTGTGGGTGGTGGGGGGAATGGTGTGGGTGGTGGGGGGAATGGTGTGGGTGGTGGGGGGGATGGTGTGGGGGATGGTGTGGGGGATGGTGGGGGGGATGGTGTGGGGGATGGTGTGGGGGATGGTGGGGGGAATGGTGTGGGTGGTGGGGGGAATGGTGTGGGTGATGGGGGGAATGGTGTGGGTGGTGGGGGGGATGGTGGGGGGGATGGTGGGGGGGATGGTGGGGGGGGATGGTGGGGGGGAATGGTGTGGGTGGTGGGGGGGGTGGTGGGGGGATGGTGGGGGGGATGGTGGGGGGGAATGGTGTGGGTGGTGGGGGGAATGGTGTGGGTGGTGGGGGGAATGGTGTGGGTGGTGGGGGGATGGTGATTCCCCCATCTTAAATTATTATAATTATTATTGACACCCAACGGGCATGAAAAATATTTTAATGAAGCAGCGCACAACGAAGAAACAAACTAAAATTCAAAAGTTTTTGGTACGGTTTCACAGTAGGCCTACAGGACCAGCACTAGCAAGGACGCCCTTCATGAGTCAGGTGTAATGTTTCCTAATGCTAATGTGTCCTGCATATGTATACAGTAAGTATGTATGTATCAACCCGTTCTCGCAAATTTAATAAGTCAATATTGACTTATTAGTTGCGTGCATAGGTGACATACTGAACATAATAGTTTCTGTTGAAAAGCTTCATAGAAAACACCGACCTTACCTAACCTACTTAGTACGATAAAATAAGCATCTTATAGCTTCGTAATTACAATTGTTACCTAACCTATTATAGGTATAGGTCAGGTAATAATTGTAATTACGAAGCAATAAGATACTTATCTTAACATACTAAGTAGGTTTGGTAAGGTCGGTGTTTTCTATGAAGCTTTTCAAGGGAAACTATTATGTTAAGTATGTCACCTATGCACATATTTAATAAGTCAATATTGACTTATTAAATTTGCGAGAACGGGTTGGTATGTGTATATATATATATATATATATATATATATATATATATATATATATATATATATATATATATATATATATATATATGTCGTACCTAGTAGCCAGAACGTACTTTTCAGCCTACTATGCAAGGCCCGATTTGCCTAATAAGCCAAGTTTTCATGAATTAATGTTTTTTCGACTACCTAACCTACCTCAACTAACCTAACCTAACTTTTTCGGCTATCTAACCTAACCTATAAAGATAGGTTAGGTAGGGTTGGTTAGGTTCAGTCATATATCTACGTTAATTTTATCGCCAATAAAAAAAATTGACCTCATACATTATGAAATGGGAAGCTTTATCATTTCATAAGAAAAAAATTAGAGAAAATATATTAATTCAGGAAAACTTGGCTTATTAGGCAAATCGGGCCTTGCATAGTAGGCTGAGAAGTGCGTTCTGGCTACTAGGTACGACATATATATATATATATATGTATATATATATATATATATTATATATATATATATATATAAAAGGTTGTTAGGGCCGGACGGATGGAACGAATTCCGCACTGGAACGAATCAGCTCTGCCCCATATAGTTCGTTCAAGTGAGGACACACTGTACTCCTGTAGGGAATTTTATTGCGAACACATTGATACCAAAATAAAAGACCTAAGGCGAGAGTTAAAGTAACAAAATTGAAAAAGAGTGAAAATCAAGATTCAAATATTTCTGTCTCCGCTTGATTATCTGGACTATATGGGAAGGACCCCCCCAACCGGATAATCACGTTTTCCGGATAAAAGTAATTTTTACCTCCGAGTCCAAAAGTGACCATTTCCAACTATTTTTATACTACAAATAACATACGTAATTTGAATTGCCTTGCCACATATAATTATTAAATACAGTATTCAACTAAAAACCTCAACTTACCTTTTTGTTGTTCGTCTTCTTGATTAATGCCACACATCTTGAAGTTAATAATTCTTGGCAATTTACGTAACCTATACTAACACAATACTAAACTGAACACTTTAAATTACTGTACAGTTCATTAACCTCTGTGCTACGCTGAGTTTATTGTAAAATTCCCCATGCGCATGAAATCAAGTGTTCCCCAAAAATTCTTTTTTTTTCATAAAATTATAAATTCCCTTCCCTGAACATGTCTATTTAAAAATAAATACCAAATTCCACTTACTTTGGTTGTGGGGGACATGGACAAGGTGCGCTGTGACATCATCGGGGCCTGGTCGCCAGTGCATGCCCAGACACGGTCACATAGGCCATTCAAGCACCGAAGGGTGTTGCCACAAATATATTTTCAATTATTTGTTCTATGTATTTCCAATGCGGTTTTATTTATTTTATAGTATATGATGCATATTTATGTCCTTTACAATATGTATACAGTAGAACGTTCATAATGTTCCATGGAACTGATACACGTGTCAGTAATGTGTCCACAATAAATGTTTGTCGCAATATTACTTCTTAAAAATTCACTAAAATTACAATATGTACAGTTTCACACACTATTTAAACAGTAACACACTGTATTACACACTCAGTACTTCGGAAGTGAGTAATAATCAACGAAGTAGTCCATGGTACACAGCGCGACTTCGCTCTCGTTGCACCAGGTACAGATAGATTTTCGCTTCCTGTTTCCTCGTTCTATGTGCTTATAAATAACGCACTCACTTACACCCTTGGCATTAGTACCTGTAGGTGGTATGTAGCCAAGCTTGTAAAACATAAGGTAGTCTTGAAAAGATTACAGGAAAAGGTCGCTTTGTAAGATTCCACACAGGAAGAGATTCAGCCAGCCTCAAAGAGTGTCCATCAGTCAAGAAGAGATTCAGCTATTCTTGAAAATATCTATGGAAAACACCACCATGGAAGCCACTAACACTGTTCATCTATGCTACTTTTATCAGATGCATCATCACTGAATGCAGAAAACAATTCATGTGTGTATCATCTAAATAAATTGGAGATAGTATGGCATAGGTGGGCAAGGATGGTGCTCTGAGCTACAATTGGATAGGCTGCTGTATCGTCCTCATAGGTGCTGTATCACTTGCATCCGACCTTTGTGTTAGGTCCTTATTTCACCCACAGCACGCGATCTTTCAACACCGCATTGGACAGGTGTTTGGGAGCCAGACGCGCATGTGCCACCCATGGTTGCTCACTCAGTATTAACCCAGCCAGCAGCCCTAGGGCATTCTGGGATTTTTTTCCAAGATGGCTGCCTCTCACTGGAGGTCCTAACAGTCCGTTTCGTACACAACCAACCTCGCACGCATTTAGAATGGGTACGAAAAAATCAAAAATAGTTTTCTCGGTTGGCGCAGTTTTCCACCGACCGAGAATACTCGGTTGGCGCAGTTAAGGGGTTAAGCAAAGTTAGTTTTGACTGCCAGCTGCTGAAGCCTCACTGGTTGAGGGCACTTGGGTTGCCTGTGAGAGCTCACTGGTTGAAGGCACTTGGCTGGCCTGTGACGCCTCACTGGTTGAAGGCGCTTGGCTGGCCTGTGACGCCTCACTGGTTGAAGGCTCTTGGCTTACCTGTGATGCCTCACTGGTTGAAGGCTCTTGGCTTGATTTTCTTACCATATAAGAATCAAGTTTAGCTGGCCTTCTGTGTTCATTGGACTGATGTATAATCTGCTCTTTGGTCTGCCTCAGGTACTGATACACGTTTCCAACTTCTGGATTAGCACAGTTGGATGAAAAAATTAATTAATCCGTCAACATAGGTCATGAGTAAACTATTTCGTGGTCATTGGTGTTGGTTCTTCACTGCCTTCTTCATCCTCCTCCTCTTCGTTGACCTCACCAGTAATAGACTGGAGAATCTCGTCTACACTCATCACACCATAACCTGGGTCACTGGCATCTCTTTCAAGCCAATCAACCACATCATGTTTTTCTAAGTTTTTGCCGGCATTTCTGAACATTCCATGGATTTCATCTGTAAATCCTTCAAAATTCATTTCTTCATCCTCCTCATTGCTGACCGTAGACGTGAGGAGTTTTTTCCAGGAATTCTTCAAAGTCGATTCCTTTACTTCACTCCACACCTTGGCTCAGTTATAGATGGCTTCCTTGATTGTATAGTTCTTCAAATTCTCAAGTTTTTTTTAGCCCTGTTATCCACACCGAGTTCCACATTTTCCGGAAGAGGCAAATCCACCAAAACTTCGTTGAGCATATTTTTGGTGTACAACCTCTTTGTGGCACAGATAACTCCCTGATCCATAGGCTGGATGAGAGAGGTTATATTAGGAGGAAGTGCCATACACGTTATCTTGCCATCGTGTGAGGTTAACGTGTCAATTCTGGGGTGGGCAGGTGCATTATCAAGCAGCAGCAAAGCCCGAACTTTGCTTGGCCTTACTTTGAGTTTCTTAACTTGATAGTCAAAAATTTCCCTGCAGAACACATCATGAAACCAGGAAAGATCTCCTGTGTAAACCATGCATTCTTTGAGTTATAATATTTGACTGGCAGTCTTTCCAAGCAATGTTGCAAGGCTCTTGGTTTCTTTGATTTGACAACAATTGCACACGTAATTCTGTCTGTGCCATCAGCATTCGCACACATCATGGCCAACAGCCTTCCCTTGTTAACCTTACGGCCTGGCACACAACCCTCACTCCTTATAGCTAGAGTTTTTTCTGGTAAACTCCTCCAATACAGCCCAGTTTCATCTGCTTTATAAATCTGATAGGAATATAAATTGACAAAATGTATGTTCTTAATTTATGTTTAAATGGTTCTACACTGCTTGTATCTGCACTCAATTTTTTACCGACAATTTTCCTCATCACAATATTGTGCCTCCCTTTGAACCTTGCAACCCACCCTTCACGAGCTTGGAAATCCTCTATTTCAAGGCTTGCTGCAAACCTGCTTGCAGCATTTTGTATTTCTGGGCCACGAATTGTCACGCCAGCTGTGTGGTGCTGAGCAAACCATTTGTACACAGCCTCATCCAACAACATGCATCAAAGTTTTCAAAAATTTTCTACCATACCCTCTGCTAGTGCTTGCACCTTCACTCTCACTGGATTAAATGTATTTCAGATATTTCTCTTTTTGTTTCCTTATATCAGAAACAGTACTAGTGCCTATATTAAATTCCTTGACAACACTTGAAGTCGACCGGCCATTTTCATAAAATTGTATTACACGTAACTTGTCCTTAATTGTTAGGACAACCTTCTTCCTCTTAACACCTCCAGAATGATTGATGTTGCTACCAGACAGTCTTGGCCAAAAATGTTCAAAGTTACTATGAAAAAAAAGTTATTTAAAAAAAATATTTCACTAATGGCGCGGCACTGTAGTGTAACACAAGGGTCGAGAGCACATGGCTTGACCAGGCATGAATGGGTCCAGTCGGGGCAAGGAGGCACATTACGTAGGCCGCCAGCAGGAATAAACAATCACAATATTTTTGAAGGAAACTTCAGCCTGTGCAAATTGCTTTTTAGGAAACTTGTATGGTATTTGTTATTACATAATTACTAGTACAGTGGTTTCTCGAATAACGATCGCCTCAAATGGCAAACATTTTGGTTAATGAACGGCCCGATTGCCGACAATTTGTCTCGTATGGCGACCGCTTGTTTGAATAACGATGACACCACATGGTGGGGTCTCGCCACTTCTTGCATATTCTCGAACGCCTCCGACGATGCAAATAAATTATGTTTTTGTTTAAAGATGCTAATGATGCTGGGATATAAAGGGGTGACTGCTGAGATGTTGCAAAGCAATGACTTTTTTGTAGAACAAAAGAAATGAAATGTTTTGTAAAACAACAAATGTCAGAAAGGTTCATTTGGTGGTCACCAGGTAGGCTGCTCCAAGTTTCTTATATAAAAAAAAGGTTGAAAAAATTTGAAAAATGGACTAATACCATAAAGATTCGTTCAGTGTTTGTCGGGTAGGATGCTCCATTATTGAGACGTAAATGAAAAATACAAAACAAATGGAACACATTTAAAAACAAAGAAAGATTGCTATAATGAAGCAGCCTACCCAACAAACACTGAACGAATCTTTATAGCATTTGTCTGTTTTTCAAATTTTCTCAACTGTTTTTTTCTTTTTATTTTTATTTAGGAAACATGGAGCAGACTACCTGGTGACCACCGAACGAACCTTTTTGACATTTGTTCTGTTTCAAAAATTTTCATGTTTATTTCATTTTTTTATGTAACCCTTAAACTGGGCATGGCATATATATACGCCATGAGTAACATGTTCCACGGTGCACATGGTACATATAAATGCCATAAGGTGCCAGGCACGATTCAAATGGCCCGCGGCTACACGGGGCTCACATTAGCTTCCTCAGGGCTCTTGTAAACAGATGCCAGGTTTAAAAAAAAATCGTGGGCAATATTCTCCGGTGTGAGAGCCACAGTACTGTGCGAGCAACCGAGGTTGGTGCACGCAGCATGAGCTAACAGCATTGCTGTTCAGCTTGTGACCACAGCATCGCCTAAAAATGTCAAAATAAATATGTACATGCTATTATTTAGCAATGACAGGATTACAGATGACCCCTGACTGATAAAAATGACCAGGATTGTGATAATAGCAGGATTGTTGTGATAATTAGCACTGTGAGAGGAGTAATGCTGGGGGACGGAGGGGGGATAGCATCGTTTACTTACTGTGTGGCCACCTGTTATTGTCTGCATTCACCATACCAGCCAAGTGGTTCTCTATGGTGAACACAAATGTAGATATTTATATATAATGTGAGTATATAGTGTAATAACACTGCAAACAGTATTGTTGGGAGAGAAATTTTAGTGCGCCTGACCTTGAATGAGTGAGGGAGGTAGCCACCAGCTGACTTTTTTTTTTTTTTTTTTTTTTTTTGAGATATATACAAGACTTGTTACATTCTTGTACAGCCACTAGTATGCGTGGGGTTTCGGGCAGGTCCCTGGAATACGATCCTCGCTGCGAAGATTAGTTTTTATAACCAAGTACCCATTTTACTGTTGAGTTAACCACTTAACTGCGCCAACCGAGTTTTCTCGGCCGGCAGGAAACTGCGCCAACCGAGAAAACTCGTTTTGATTTTTGTAACCAATTCTAAATGTGTACGAGCTTGGTTGTGTACGAAATGGACTAAGGACCTCCAGTGAGAGGCAGTCATCTTGGAAAAAATTCCCAGAATGCCCTAGGGCTGCTGGCTGGGTTAGTACTGAATGAACAACCATGGGTGGCACATGCGCCTCTGGCTCCCAAACACCTGTCCGACGCGGTGTTGAAAGATAATGCTCTGTCGGTGAAATTCAAACCTTATTGTTTGAAGAACATAAGGGTCATAATATTGGGGAAGCTAGGCGCAATATGGACCTAACACAAAGGTCGGATGCAAGTGATACAGCACCTATGAGGACGATACAGCGAGCGTATCCAGTTGTAGCTCTGAGCGTCACCCTTGCAATCCTATGCTATTTATTTAGATGATACCTAGATGAATCGTTTTCTGCTTTCAGTGATGATGCATCTGATACAAATAGCATAGATGAGCAGTGTTAGCAGCTTCCATGGTGGTGTTTTCCATAGATATTTTCAAGAATACCTGAATCTCTTCCTAACTGACAGACACTCTTGAGGTAGGCTGAATCTCTTCCTGTGTGGGACCATACAAAGCGTTGTTTTCAAGACTACCTTACAAATTGATCTTTTCCTATAATCTTTTCAATTCTACCTTATGCTTTACAAGCTTGGCTACATACAACCTACAAGTACTAAAGCCAAGGGTGTACGTGAAGTGCGTTATTTGCAAGCACACAGAATGAAGAAACAGGAAGCGAAAATTTATCTGTACCTGGTGCACCGAGAGTGAAGTCACGCTGTGTACCATGGGCTACTTCGTTGATTATTACTCACTTCTGAAGTATTGAGTGTGTAATACAGTGTGTTACTGTGTAAATGGTGTGTGAAACTGTACATATTGTAATTTTAGTGAATTTTTAACAGGTAATATTGCGACAATAAACATTTATTGTGGACACATTATTGACACATGTATCACAACTCCAGGGAACATTATGAACGTTCTACTGTATATATATTGTAAAGGACACAAATATGCATCATATACGATAAAAAAAACAAATAAAACTGCATTGGAAATACATAAAACAAATAATTGAAAATATATTTGTGGCAACACACGGTGCTTGAATGGCCGGCACGACCGTGTCTGGGCGATTCATCCACGGGCGACCAGGCCCTGATGACGTCACAGCGCACCTTGTCCACGTCCCCACAGCCAAAGTAAGTGGAATTTGGTATTTATTTTTACATAGACATGTTCAGGGAAGGGAATTTATCATTTTACAAAGAAAAAGAATTTTTTGGGAACACTTTATTTCATGCGCACCGTGGGAATCTCACAATAAACTCCGTGCAGCACGGTGGTTAAACATAGGCTACAGTTAAGGATTTGCGCCAGTAAATCCTCCCCAGCCAGGATACGAACCCATGACAAAGCACTCGCGGCTTACTCTCATAATTTCGACTTATAATACCAACTTAGTGGTTCGTTATGGTGAACAAAACATGCAGATCACACTACACACTATTGAATGATATTACTGCAAAAAAACTAAGAACAAATCAATCAAGAGACATTGAAATAATTAGGTAATATCATCTTTGTGGCAACTCCCACTTGTCAGCTCGGGTGACGCTGACCGCCACTGACCACCCTGTCAACGCCCACATTTTGGCAGACCACCCCGGCTTATTGCGGCCAAAATATGTCACCTACGATTTATTTTTTATTTTTCCCGTGCTCAGGGAACACAAATTAAAATTTTTAGAGGACGAAATAATGTTTTAGATTTTGTTTTCTTGTGCACAGGGGTGTAAATCTCCTCAGCACCATTTAGCAGCTTAAGAAACATGGAGCAGCCTACCTGCCGAACACCAAACGAACCTTTTGTTATAAAAGACAAATGAAAACAAAATATTGAACAAATTTGAAGAAAGAAGAATGTCATAAAGGTTTGTTCAGTGTATGTATGGTAGGCTGCTCCATTATTTGAAACATCGAATATCATATTGATGTTTTTCGGTGGTAGAACGGATTAATTTGATTCCCATTATTGTCAATGGGGACTTTCATTTTGTATGATGTCCGTTTCACATGACAATCATGGCGCCGGAACGGATTAAATTCGTTATTCAGGGTACCACTTTATTTCTTTTGTTTTTGGCTATGATGAATTGTTCTTAAATTAATGGTAATTCCTGTACTGTAATGTATAGACACCTCCACATCCCCCTTATCCCCTAGGTGGTCCCCTCTTCCCCGACACGACCCACCCACCCCACCCCACCCAACCCCATGCGCCTCGAGCCAGAGCCGTACAGGATTAATATGGTACGGCCCGCCGTCTGGCTTTTGTATCCGGACAATTCACCGATTGTCCAGCTGACTGTCCGGATAGTGTAACATTGGCAACAAGTTAACCAGCTCTGATTTTTTATCCAGCCAAATTGGCTTTTACCCGGCTCCCATGAAAATTTTGTCCGGATAGTGAGATAACTTTATCTGGTCACGATTTTAGCCGGATAAGGGCATTTTCCGGATGGTCGGATCCCAGATAATCGAGTGTCTACAGTACTGCGCGCTCCCACAGAATGCGCAGCACACCTTGGGGTGGTCTGGCGTTCGCTCGCCCAGCGAGTGAAAGTGTTAATATTTAAAGTACAGGACAACCTCGATTCGGCGAATCACCGGTTAGGTCACACACTTTTCAGGGACCTGACTTACTCACCCTTTTCGACGAACTATGGTTCACTGAAGTGGGGAATGTGTGGATTTGCTTATGATATTGTTACAGAGTTCACAGACTGGTGGAAAACTTTCCCATTCTATCACAGGTTACAATTAATAATGCCTTCATATGACAAGTTGGATCACAGAAGTGGACAAGTGGACCATACACCAAGTGAACCACATTAACCAAACACCAGCCAGACTGGTCCATACAACAAGTGAACCACACTAACCAAACACCAGCCAGACTGGTCCATACAACAAGTGAACCACACTAACCAAACACCAGCCAGAGTGGTCCATACAACAAGTGAACCACACTAACCAAACACCAGCCAGAGTGGTCCATACAACAAGTGAACCATATTAACTAAACACCAGCCAGAGTGGTCCATACAACAAGTGAACCACACTAACCAAACACCAGCCAGAGTGGTCCATACAACAAGTGAACCACACTAACCAAACACCAGCCAGAGTGGTCCATACAACAAGTGAACCACACTAACCAAACACCAGCCAGAGTGGTCCATACAACAAGCGAACCATATTAACCAAACACCAGCCAGACTGGTCCATACAACAAGTGTACCAATTAACCAAACACCAGCCAGACTGGTCCATACAACAAGTAAACCAATTAACCAAACACCAGCCAGTCTGGTCCATACAAGAAGTGTACCATATTAACCAAACATGGTCCATACAACAAGTGAACCATATTAACCAAACACCAGCCAGACTGGTCCACACAACAAGTGAACGACTGAGTTTCCAAGAATTTTGTTCACCGATTTATGGCACACCTATCTTTGTAAATTAATTTAAAGGCTTAAGTATGAGAAGCTGGCTACATGTGGTGAAATGTTATAGACATTTTCTGTAATGAAACAAGACGAGCGAGGGTGGACAGATAAGGGAATACTGCACTGTAAACCTCACTTGGTTTTCCTTTGTGTCGTCATAGTTCAGTGACCCATGACTTTGAAAGTTTCAGATTATTATATCTTTTCTAAAACAGGTGTTTTAATAGATTTTTATTATCCACATTATATTTCTAAACTAAATTAAAAAAAAAATATACTGTACTGTAATATGATAGACATCTTCTATTTGAGAAATTATTTATGTTAATGGCTCCAGCTTTCAAAACAACTCAAGAGCAGGTGGACTGATCAATGAACACACAGCACCATATGCTTTTCGTTCGAATTCATCGCTACAGTTCAGTGACCAACAACTTCAAAATAATAAAATTAATAAATCATTTGTAAAATTAGTGTTTTTATCACTTATTATCCTAATAATGTTCCTAAACTAAATATATCTTGAGATTATCTCGAGATGATTTTGGGGCTTTTAAGTGTCCCCGCGGACCGGTCCTCGACCAGGCCTCCACCCCCAGGAAGCAGCCCGTGACAGCTGACTATCACCTAGGTACCTATTTTACTGCTAGGTAACAGGAGCATAGGGTGAAAGAAACTCTGCCCATTGTTTCTCGCCGGCGCCTGGGATCGAACCCAGGACCACAGGATCACAAGTCCAGCGTGGTGTCCGCTTGGCCGACCGGCTCCCTTAATAATACTGTATGATGAAAATCCAAGATTTGAAAGAAATTTATGTTACTGGATCTGGCTTAAACTTCAGCCTACTGTAGGGTGTATAAAGATAGTTCCTCTGTGTTAGCTGCCCATCCGCCAATACCCCAACCCCACACACACTACCTGTCCGAATAGCCACCCATCCGCCTGCCGAAATAACCCAGCCCACCTGCCCAGTCACCCATCTGCCTGACCAAACAGCCACCCATCTGCTTGACCAAACTCACCCACCCTGCCTACATGCCCGAACAGCTGCCCATCAGCCTGCCCAAACCCACCCACACTGCCTGCCCATCCGCCTGCCTAAACCCACCCACTATGCCTGCCTGAAAAGCTGGCCATCTGCCTGCCTGAATAGCTGGCCATCTGCCTGCCTAAACCCACCCACTCCACCTGCCCAAATAGCCCCCATCTGCCTGACCAAACCCACCCACCCTGCCCGAATAACCACCCGTCCGCCTTCCCAAACACCCACATTGCCCACCCAAATAGCCGCTCATCCGCCTGCCTAAACCAACCCACCCTGCTCGCCTGAATAGCCATCCATTCGCCTGACCGTTTCAATTGCTGCCCATCTGCTTGCCCAAACCCGCTCACATTGCCCGCTCAAATAACCGCCCAACCGCCTGAGCCTGCCCCCAGTCAGCCACCAATCCATCCATGATGATGTGATTGATTTTAAAGATGAACATTCCAGATTTTTGAGCTAGTTAAGAATGGCCAAAAGATTTATGGATAGGCAAAATATGAAAAACAGGAAAATTGCCGGAAAATCATTAAGCAGCTGAAATCAACACAGCAGCAGCGAGCACGAGCAAAGCTGATGCAAACATCTAGAACATCGTGTGTGGAGTGTACAGTTAGAACAAATGTACTGTTCTTAAATTTAACATGGTGTTAAAAGTGTTGAAATTAAAGTTGCAGTAATTTTAGTGCACAATAGTTTCCATAAACTGTATTGTAGAACTCAACATACAGAAGAACTACATAATCCATACAGCATAGTATAGTGTGTAGTAGACCAAGCAGAAGAGTGATAATTATTAAAATATACTGTATTATTATTATAATTATAATAATAATTGTTGTACTTGTATTTAATAATTATCACTTCCTTCTACTTGGTCTTGAAGGAGGCTGGCCTCGGGTGAAAGGGGGCTGTGACGATCTTTGTCTGGAACCCGTAGGTGCGGGACTGGGACGTCCACCTCCCGAGGGTCGTGCGGCCTAGGATCTGCTTCAGGAGACTGGGGTCATTCATACCCTTGATGGGAAAGTTCTTCTCCGGCCACGTCCACAGCGGTCTCCAGGGTTGGAGGTCCCTGTGCCCTTTTTCACTAACTTCGAGGTCAACCCCGGAACTCACAGTTCCTGCGACGACGCTGGAACCAATCGTATTGGCGTATGCCTTTCCATTGGAGACTTTCAGTGCCGTGGAGAGGGGGGGACCTGCTGCCTGGGTAACAGCTTCTCTCCCAAATCAACCTACCCTGGCTTTGCGCCCTGATGAGGCCACTCCAGACCAGGCCGACACCAGAGTGCAACTCCATAGTCTTCCGAGACTGATGGATGCCTACTACTACTGGTGTATTTACTGTACAGTATTCACAACTCCACGAGATAAGGTAAATAATACTATAACAGTATTTTTTAGTAGAGTAGTAATATATAGGTACAGTATATAATATGTGCATTTTCATTGTGTACAAGAAAAAAAACAGCGTTGAATGTAATGAAACACTATTTTCTGGGCGAGACCCGGAGGCTCCCCAGAGCTATCTAGGTTGATATTGCTAATATTAGACTTTGGCATCAGTCAAGTGTGAATGGACTTCTTTAACCCTTCAATTGCGCATCGCATCATATGATGCTTTGACCGACTTGCAGTAAATTGCGCATCGCATCATGTGATGCTTTGGAGTACTACGCAAGATTTAAGCGGCCCGCGGATACACGGGGTTCACCACACCTTCATCAGGGCTCTTGTAAACAGACGCCATTTTTAAACAAATTCGTGGGCCAAACTCCTGGGTGTTATTGGCCTCAGTATTGAGTGAGCAACCAAGCCTAACGCACGCAGCATGAGCTCACAGCACTGCTGTTCAGCTTGTGACCACAGCATCACCTAAAAATGCCATAATATTCTTGTTCATGCTATTATGTAGCGATGATATTATTACAGAAGACCCCTGACTGTGATAAAAATGACCAGGGTTCTGATAATAGCAGGATTGTGGTGATACTTAGCGCTGTGCGCCATGGAGGGAGGAGTAATGCTGTGGGAGGGAGGGTGGTGGCGATGTCTTCTGACTGTGTGTGGCCACCCTTTATTGACTGCAGTCACCATACCAGCTTAGTGGTTCGCTATGGTGAACACAAATGTAGATACTTATATATAACGTGTGTATAGAGGGTATAAACAGCGAGAGGAGTAGGTTGGGAGCCGCCATTTTGGTGAGGGAGGAGCGTTGTCTGCAGGACTTACCATGTTGTTTACTGATGACCACGATGGTCTTTGGGCACCATACCAGTTTACTTGTACAAGTATGGTGAATAAAACAGGTAGATATTTATATATAATGTGTGTATATAGCATAATAGCACCACAAACAGTACTGTTGTAGGAGAAATATTAGTGTGTCTGGCCTTGAGGGCGGCAGCCATCAGCTGACTGTGTGAGGTCCTACGTCTTTGTGCCTTTACTCACCATACAAGCTTAGATGTACAGTTATGGTGAACAAAACATGCAGATACTTATATATAACCTGTATATGTAGTGTAATAACCGACAAAGTATTTATTCACTGTTTGATGAACATAATTGAATCAACAATATGCACACCATATTTTTGAGTACAGCGATGACTCACTCATTTTATTATATAAATATATCAAACTACACACTATTGAATAATATTACAGCAAAAAACTACAAAAAATCAATCAGAGACATTGAAATAATTAGGTAATTATCTCTTTGTGGCAACTCCGGCCTGACAGCTGGCGATCAACAGACCGCCTGGGACGCACGCTGAGTCAGCACCTATTTTTTGCCAGAATTCCCCGCCCTATAGCGGATTTTTTTTTTCCGTGATCAGTGAACACAAATTAACAGGTTAGGATTTTTTTTTTTTTTTTTTTGGGGGGGGGGGTGGGGGTATGTGCCTGTGGGTGTCAAGTGGTATATAGCTATGCACCATTTAAGGGTTAAGCCAACCTGAGACCATGAGCCAGAACCTGGCCCCCCACAGAGAGGCACGAAGAGCAATGGCATATAGAAACTCTCATGTGATTGGAAGCATTCTATGTCTGCCATCGACCGGGTCAGGCACCCAGAAAAGTAAGCATCCCAAAAACAAAAACAAATTCTGGTTAAAAAAAATTGCTACTATACTAAGAGCCGAACTAGTGGACAGAACTCCCCAAACAAAAACGAGAAAACGAGCATGACGTCATCCCGTTGCCGCGCCGCCGTCTGCGAAGCTAAGGGGCAGCCCCAGACCCCTCATGCCAACTACCCATGACACCAGTTCTGAGGCTTGATGTCAAAAACGCGCAAAAAAAATGCCAACCGGTGGAAGGGTTGCCATGGGAACCTCTGGGTCTCACCCAGAAAATAGCATTTCATTACATTCAACGCTGTTTTTCTGGGGAAGACCCCTGTCGGCTCCCAGGAGCTACTTGCCAAAATACAAAAACAAGAGGGACTTACCCGGGAGGCGGTCATAGCTCGCTCCTCAATGCGAAGCCGAGACAACTGGCTGCAACTGACTTAAAGCGACACAGGCCCTACAAGGCCCAGGACATTCACTAACACACAATCAGAACCCTGTTCGACCGCCAAAAACCCTGCGCCCAAATGTCAGCCTGACCCAAGACATGTTACCAAAGATGGCAGCAAGAGCAGCAAACTTATGAAAGTCGTGGACACGAGGATAGACTGCAGGCTGGCTGGCCTGAATAACTCTGAGGACGACCTGAGAGGCCCGCACCCTGGAAACAGGGAAGAAGGGAAACTGGATCAACCCAAAGCGCGTCCCCAGACATGGAAGCCGTGGCGCATAAATAACGGCGGAGAGCCACAACTGGACAACACATGATGCACCCGCGGCATGACCAACCAAGCATCAACAACCCAAAGACCCCTTAAGAAAGAAGCAGTCTCATTCTTCACCAGAAAAGAAGGAGACGGCTGCAAGCGAACAACCCTATCACGACTACGAAAAGAGCAGAAACCCCTGCGCCAGGAGAGCATGAAGCTCCCCGACCCGACCCCCAGAGGCCAATGCCAACAAGAAAAGAGCCTTGGAAAAACAATCCAGAACTGAAGGGGTCACAACAAACTGAGACGAGAGAAAAGAAAGTACCCAATCCAAGGATCATGACGGCTCAAGCGAAGCATGAGCAGGCTGGAGATGAAACAATGCACAAGACAGATTGCGTAACAGTGCAGAAATAACATCAATACCGAAAGCAAGCTGTAGCGGCTCCACCAGCACCACATGATACGAGGTGACAGTATTCGGCATAAGATGACGGTCCTGAAACAACCACAAGAGAAAGGACATGACAACCCTAACCGAGAACGAAGAATACCTATGAAGTGAGAGAAAGAAACGAAAGGACCGCCAGGAAACTTTACACTGCCACCAAGACGAAGCCCGCAAGTGAGACACCATCAAAGACGCCACCTGATCACCACACAGATGGTGATAAACTCCAAGTCAAATAGACCAAACACGAAGACTCAAGAAGATCGAGCCAGCCACGTAACGTACCAGACCAATCTGCTGAATGAGGCGGAGCTGCGAGGAAACCTCCAGATTCAGACACCAAGCAAGCAGCGCCTGAAACCATTGCTGGGCCAGCCACCATGGGGCCAAGAGGACTACTCTCCCCTGGTAAGTCTTTAAGTGAGCCAGGACTTGGAGCAACAGCTGAACATCAACCAGTCCTGCCGAAAGGCATCGACCCCGACGGTGTCGCAGTCAGGGAAGGACGCTACATGTATCAGAAGAAACCTCAACCACGCCGACGTGAAGATATCCACATCTGGGCGCCTAAACGTCAGGCAGAGCCAACTGAAGGAGTCGGCATCGACTGCCCATTCCGTGGACAGGGGAATGAACCGAGATAGGCCGTCCGCCAGAACGTTGGACACGCCCTGAATATGAATCGCCAGGAAAGCCAAACCCCGAGAACTCAGCAGATGAGTCACCCGAAGTAACCAGCCCCAAAGAGCCAAGGACTGCATCGAACCCCTGCGGTTCAGACAATGAACCCCCGGGAAGCAGTCCGAATGGAGCCGGATCATCGATCCGCGGGCAACCCGAACCCTGCGAAGAGAATACCACACCGCCGCGAATTCCCGCACCATGCTGTGGGCCCGACAGAAGGACATACCCAATCGCCCCTGGCCGGCCTGGCAAGCACTGGTCACAAAGCCCCAGCCAAGAGACAACGCATCTGTGAACACATTGATCGAGGGCTCGGGTAGGCGCCAAGGCACTGAACCCAAAAAAACGCAACCGACACAAGGCCCCTGGAGGCTGAACCTAGCGATCGCGAGAGGCGGAAGGGACGTCTCTGAAGAAACCAGAACAGTCAAT
Source organism: Procambarus clarkii (assembly GCF_040958095.1). NCBI lineage: Eukaryota > Metazoa > Arthropoda > Malacostraca > Decapoda > Cambaridae > Procambarus > Procambarus clarkii. The sequence continues at coordinate 13,835,297 of NC_091167.1, forward strand.
GAAGCCAAACCCGACCAGGTAGGTTTCACGGCAATCTTAAGGCTCCCACACAAATACCCAAGCAACCGCTGAGTGACCCGGGAGCCTCCCAGAAACAGGCCCAGACAGGACCACAGCCGAAGGAGAGACTCCAGAGGACGAGACAAGGAAGCGGTCTGAGAGTCCCAAACAAGACCCAGCCAAGTCTGAACCAGGGAGGGAATCAAATGGGACTTCCTCCAGTTCACCAAGAATCCGAACCAGGCGAGCTGGGAAAGAACCAAATTCATGTCGAGCAAACAAGCGGACCGGCTGGGAGCACAAACCAGTCAGCTGTAGAGGTAGGCCAACACCCCGAACACCTAAAAGATGCAGACAGGCCAACACGACCCGGGTAAGGCGTGTGAAAACAGGAGGTGCTAGGTTCAACCCGAACGGGAGACAACGAAGTGGTAACCGATACGCCCCCAGAATAAAACCCAAGACAGTCCCTGAACCCCAGATGAATTGGGACATGCCAATACATGTCCCTGAGGTCCAGGGACACCATTTAAGCACCCGACTCCAACAGAAGCCAGACCTGGGACAGAGAAGTCACCTGAAAGGAGGGGCAATGAACCCAGGGATTTGGACCGGGACAAGTCCTCACAGTCCTGTTTCGGAACTGGGAACAGATAGGAAATCCACCTAAGGGATGGCTTCGTTTCAACCACGAGCACACCCACTCCGAGATGACCTGACAGAGTGCAGCAGAAGAGCCCTGCCCCGCAAGCCCAAGTCCCCCGAAGGGGGGTGGGGCCACCCAATCCCACCGCAAGCCGTCGGAAACGACCCAAAATTCCCACAAATCATGGAACCAGGCGTGAGCAAACAGAGCAAGCATCGCCCCGTCACTGGGACAAACTGCGAAAGGGCCGACGCCCCTTACGAGAAACCGAGCCTCACACGGAGCGAACACCATGCTGAACAAATTGAAGACAGCTCCGAAGGCGGTGCCAGCACCATAACTGGCAACAGTGGCCTACCACAACGAGTGGAACCCCAAGCCCTGGCATGACCCCTCCGGAACCCCCAGAGAACCAACAAGTCGAACACTGGACAACAGCTAGCATAAGTCGCTTGCATATACTCTGCCACCGCTGAATCAGCAAACAGCAAGGGACAAAAAGGCAAAGACATCCTAAGAGCCAGGGGTCTAAATGGATTCCAAGGAGGAAGCAAGCACCCTCTGCCAACATGCGAGCCGGGAGGCATAAAACAGCAACACCGCATCCTGCAGCATTGGCGCAAACAGCTTCAACAAGGGAGCCGGCTCTTGCACCGCCAAGCCCAAGGCGCCAGACCCAAGAACGGCCCCAAGCACCTCTACATCCTCCTCAAGCTAGTTTAAAGACAGCTCCAGGAGGGAAAAGAAACGCAAAGCCGAAGCCAATAGGCCCCAAGCGCGCAAGTCCACAGGAACCAGTGCAGCCGAAAGGGAAGGAACTTGCACATGATGCTGCACGACGCCTACATCCCGAGGAAGGACAGGGGGCAAAATAGTACTCATTGAGGTGCTCAAACTCGCCCCCCAGGAAAACCTGGACATCCGTCAACGACTCACGCCACTCAAGCTTGCAGGAACAACAGAAGGTACCCAAAGCATCCAAAGCAAAAATAGGACAGTCTGCCAGGCCAGGACGACTCTTGAACCTCATACCGAATCAAGTAGGGAAACGAAGACCCAAACCTGAACGCAGACAGATCCATAATACAGTAGAGGTGCAGTCCAGGTCGCACAGGAGGTAAGCCGCAAAGGCGTCCCACACCATGGCGATATACTAAAGAATGGCAATATACTAAAGGATGGCGATATACTAAAGAATGGCAATATACTAAAGGATGGCGATATACTAAAGAATGGCAATATACTAAAGGATGGCGATATACTAAAGAAATTGTTCACGACTTTTGTTAGGCCAAAGCTAGAATATGCAGCGGTTGTGTGGTGCCCATATCTTAAGAAGCACATCAATGAACTGGAAAAGGTGCAAAGACATGCTACTAAGTTGCTCCCAGAACTGAAGGGCAAGAGCTACGAGGAGAGGTTAGAGGCATTAAATATGCCAAAACTAGAACAGAAGAAAAAGAGGTGATATGATCACTACATACAAAATAGTAACAGGAATTGATAAAATCGATAGGGAAGATTTCCCGAGACCTGGAACTTTAAGAACAAGAGGTCATAGATTTAAACTAACTAAACACAGATGCCGAAGAAATACAAGAAAATTCACTTTCGCAAACAGTGGTAGACGGTTGGAACAAGTTAGGTGAGAAGGTGGTGGAGGCCAAGACCGTCAGTAGTTTCAAAGCGTTATATGACAAAGAGTGCTGGGAAGACGGGACACCACGAGCGTAGCTCTCATCCTGTAACTACACTTAGGTAATTAGACTTGGGTAATTACACCACATGAGGCGAGGTGCGGGAAGCTGAAAACCTCTGGAAAGACCCAGGCGGGGTCCAATGGGGCCTAAGGCCCCCAAGTCATCCCCTCCCCCACCCCGGGAACCACCACATCAGGACCCGGTGCAGTCATCTCCCAAAGCCCCATCCTCAAAAGAAAAGGCCGGCGCAGCCATTGAAGCTGGAAGAAGAGGGGCCCACTGGTCAGACCCAAATGCTTCAGCAGGGAGGAACGACTCGGATGCCTCTGTTGCCAACCTGGAAGGAGATTTCCCCGAGACCGCCCTAGTCTCAACACCATCTAAACCCTGCCCCGACCCTGAAACCCTCAGACGTTTCGGAGCCGAATGCAGGGGGGGGGGGGGAAGATCAGACCGAACAACAGCAAAGGAAGGACGAGGGGGGGTGTGGACTGAACCAAGGCCAAAGCAACCAACACCCCCAAGTCCGGGTCCCTATAGCCAGAACGAGGCAGCTTCGAGGCTTCCTGGTCAGCATCCAACCTAGCGCGTTGCAACAACCAAAACTGAACGTGCAACGCTTGTGCCACTAATACCCGAATATCATCATCAGTAGATTGGGTAAACTGAGTCACCAACAAGCAACAAAACTCGAAGGACTCTGGGTCGAAAGTGTCACCGACCCAGCAGGCAGTGTGATGGAGGCAAAAAAAAAATTAGAGTCACCCTGAGACAAAGGGACAGAGCAACCCTCAAACTCGCACAAAGCGAGGGGGGGGGGGGGGGGAACTCAGGGGTCACATCTATCAGACCCGCGCATCCCCGTGGGGATTCCCAGTCCTGAGACGGAACACACGCTCAGAGAAGCCCAGGCAGGGTACTGCTAACTGGCGCCCAAGTCTACAAACAAACTTTCTAAGTAACTGAACCCCCGGGACATGTACACTCACGGGGGCCAAGCAGGGGACACCATCTCGTACAGAGAAGCATATACAATACACAAGGGGCAACAACAAGGCAGACCCACCCCACCAAGCAAGACAAAAAAGCCCCCCCCCCCCCCAGAAAAACCCGTAAGAGGATAGCATACCCAGGCGGAACAGAGCCGGCCACTATGAGAGGTGAGAACTAGCTGCACAGAACCCTGTGCCCCTACCAGTGCAAATTGCCTCTTACACTAAGGTGAACAAGGATGCCAGAACACCGCAGCAAACAAAGGGCGGCCGAAAGCTGAGCACCAAGCAGAGGCAGAACCCAAGGAACTTGTGGAAGGAGGCCCCAAGGGCAGTACTTACCGGGCACCTGGGGAAGGTAACCCAAGGTGCATGCAGCCCGAGTACTGAAGAATTACTCCTGGCTCGCACACCTCCTATAAAACAGCCGCCACACCACACAGGCACAGAGCTGAGAAACAATTTAGGAGCCAGAGCACACGACTTTCGCCAAGCACATCAGTCTGAGAACTGGGGTCATGGGTAGCCGGCACGAGGGGTCTGGAGCTCCCCTTTCCCCCTCCCGGGGAAGGGGAAGCTGCGCAGACGGCGGCACGGCAATGTAATGACGTCATGCTCGTTTGCTCGGTTTTGTTTGGGGAGTTCTGTCCACTAGTTCGGTTCTCAGTAGCAATTATTTTTAAACCAGAATAGGGGTTTGTTTTGGATGCTTACCTTTCTGGGTGCCTGACCTGGTCGATGGCAGACACAGAATGCTTCCAACCACATGGGGGTTTCTATAGGCCATTGCTCCTCGTGCCTCTCTGAGGGGAAGGGGTTCTGGCTCGTGGTCCCCGGTAGGCCTAAAGAACTTCATTCACGCTGACTGATGCCAAAGTCTAATATTAGCAATATCAGACTGGATAGCTCCGGGAAGCCGATGGGGCTTCTCCCAGAAAAGACACTGATACAAATGTGACTTAAAGGCATCACCCACTGCAACGAATCCGTCACTTCGCCGAATCAGGTTGGTCCCATATTGTTCGCAGAATCTAGATTGTACTGGATGTCATAATTACCATCGACAGGGGAAGGACCCAGAATGGTAGGGGAATCAAAGCAGACCACTGTCTGGTTAACCTACACCCAAAAAGATCAAAATACAGGCATACCTCAGAATAAGAGATTAATCCGTTCCTGGAGACGCCTCGCCTTCCGAAAACTCGCATTCCGAAGTTAATTTCCCCATAAGAAATAAAGGGAAATGAATTAATCCGTTCCTGACTACCCCAAAAACCCCACATCAAACTAAATTTTTATACCTAATTCATCTAAATAAACCTACAAAACTGTGTTCCAGTTATTACTTACCTTGCTGTCGAGTGCTGTAGGCGTATGGAAGATGGTGAGGAGGGGGGAGGAGGAGAGGAGTTACTGTTTGGAAGGGGAGTCCCCTTCCATAATCACATCACATAACCCCATGCCTTGTAACACTATGGATACCACTTCTCTTTCTAAATTTTTCAAACCAGCCCCTGCTTGCCTTAAACTCTTTCTTATCTGCATCACTCGTTGCAGGGGTCTTCTTTAGAAGGTCTTCGTGCAACACCCTGGCTTTCTCACAAATAATGGCCTCCGAAACACTATCACCCCTCAACTCCTTGTCGTGTATCCAAATTAATAACAACTTTTCCACTTCTTCAAGTATTTGTGGTCTTTGTGCCGTTAATGTTCTTACTCCTTTTGCCACTTTAGCACCCATAATCTTATTTTTCTTCTTAAGTATAGTGCATATTGTTGATGTGGCTTTGTTGTACTGCCTACAAAGTTCAACAACACGTGTACCGTTCTCATGCTTCCGAATGATCTCTTGTTTCTCCTCTATTGTCATCCTCACATGAGCTTTCTGGCCTTTATCCTTACCACTGGCTTTCTTGGGACCCATGGTGAGATATATAATAACAAATTGTATAGACAAATCACCAAAAATCCAACAAAACACTGAAAATCCGCGAGAAGAATTGATGTGGGGGTAGTCACTGAGCGCGAGACAATAATAAACTGAGGGGCGGCGGGGCGGAGGGGCGACGAACGCGCTAGGTCGGCTGTACGCGTATCAACAAACTCGCGCCCAAACTCGCCTCCCGAAGTAACCCTCGCCTTCTGAGACAAATTTTTGGAGTAAATACACCTCGCCTTCCGAAAACCTCGCATACAGGGACAATCGCATTCCGAGGTACCACTGTATCTCCCCTAGAAAGAAAACCAAACAATCAACCCTTCGTGCAACTAGCCCTTCCGCTCATCAGCGTTACCCCCCCCCATAGTGAGGGAGGGGGAGCTGGCAGCCCACCACTTCAATTCTTGAACGATGAAAAACCACCGACCTGAGGGAGGGAGGGAGGGTGTCGGGAAGCTAACCTGATGGCCAGACGGTGAAGAGAGAGACGGCTGCAACAGGCGCCCCAAAGCCACACACAGCCGGGAAGGAACTGGAACGTTCACCAGATACCTGGTGGCAAAGACCCTGATCGACCTCCAAAACTCCCGCTCCCGAATGTCTACTGAAGACATGCTTCCAAAAACCGCTGCAAAAGCAACATGGCACCGAACCCTGAAAAATCTGAAGTGGAAGCCGGTGACACAGCAACCAGCTCAAGAGCCTCCAGGGGTAAAACCCAGCGATTGCGAGAGTGGAGAAAGAGACTGCCCTGAAGATACCAGAACAGCTTCCGAAGCCAAATCCAGCCAAGCGGATAAACCAGAAGGGCAAAGCAACTGCCGAGTGATCCGGGTCCCCCACAAAAATAGCCAACAGCGGGACTGTAACAAGAGCAAAGCCGCGGGAGGGAGAGAAAGACGTAGTCTGGAAATCCCACACAAGGCACAGCCAAGTCCAAACATGGGACGGGACCAACTGGGACTTCCACCAGGTCACTAGGAACTCGAACTCGGGGAGCTAGTTAAGAGCCAGATTCCTGGCTAGCAGAGAAGCAGACCATCTGGGAACCCACACTAACCATTCATCAAGGTAGGTCAAGACCTTAAGATCAAGCAGCTGAAAACAGGCTACACTGGCCAGAGTCAAATGCAGAAAAATCGGTAAGCATGTCCCTCCCCCCCCCATGATAAAACCGAACCCCAGATAGATAGGGCCAAAACTCGTCCCTGAGGTCCAAGGAAATCATCCTCTAGTGAACCCACTCCAAGATAACTCGACAGATGGATAGGGAGGAGGCCCCTCCCCTCTGTAGTGTGTCAGCCAAGACTTCAACTGGCTATCAACCCCAAGATAAAATGTATGATGACTTTAGAGAAGTAAATATTGCTTATGAGATAAAAGGAATCTGGCATTCCTAGGACACAATGAAATCACAATCTATGACAGGATGTCTGTTCATTTGTCTAACGTTGTAACCCAGACATTTGCAGGGGGCTAACCTTACCCAACTTTGTAGGGTGAATAGTCTGGTGCATTGGTTAGGGCCTGATCTATCTGTCCTATTAAAATGAGGGTAAAGCCCAACAACACCCCCCCCCACCCCTCCCACCCCAAACAAAATCAGAGAAAGGTGGTTGGCCAAGTCCCTAAATTTATTCACCAAAAAGTGATAAATGTCAATTCAGTATCAAATGAAAATGCCTATTTGAAGTTGGAGGCCAGACAGGAAAGAGAGGGGGACAAGGAATGAGGGGAGAGGGAGGAAGAATGGGGGAGAGAAGTGGAAGAGAAGAGGGGCAGGAAAGGAGAAGAAAGGGAAGGAAGAGAAAGGGGAGCAGGAATGAGAAAGATAAGGGAAGAAGGGGCAGGAGAGGGGGAGAGGAGTGGAATAAGGGGTGGGGGAAGAGAGAGAGAGGGACTATTCCAAGCTGGGGATCGAACAAATGTCCTAGGTCGCCCCAGGATGCTGGTTCGATCCCTGTCCTGCTCCTAAGATTCACATTCGTGGGGTGACTGTGTACAAAATTATAAAGTAAAATTTGTCTTAATTTAACTTGTTCAAACCGTCTACCATTATGAATGCAAAAATTTTTTTTTTATATTTTTGGAGCACCTTTGTTTCCTGTGCTTGAATCTATGACCTGTACTTGAGGTTGCAAGTTTCAGGAATTTCTAAATCAATTTGGTCAATTCCCCTTATTATCTTGCAAGTGGCAATCATATCACCTCTTTTCTTTTTCTCCCTTAATCTAGCTTTGGCATATCCAACCTCTCTAGCCTCAATTCATAACTCACATTTTTCAGTTCCAGAAGCCATTTGTAGCATGCCTTTGCACCTTTTCCAGTTAAATGGTATGCTTCTTGAGATATGAGGATCATACAACTGCTGCATATTCCAATTTTGGTCCCACACGACTCATGAACAGTTTCTTTAGTATTTCACCTTCCATGTAATGAAAAGTCATTCTCAAGTTAGAAAGTGCAGCATATGCTCCTCACACATTGTCATGCCCTTCAAGAACACCTGGACAAAATAAGTATATGGAGAAACACTTGACAAATGGAATTTAATGTGAACAAATGCCATGTTATGGAATGTGGAATTGGAGAACATAGACTCCACACAACCTATATATTATGTGAAAAATCTTTAAAGATTTCAAAGACAAAGAAGGAGATCTAAGAGTGGTTCTAGGTAGAAAACTATCACCTGAGGACCACATTAAGAACATTGTGCGAGGAGCCTATGCTACATTTTCTAACTTCAGAATTGCTTTTAAATACATGGATGGAGAAATACTAAAGAAATAGTTCACAACTTTTGTTAGACCAACGTTGGAATATGCAGCAGTTGTATGGTGTCCATATCTTAAGAAGCACATCAATAAACTGGAAAAGGTGCAACAACATGCCACTAAGTGGCTCCCAGAACTGAAGGACAAGAGATACGAGGAGAGATTAGAGGCATTAAATATGCAAAAACTAGAAGATAGAAGAAAAAGAGGCGATATGATTACTACATACAAAATAGTAACAGGAATCGATAAAATTGATTTCCTGAGACCCAGAACTTCAAGAACAAGAGGTCATAAATTTAAACTAATGAAACAAAGCTGCCGGAGAAATATACGAAAACTAGCTTGTAAACAGAGTGGTAGACGGTTGGAACAAGTTAAGTGAGAAGGTGGTGGAGGCCAAAACCGTCAGTAATTTCAAAGTGTTATAGACAGAGAGTGCTGGGGAGACGGGACACCACTAGCATAGCTCTCATCCTGTAACTACACTTGGGTAATTACACAATGTTCTTTATGTGCTCCTCTGGTAACAGTTTAGTATCCAAACCCACCTCTAGAGCTCGTTCTTTGTTTAAGTTCTGCAATTCCTTTCCATGTAATCTAAGTTGTGAGTGGTCTATTTTCTCTGAATCCCCATTCTATTATAACACAACATTTATTCACATTGAATTCCATTTGCCACATGTTGTTCCAAGCACTTATTTTATCTAGATCAATTTGAAGGGAATGACAATTGTCTGCATCTCCTATCTTCCCCAGTATCTTTAGCATCTTCTGAAACTTGTTCATATAATTCTCTATTCCTTCTGGTAGATCGTTTATGTAGATGTCGAACATTAATCGTGCAAGAACTGAACCTTGTGGTACTCCGCTAGTAACACTCCTCCAGTCAGCCACATTGCCTCTGATTACCGCTCTCATCTTTCTGTCAGAAAATTTTTCATTTATGTCAGGAGTCTCCCTGTCACCCCTCCAGCATGTTCCAGTTTTCAAAATAACTGCTTGTGAGGGACTCTGCCAAGTCCTTTTTAAGGTCCAGATAGACAGTCAACCAACCAACTCTTTCCTGTAGTATCTCTGTGGCTCTATCATAAAAACTAATTAGATTTGTTACACAGAATCTTCCCGTTCAAAAACCATACTGTCTGTCCGTTATTATGTCATTACTCTCAAGGTATTCTACCCATTTGGTTTTAACTATTTTTTTTAGCACCAGTATTTTGACTAACGCACTTGTTAATGATACGGGTCTATAATTTAAAGGATCTTCTCGGATACCATTTTTGAAGATTGGAACTATGTTTGCCTTTTCCAAATACATCTGTTAAGATTTCTGTGGATAAAGATGTCTGAATATCAATTGGAGAGAGATGTTCAGCTCAGTTGCACATTCTCTCAGCACCCAAGGTGCTCCATCTAGTCCAACTCCTTTATTTCTTCCTAGCCCCTCGAGTAATTTTTCTACTTCTTCTCGAGATACATCTATGTATTCTATGGTGTGCTCTGGAATTGGCATTGGGTCAGGCTCTCTAAAATCCTCATTTTGTACAAACACACCAAGGAACTGTTCATTTAGGATGTCACACATTTCCTTTTCATTCTCAGTAGTCCTGTTCTAAATCTCTGGATTTTATTTTTTACATGCAGCCTGCTTTTAATGAATTTATAGAAACAGCCTGGATCTGTTTTACATTTGTCCACCATTCCTCTCTAAAATTCCTTTCTGCCTCTCTCCTCACTGCTGTGTAATTGTTTCTTGCTTGTTTGAGGTTCTGATATGTTTGAGGGTTAGGACTCTTTCTATAATGTACCAATTTTCTTGTCTTTTTCTTCTCTGGCCCTCTCACTATTTCTATTGAACCAGTCCTGTTTTCTGGTTCTGAATCTGTTTTGGTATATATTTTTTTGTGCCTTCATCACATAGTTCACAGAATTTGGCATACATCTCATTTATTTCCTTGCCTAGCAAAAAGTCTTTCCAATTAAATTGATTAAAGTATTTGCTATGTTTTCCATAATGTCCTCTTTTAAATCAAATTTGTCAACTGCAATACAGGTATTTTAATTTTGTGATTTTCTTCTACATTATATCGCATAACATATCTAATTTCCAACAGGAACTCTGTGTGTATGAATGTGAAAACTCATCACATTCATGCATCTGAATGATGCATGAATGCATCTGGTGATTAAAATCACCAGATGCAACTCCTCAGCAATTTCATGAAGGTCAGTTCTAGCTCCTGCGCTATGGAAAAAATGAAAATATAAAAATGGAAGCCACGTACAAAACACAGCCAAATCATACCATAGAATGGAAAAGCAATGTAAAAAGATTTGGGCGTAATCATAATCAGCAGACCTTACCTTTAAAGAACACAATAAAGTAGCCATTACAACTGCAAGAAAAATGACAGGTTGGATAACAAGAACCTTTCAAACAGTAGATGTCATACCACTGATGATACGTTTCAAGATGCTAGTGCCCTTAAGGGTGGAGTACTGTTACACAATAACAGCACCTTTCATAGCTGGAGAAATTGCCAACCTGGAGAGCGTGCAGAGATCCTTTATTGCTAGAATCCACTCAATAAACTATCTAAGTTATTGGGTGGGATTGGATAAAATGCCTAAATCTGTATTCTCTAGAGTGCAGGCAGGAGATACATAATAATATATACATGGAAAATATTAGAGAGGCTGATTTCAAATCTATACACAGAAATAACATCACATGCATGAGCAGAATACCCCCATTAAAAAGCAGAGGTGCAATAGGTACTCTGAGAGAGAACTATCAACTTCAGAGGACTGAGACTGTTTAACACATTTTCACTGCACATAAAAGATGCTACCCTCCTCCCCCTTCTTTAGAGGTAACTGGCCGACCCCTCATAGCATTCAAAGGGAACTCGATAAATACCTCCAAGGGATATGTGATCAACCAGGCTGTCATTCATAAGTCAGGCTGCGAGCATTCAACAGCCTGGTTGATCAGACCATCAGCCAGGAGGCCTGGTCATACCTTGGCCATGAGGACCTTGATCTCCAGAATTAACGCAAGGTCAGTAAAGGTAGTCCCTAGAGTGCAAGTAAGAGAGATGCATAATAACGAACCATGGAGAAGGAATTAAGGGGCGCTTACCAGGGAGGGGGATGGGGCAGCACCACGGGTATCAGAATGGTGAAGAGAGAGCCAGCCAAGGAAGCCAACTGAAGGCCCCAGGAGTGCTGAGGCCAGGAAACAGTGACCAGCTACTGGCCCACAAGAATCCTGCAGGCCACCAATATCCCAGCACCCAATGAGCAGCCCAAGACACATTAGCAAAAACAGCCGAAAGAAAGACATATCTCAACGTTATGGGCATGACAGTACACTGCAGGCTGGCTAAATCTAAAGCCACTGAGGACGACCCGAGAAAGACAAGCCTTGGAACAGGGGGGGCCAAGGAAACAGGATCATACCCACAAGATGTCCACGGACGTAGAAGAGGCGGCACGAAGGTAGCGACAGAGCTGCCAACGGACACACAACATGATGCTCCCCTGGCCGAACCAACCAAGCATCAACTACCAATGGATAGCCCTGGAACAGGTAGAGACCTCTACCTTGACCAGTCCAGCCGAAAGGCATCCACCGCGAGAGCCTTGCAGTCGGGGAACGGCACTACCTAGAGGGGGAGACACCGAAACCAGGCCAATGCAAAGTGGTCCACATCTGGGTGCCCAAGCATCTTGCAAAGCCAGAGGAAGGAGGCAGCATCAACAGACCACTCCATTGAGTGGTCCACAAGCAAGGTGGACCTCTAAAGTAGTGTCCCCTGAACACTCCTGGGAAGAAAACCCTGGCAGCACAAGGGAAGCACTTGGGAGTGCCCAGGGAAGGGAACCCTGAACACAACCAGCTCCAAGTACACTAAACTCCTGGCCCATGCTCGCCAATGTGCAAAGAACAGACACCAGAGCAAAAGTCCTGCCAAGAAAAACACTAGGGGCCAGAGCGACAGTAGAAGACCCGGCACCAGTAAACATCAGAGAACAACTGGTGGAGGAATGACCCGAGCTGTGAGCTACTCCCTCATCCTCCCAAACAAGGGGGGGGGAGGGGGGGGGGTGAACGATCAAGCACTAACTTATAATATTTTCGATCATTTGTTTACATACTTTGGGGAATTCTATGGCTGCTTTAGAGTCTGTAGGTCTCGGAGGCAGCCAGCTGTGGTTTTTTGGTCTCGCTGACTTTCTAGGTGCCTTCCTCGGTGGTGGCATAAATGAATAACCCAATATATAAATGTAAAGGCTTCCTGCGCCTCCGAGGGAACCAGGTACGGGTTCTGGCTCTTGGTCCCCAGTAGGCAAAAAAACTCTACGACTGATGGTACCTAGTAATGTCACCTACATTGAAGATGTTAGTTTCAGAGAGCCACAAGGGGCTCCCCCCAGAAAAAAACATCAAAACAATATTCAAATGTTTCCAGTTCATATCCATTATGTTATGACATGCATTGCCATGTTTATATGCAATATAAAATAACTAGTACATATTTTGTTTATAAATAAACATTACTACTACTACAGTATAAACAATGAGTGGCTTAATCCTTAGACAACAATTATCATCAATTGTTGATTCACAGGGTAATGAAGTTATCATATGGAAGATTTAAACAATTATTGTCTGGGTGTTACATGTATGATGCAAATATGGATATAAAAGCTCTCTGTTGATGTAAGTAAAGAAAAACAAGTGATAAAACAATCAGTGAAACATCAGAGGTTAAACAGGAAGTGTCAGCATAGTCGAGCACCAGGCGCTGACAAGTGTCAGACGCAGCCTTGCAGAGCGCCTTCACCCTAATGACTCATTATAATAAACAAATGGCCATTTGTCCACTGAATGATTTTTCCACCGAGTTATCATTGTCCATTATTCAGTTGAGCACCAGGCACTAACAAGTGCCAAACGCAGCCTTGCAGAGTGCCTACACCCAGTGAAACGATAAATATTTACACATTTTCATATTTTTCTTACATTATGCATACAAAACAATAATTCCATAATGAAAAATTATTTCTTGGAATATTTTAATTTTTTGTGCAATTTTTTGTATGACCATTTTTCCATAGCCGCTGTCTAATGATTAATGGGAACACCCATAACTAATAACGTCTTATCTTCCTTAAAGGAGAACTTGTCTTAACTGCCATTGGCATAAGAAACTGTACTCTGCTTCTTATTCAGAAAAAAAAGTAGCACATATTTTAAGCTTGCATTCTCATTATATCCACCAAACCATTGAACAAAGAATAACAATTATTAAATGTAACAATTCATACAGACTAAAAGACATGAGAAATACAAGTTAAAATTGTTGCTATTATAATCTAAGATTAAAGGGCATCTCAAACTTATTAAAAAATAGTAAAAGTGATAGACCACTACATTTATCGTGAATCATGCAAGTAAAATGCAAAACTTGGGTGCAGAGGAAAGAAGACTTCAAGCAGACATGAACACATACATGCACATAGCACAGGTGTCTATTGATGCACAAGAGCATACATGCAAACATCACAGGTACCTACTGATGCACGGGAGTATACATGCACATAGCACAGGTGCCTAATGATGCACAAGAGCATACATGCAAGCATCACAGGTCCCTACTGATGCACAGGAGCATACATGCGCACAGCACAGGTGCCTACTGATGCACGAGAGCATACATACTCACATACACCCACACAAACACTTTCCAGGCCATTCTCCAAAAGCCAGAGTGATAATTTTCTTGCTAACATCGACGACTTGATTCATTAACAGTCCTGAGTGATTCTCTAGTTTGGCACACACAACCACTGTCACAGCATATCTGGGCCTGGCACGCACAAAATGTTGAGGGGTCATTATCAATTTAATTGCATGCGATATTTATCTCAACATCACATTCCATGTATTTATCTACACTGCAATCAAGTGTTGTTTTCCAAGTCACCTAACCACCGCCCCTTATCTTGTTTGCCAATCCACTGCACTATAGCACGCAAAAGGCAGGAAGCCCCCATAGTAACAAATCACTAGATCTTCAAGTAATCCCCCTCCCAATCCTCAATCACTAATTTACAAACTGTACAGTACTACACTGTACAGCAGAATGGTACTATTGTATTTTATAATACCCATATGCTAGTCCAACATCATGCTTCACATTACATGCAGCACTGCTGTACACACATACAAATATACACATACTGTACCGTAAATATTTAATGTTATATATACTGTATATAGTATATTTTTTCCACACATACACATTCATACACACAATACACAAAACATTCACACAAACACACACACATACCTAAATTTTCTTTTCTAATCCCATGAGTAATATAGGTGAAGTAGCATGTTAGTTCCTAGTCTCTTGTCTCTATATAACACACATTATGGCAGAGTTACTCCACAACACACTCGCCTAATCCTACCTGCTGCATGCAGCACAGCAAAGTGGCTTACATGTAACAACCTCCATTTACGGCTACTAATCTAATATATATATTTTTAAGCCATGGCGAAAATTGGCCCCAAACATACAATCACCCAATGCTACTTGCTACAGGTCATCGATACTAATCCATTTTAGCATCTCTCTCCATACACATGTTCCATCGCCAGTTTCTTACTGCATACTCCAAACTCGGGTGTAGTTCCAATTAAGATATTATAATGCATCATTTATGATCATGTGATTGATGTGCCTTTTGCACATTTATCATTAATACTCTGTTGGATATACTGAAGATGATGCTGACAAGGAAATGAAAATAGGAGGATACAGATGGTAGCAGCATCTAAATGAGAGTAACAAAAGCAAAGTGGAAATGTTAATAGTGGAGAAAGGGAAGAGGAAGAAAGATGGAAGAGATAAGAAAAAAGTGAAGCTGCCAGTAAGAGTGATAGAGATACTACTGAGAGATGAAAAACAGGGAACAGGATAATCTGCAAGAGAAAAGGGTAAAGGCAAGTCTCTTCACATCCAATTTTCAGTTTTAGCAACTGAACTCCTACACTTCCTTTCACAAGTGATTGTGTCTGTAAAGAAATGCATAAAATGCCAAGTGCCACGATCAATATCTAATCAAAGTGATACAAAAATTAAATACTGTACAGGGGGAAAATAAACGGATGTGAGAAGCCAGAGTGGTATGTAAATCTAGCCAAAACTGGTGCTGTTTACTGCCTTGGACTCCAGTGAGGCCACATCCTGGTGCTGTGAACAGCACACACCACATAAAAGCTGCACTAAGCCAATACAAAATTTTGACAACAAAACATCTCTGTATGAACTGTGGACTTGCATCTGCTAGTGGTAAATTAAACAGTAACTTTAATTAGATCAATGATGAATCAATGCAACGACATCAGCAGCTGCACGCACGTGTCGGACAAGCATAAAATACTGAAGTACCTCGGGATGTGCGTCTGTTGGGTGTCTGGTACTGAATGAGGTAAGACAAGGGCTCTGACGTGGAGTTGGTGAAGGGCAGGCCAGCCAGACAGCACAATGATGGGATTGCTGTGGGTATACCACCATATTTTCTGGTCTATAAAAGTTGGCCAATAATGTGACATTTGTTCAGTGATATACCTAAACTCCACAATAAAAGGCAAATGGCACATATCTTGGCGAGAAGGAAATACCTCAATATTATCCTAGACATAAATGGGCCTACATAATGCACACAGTTGTGGGTTAGCATGATGAACCTGAAACTAACATTACATTACACACCTGGAAAACTCCTTTAGAGAACACATGATAGAAGCAAGTCAACATTCTCATATACAATGTGTTACTCTTAATGGTGACTAAAACATTATTCACACTGGGTATACTGCTTTTATACATAGATCATGCTCATGTATTTCTGGAAATATTTCCAAAGTGTGCAGAAAGCCACTATTATATTCTTTGGAATTGCTCAAGAAATATACTGTAATTTATTTTAAGGCTTTTAAAAGCCTTATACCAGATACATAAAATATCAACCTTGAAAAGCTAATGGTTAACTACACACAATATAATACCTATAAATTTCAGCAGCGAATGTAGCTCAAATGTATTAACAGAACATTTAAGGCTGTGTTATCTGTTGTACCAAGAACTGCTATGGTATTTTATCATTACTTCTGAGGGGTGAAGTATATGCGTGTTCCTGAACTCTTAGGCCACTAAGGGTCTTTTGCCCTTCAACACCCACAGGCGGAAAAAAAAAAAAAATTATTTCGTCTTATTAACCCTTAAACTGCGCATGTCATATAGGGTGCCAGGCACGATTTAAATGGCCAGCAGCAAAACGCTGTTCACATTAGCTTTTTCACAGCTCTTGTAAGCAGAACCCATTTAAAAAAAAAATCGTGGGCAATATTCTCTGGTGTGAGAGCCACTGTACTGTTGGAGAAACCAAGGCTGGTGCACGCAGCATGAGCGAACAGCATTGCTGTTCAGCTTGTGACCACAGCATCGCCGAAAAATGTTAAAATAAATATATAACTGCTATTATTTAGCAATGACAATATTACAGATGACCCCTGACATAAAAATGACCAGGATTGTGATAATAGCAGCATTGTTGTGATAATTAGCGCTGTGGGAGGAGTGATGCTGAGGAACGGAGGGAGATAGCATTGTTTACTGACTATGTGGCCACCTGTTATTGTCTGCATTCACCATACCAGCCTAGTGGTTCTCTATGGTGAACACAAATGTAGATACTTATATATAATGTGTGTATTAGTGTAATACAGTGGTACCTCGGTATAAGAGTTTAATCCATTCCTGGAGACAGCTCGTATTCTGAAAACTCGTAATCCGAAGCTAATTTCCCCATAAGAAATAATGTGAAATGAATTAATCCGTTCCCGACTACCCAAAAACCTCACTTCAAACTAAATTGTATACCTAATTCATCTTAATAAGCCTACAAAACAAAACATGCATTGTTAATCGTCTGGAAAGAGACGTTGTTGTCTTGCCTATATACTATATACGCCTTAAAATGCCCACTTGGGGACTGTAAGCTCCAAAGATCTCAGTACATAGGCAAGACAACAACGTCTCTTTCCAGACGATTAACAATGCATAAACAACAGGGTTCCATCAAGGAACATATAATCTCTTCTCACAACCAGACCATCACCAAAGAAATCTTAAACAACACAGAAATCATCAATAGATACAGCGATAGCAGGACACTCAACATCAGCGAGGCACTACACATCAAAAAGTCAACACCAGCAATCAACAGCCAATTAACGCATAACTGCATTCTACCCACTTCAAGACCCGTATGGGCCAATAGGCCCTCTGCAGATACTTTCATTCTTATGTACCCACCTCACCCAAAACTTTTGTATCACCTCACCCAAAAGAAATATAAAAACAAGATGTAGGTTAAATATATCATACACAGTGTATCAAGTGTATCATAAGTGTAGTGTTAAGTGAAAACAAGTCTTTGAGAATGTAAGAAGCTCTTACGAAACGCTTCTAGGCATCAGACCAAAAAATAAAAATTAATTTTGGAGAGTTGATATTTCAATTACCCTCGACTGTGACGAAAAACATAAGAAATAGAGAAAATTCATGTTAGAATTATAAATCTTACCTTTTCGGTCATATTCAACAACATAATAAAATATGTGAACTATCGCTGTACTCAAAATTATGGTGGGCATATTAGTGTTCATAAAACAATAAACAAATAGTTTTGCTGTTATTACACTATATACACGTTATATATAAATATCTGCATGTTTTGTTCTCCATAACGAACCACTAAGTTGGTATTGTGAGTCAAAAACAATGAAGAGTGGCCACCACTCACCAGCCAGCCAGCCACTGGCTGCCCTCCCTCCCTCACCTCCTCACTCACCAACATACTCCTCCCACCATACTGTTTTTGCTTTTATTCACTATACACAGATGTTATATACTGTATATGTATCTACATGTTTTGTTCACCATAACTGTACACCTACGCTTATATGGCGAGTTCAGGCAATAAGAGACGTAGCTACACACACACGGTCAAAGGAGGAGCTAGATAGTAAACGAGAAGGTCTTATAACAATAATGAGAGAAATCATAGCGAGAGCGGATAACGATAGTTCACGACTGTTGATAGTCGGCGACTTCAACTTTAAATCCATAGACTAGGAAGCATATGAAGCTAAAACAGAAGATTTTTGGACCTGTAAATTTGTAGACCTCATCCTGGAAACATTCTTGTATCAACATGTTAAACAAGCTACGAGGATGAGGGAAGGGGACGTTCCCTCCATGCTAGATTTGATATTTACCAGGAAGGAGGAAGAAATATTTGACATTCAGTACCTTCCTCCCTTGGTTAAAAGTGACCATGTCTTTTCGGGAATAAAGTATGCAATGCGTTATAATCTGGAAGAAAATATGACGGTTGATGCAATTGAAAAACCTGACTTTAGGAGAGGACATTATGGCAACCTTAGAAAAAATTTTAGTGAGTATAATTGGACAGACTTGTTGCTAGGCAAGGAAGTGAATGAGATGTATGTCAAGTTTAGTGAAATATATGATAAAGGCAGAAAAAAATTTATACCAAAACAGAGAAGCAGAACTAGGAAACAGGATTGGTTCAACAGAAAGTGCGAGAGAGCCAGAGACCAAAAGACACAAAAATGGAATCAATACAGGAAGAGGCCGAACCCCCAAACATACCAGCAATACAAAGATGCGAGAAACAACTACACGGCAGTGAGGAGAGAGGCAGAAAGAAATTTTGAAAAAGGGATTGCAGACAAATGTAAAACAGAACCAGGTCTATTCTATAAATTCATAAACAACAAATTGCAGGTAAAGGATAATATTCAGAGGTTGAAAATGGGAAATAGATTCACAGAAAATGAAAAGGAAATGTGTGAAACATTAAACAAAAAGTTCCAAAGTGTGTTTCTACAAAATGAAATCTTCAGGGAACCAGATACAATAAAAATTCCAGAGAACAACATAGAGCACATAGAGGTGTCTAGAGACGAAGTGGAAAAAATGCTCAAGGAGCTAAATAAGAACAAAGCAGTTGGTCCAGATGGCGTTTCACCATGGGTTCTGAGAGAAAGTGCACCTGAGCTCAGCATTCCTCTTCAACTGATTTTTCAGGCATCCCTGTTTACAGGAGTTGTAGCTGATGTGTGGAAAAAGGCTAACATAGTTCCAATCTACAAAAGTGGAAGCATGGAAGACCCCCTTAATTATAGACCTGTATCATTGACAAGTGTAATAGTCAAAATATTGGAAAAAATAATTAAATCTAAATGGGTGGAACACCTGGAGAGAAATGATATAATATCAGACAGACAGTATGGTTTTCGATCTGGAAGATCCTGTGTATCGAATTTACTCAGTTTCTATGATCGAGCAACAGAGATATTACAGGAAAGAGATGGTTGGGTTGACTGCATCTATCTGGACCTAAAAAAGGCTTTCGACAGAGTTCTACATAAGAGGTTGTTCTGGAAACTGGAAAATATTGGAGGAGTGACAGGTACACTTCTAACATGGATGAAAAATTTTCTGACTGATAGAAAAATGAGGGCTGTGATCAGAGGCAATGTATCGGACTGGAGAAATGTCACAAGTGGAGTACCACAGGGTTCAGTTCTTGCACCAGTGATGTTTATTGTCTACATAAATGATCTACCAGTTGGTATACAGAATTATATGAACATGTTTGCTGATGATGCTAAGATAATAGGAAGGATAAGAAACTTAGATGATTGTCATGCCCTTCAAGATGACCTGGACAAAATAAGTAAATGGAGCACCACTTGGCAAATGGAATTTAATGTTAATAAATGCCATGTTATGGAATGTGGAATAGGAGAACACAGACCCCACACAACCTATATATTATGTGAGAAATCTTTAAAGAATTCTGATAAAGAGAGAGATCTAGGGGTGGTTCTAGATAGAAAACTATCACCTGAGGACCACATAACGAATATTGTGCGAGGAGCCTATGCCACGCTTTCTAACTTCAGAATTGCTTTTAAATACATGGATGGCGATATACTAAAGAAACTGTTCACGACTTTTGTTAGGCCAAAGCTAGAATATGCAGCTGTTGTGTGCTGCCCATATCTTAAGAAGCACATCAGCAAACTGGAAAAGATGCAAAGACATGCTACTAAGTGGCTCCCAGAACTGAAGGGCAAGAGCTACAAGGAGAGGTTAGAGGCATTAAATATGCCAAAACTAGAAGACAGAAGAAAAAGAGGTGATATGATCACTACATACAAAATAGTAACAGGAATTGATAAAATCGATAGGGATGATTTCCTGAGACCTGGAACTTTAAGAACAAGAGGTCATAGATATAAACTAGCTAAACACAGATGCCGAAGAAATATAAGAAAATTCACTTTCGCAAACAGAGTGGTAGACGGTTGGAACAAGTTAGGGGAGAAGGTGCTGGAGGCCAAGACCGTCAGTAGTTTCAAAGCGTTATATGACAAAGAGTGCTGGGAAGACGGGACACCACGAGCGTAGCTCTCATCCTGTAACTACACTTAGGTAATTACACAGTCCACAGTCAGCTGGTAGCTGCCGCCCTCACTGGTTCAAGGCCAGACGCACTAATATTTCTCCTCAAACAATACTGTTTGTAGTGTTATTACACTATATACACACATTATATATATAAGTATCTACATGTTTTATTCACCATACATGTACAAATAAGCTGGTATGGTGCCCAAAGACCATAGTGGCCACAAGTAAACTACATGACATATGCAGACGACGTGCCTCCCTCACCAAAATGGCGGCTCCAAACATACTCTTATTGCTGTTATTATACTCTATACACACGTTATACAAGTACAATTATGTTCACCATAGCGAACCACTAAGCTGGTATGGTAAGTCCAGTCAATAAAAGGTGGCCACACAGAGTCAGAAGTCGACGCCACCTCCCTCAGCATTACTCCTCCCACCATGGAGCACAGTGCTAAATATCAACACAATCCTGCTATTACGTATTAGAATCCTGGTCAGTTTTATCAGTCAGATGGTCTTCTGTAATACTATTATCACTAAATAATAGCATGTACATACAGTGGTACCTAAGTGTTACGAACGTCCCTGTTTACAAACTTTTTGGGTTACGAGCCTGATTTGTTCGGAAAATTTGAATTGGGATACAAACTTTGCATTGCGATACAACATTGTTGATACTCGATTGGCCGCCCTAGCTCGTGGTAGCACGGCGATCGCGCCTCAGTTTACTATTGCCTCGTGCCCAGTAACCATCCCGCCTGAATTCTTCACAAGAATTTACAGTTTTTTTGTCGGATTTTTGGCCATTTGAGCATGAAAGTTGTTATTATATATATCTCACTATGGGTCCCAAGAAACCCAGTGGTAAGGTTCAAGGCAAGAAATCACATGTGAGAACGACCATAGAGGAGAAACAAGAGATCATTCGTAAGCATGAAAATAGTACTCATGTTGTTGAACTAGCTAGGCAGTACAACAAATCATCAGGGGAGGAAGAGAAGGCAGTAGAGAATGTCCCTTCCTCATTACGAAAATGTGTACAGTATGGGAAGGACTGCAAAGTTTTGCTGAAAAGAATCACCCAGAGAAAGCTGTAGTAGGCCATTGCATTAATCTTTTCAATGACAATGTGATACCTCACTACAGACAAGTGTTGCAAAGAAGGGAAAAACAATCTTCAATGTAACTGGATTATCTGGAGATGATTTCGGGGTTTTTTAGTGTCCCCGCGGCCCAGTCCTCGACCAGGCCTCCACCCCCAGGAAGCAGCCCGTGACAGCTGACTAACACCCAGGTACCTATTTACTGCTAGGTAACAGGGGCATAGGGTGAAAGAAACTCTGCCCATTGTTTCTCGCCGGTGCCCGGGATTGAACCCCCATTTTTATGATCAATGCATTTGCCTGGGAAAACCAGGACTAAAGATTCTATTCCATTGTATGACCTCAATATTATCACAATTACGAAGTTTCTTGCAAAGACTAACAAAAGCACCAGTAATGGAACATCCTAAAATTAATTACAGTATGTTAAAACATCTTTAGTATACTAAGGATCATCATATACTCATGTCTTTATTTCATTACAAAACAGATTCATTAAGACAACCTAGTTATACATGTGCATAACCCATTTTACTCTCATCCCTGTCATTGTGATTTATTGCATCAAATTTCTCATCAACATTTCTGCATGCCAGTAATCAACAGAATCAAGGCATCCAAGGTCATACATCTGTTAGTCTATCAAGCATTTAGTTGCAACACTTGTACAAAATCTTGTTTGGAAAATGCAAGATGCATCAAACTACTGCCATTTGTAATTAGCTGGATAACAATGCAACATCTACCTTGTACAAATATGGATATTAATATGTCAAGGAACTGTATATCTTATAAACGATTAAATCCAGTGAAAAATCCTGTACAGGTCTACAGACAAAATTTAGTTTAGTTTATATTTAAACTAGACTACTTGAGTCTAGTTTAGATTTAGAAAAATATTGTTTAGCTTATTCAGTACTCTATTTAAAATGCACAAGAAGAAAGCAAATAAAAAACCAGCGTTGATTGTAATGTAACGTCATTATCTGGGTGAGCCCCAAAGGCTCCCTGGAGCTTATTGGGCTAATGTATGTTATATTAGACCGGGACATTAGCTATGGAGTTCAGACCTACCAGGGATCAGCATCAGAACTTGGCCCCTTCAGAGAGGTTTCAGTGAGCAATGGCCCTGAAAAAAAAACCAACCCTGTGGTTGGGGGTTTTCCTAATCTGCCATCAACCGGGGTTAGGCACCTACAAAGGTAGGCATAACAAAACAAACCCCACATGGTAAGAAACTAAAACAAAAAACTAAACAGAGGTAGAAACTCCCTACAATCCCAAGGAAACAAACAAACCAGCACTTTACTGCTGCACCGCTCGTCTGCACAGCAAACCCCTCCCCGAGAGGGGGATGGGGGCCCCGGACCTCACCGCGCCGGCTGCCTTCTGTTTGGAAACTAAGCTTCAACCAATGCGAAAAAACTGCAGACCAGTGGGAGGGAGGAAGGGTTGCCAGGGAGCCTCCATGGCTCACCCAGAAAATGGCATTTCATTACATTCAACACTGGTTTTCTGTAGAAAGCCCCTATGGCTCCATGGAGCTACATACCCAAAGAGAAAGAAAATAGCGACTTACCCGGGAGGCAGCGGCCACAAACTCCTCAACGTGAAGTTGAGACAACTGAAGTTGGCTGCAACCTGCGACCCAAAGCAACACAAGAACACAGAGGAGCAGGCACATTCACGAAATAACGGGCAGCCAGGACCCTGTTCGACCTCCAAAATCCACGTGCCCGAATATGAGCCCAAGAGATGTTACCAAACATGGCAGTCAAAGCTGCAAACTTCCGAACGTCTTGGGCGCGAGGATAGACCGCAGGCTGGCTAGACTTAATAACCCTGCGGACAACCTGGGAGACCCAAGCCCTGGAACAGGGAACGAGGGAAACCAGATAAACCCAAAGCGCATCCCCAGCCATCCCAGCCGAGGTGTGCAGGTAACAGCAAGAGTCGCAACCAGACAACACATGATGCACCCCTGGCCAAACCAACCAAGCATCAATGACCCAAGGACCCCTCCTGAAAGCAGCTGTCTCGTTCTTCGCCAGAAAAGGTGGAGAAGGCTGCAAACGTACAAACCTACCTCCAGGATCGAAAGAGCAGAAACCCCTGCGCCGTAGGAGAGCATGAAGCTCCCCTACACGACCCCCAGAGGCCAATGCCAACAAAAACAGGGCCTTGGAAAAACAATTTTGGACCGAAAGGGCCACCACAGAACGAGGAGATGAAAGACACACTGTCCAAGGACCAGGACGGCTCAGGCGGCATATGAGCAGGCCAGAGGTGAAACATAGCACGATAAAGCTTACGGAACAGGGCAGATGTGACATCCACTCCGAACTCAAGCTGGAGCAGCTCCGCCAGCGCCGCACAATACGAGGCAACAGTATTAGGCATCAAATGACAATCCTGAAAAAGCCAAGAGAGAGAGGACAAGACAACCAGATCCGAAAAAGAAGACAACCTATGGAGAGCAAGAAAATGGCAAAAAGAACTCCAGGAAACTTCATACTGTCGCCGAGATGAAGCTCTCAGGTGGGACACCATCAACAAAGCCACCTGTTCACCATAGAAATGGTGATACACCTGCATCAAAAAGACCAGACGCAAAGAGCAGAGGAGAAGGTCGAACCAGCCTCGTACCGGACCGGTCAGACCTGCCAAAAAAGGCAGAGCCGCAGGAAATGCCCCGGGTTCGGACACCGAGCAAACAGAGCTGGAAACCAAGGCTGGGCCGGCCACCAAGGGGACACAAGGACTACTCTCCCTGGGAAGGTTTCTAACCAAGCCAGAAACCAAAGCAACAGCTAGACTGGGAAAAAGAGGTACAGGTAACCCCACCTCGACTAGTCCTGCTGAAAGGCATCCACTGCGAACGCCTTGCAGTCAGAAAAGAACATCACAGACTGGGAGACGCCGAAACCACGCCGACGCGAAGAGGTCCACGTCTGGGAGTCTGTACATCTGGCAGATCCAACGAAATGAGTCGTCATTGACTGTCCATTCCGTAGGCAAACCGTCCGCCAGGACGCTGGACACTCCCTGGATATGAACCGCACGGAGAGCCAAACCCCGAGAATCCAGCAGATGAACCACTCGAAGGGACCAACCCCAAAGAGGCAAGGACCGAAGAGAACCCCTCACAGATCAGGCAATGAACTACCGAGAGAACAGTCCAAGTGGAGTGGAGCCGGATAGTCAAACTCCGAATGACCCGAACCCTCCGAAGCGCGAACCAGGCTGCCGCAAACTCCTGAACAGTGCTATGAGCCCGACAGAAGGACGGACCCCACCGTCCCTGGTCGGACTGGTGAGCACTGGTCACAAAGCCCCAGCCGAGAGACGACGCATATGTGAACACATCGAGTGAAGGCACCAGGACACCAAACCCCGAAAACCCCGAAGAGGATGCCAGTGACACAGCAACCGACACAAGACCCCGGAGGACGAACCTAACGATCGCAAGAGAGGCGGAAGGGGCCTCTCCGAAGGAACCAAAACAGACGCCGAAGCCAAACCTGACCTGGCGGGTTGACCAGCAAGGTGAAGTTCAGACTCCCGCACAACCGCTCGAGCAACTGCCGAGTGACCAGGGACCCCCAGCCAACGGCGGGACCACAGCCACAGCAAAACCTCTGGAGGGAGAGACAAGGAAATAGTGGGACCAGATGGGACTTCCTCCAGTTCACCAGGAACCCGAACCTGGCGAGCTGGGAAAGAATCATATCCCTGGCAAGCAGACAATCTGACTGACTGGAAGCCCACAATAGCCATTCGTCGAAGTAGGCTAAAACCCGAATCCCTAGCAGATGCAGATGGGTCACCACAACCTGGGTAAGACTCATGAAAACGCAAGGTGCCAGAGTCAAGCCAAAAGGGAGGCAATGAAGGCGACAAGCCTGACGCCCCACCATGAATCCTAACCATTCCCTGAACCCCGGATGAATAGGAACGTACCAATAGGAGTCCTCGAGGTCCAGGGACACCATCCGAGCACCTGGCTCCAACTGAAGCTGGACCCGAGATAGAGTAGTCATCCGAAAAGAGGGGCAAGGAATCCAGGGGTTCAGACGGGACAAGTCCAGAATGAATCTCAGATCCGCACAGTTCCGTTTCGGCACTGGAAACGGGCGGGAAACCCACCCGAGGGACGGGGTGGTTTCGACAATGCCCAAGTGCACCCACTCCAAGATGACTTGATGAAGCGCAGAAGGAGCCTGCCCCGCCAACCCCGAACCCCCTAAAGGAGGACGAGCCGCCCAACGCCACCGCAGGCCGGATGACAACCGAAAAGGCCCACAAATCATGGAACCAAGAGTGGGCAAACAGAGCGAGCCTCCCCCCCATCGCCCCATCAACGGGGCTAACAGTGAAAGGGCCGACACCCCTTACGAGAAACCAAGTGCCGAACAGGGCTATCACTGCACCTACCAGACGATGCCGGAACCAAAGGTAACGTAGGCTCAGAAACTAGCACCAAAGGCAAACCTCAACCAGCGGAACCCTGAACCCTGGCACGACCCCTCCAAGATGGCCGAGAACGACCGCCCCGGAGAAACAACAAGTCCAACATAGGACGACAGCTAGACGAAGCCGCTTTACAGAAACTGCGAGACTGCACCCTCTGCAAACAGCAATGGACAAAACGGAGACAAAAACCTAAGAGCCAGGGGCCCAAGCGGATTCCAAAGAGGGCGAACACAGCCTGATGGCACGCGAGGCAAGAAGCAAAAAAGAGACACCGACCCCTTCAGGATAGCCGCAAAGAGCTTCAGCAGTGCAACTGACGCCCTAGCTGCATAAGTCAGCGCCCCAGACGAAGGCCCGGCACTCAACGCCTCCACATCCTCCTCAAGCCAGGCAGAAGACAGCTCGAGAAGGGAAAAGAAACGTAAAACCAAAGCCAAATGCACACGGGCGCACAAATCCTCCGCAACCAACGATGCCAAAAGAGAAGGAACCTGCACATGAAGCTGTAAAAGGCCAACATCCCGAGAAAGCACGGGGCGACCAAGCACGCATTAAGGTGCTCAAATTCGTCCTCCAAGTAAACCTGCAGAACTGTAGAAGTTTCACGCCAATCAAGTGTGCAGGTCCGACAGAACCCATGCCACGCTCCCAACAAAAAGAATGGACAGTCTGCCAGCCAGGAAGACTCCGGAACCACGAAATGCATCCAAAACCCGGACGAAGAACTCAACTCAAAATAGGATGGATCCATCACAGACGCATAAACCGGGTCTCGCAAGAGGTATGAAGCAAGAGCCTCCCGAGCCTCCTTCGCGAAGATATGAGAGGTAGAAATCTCTGGAAAGACGG
Organism: Procambarus clarkii; assembly: GCF_040958095.1. Lineage (NCBI taxonomy): Eukaryota > Metazoa > Arthropoda > Malacostraca > Decapoda > Cambaridae > Procambarus > Procambarus clarkii. Next base: position 13,862,372 of record NC_091167.1, read on the forward strand.
GGCCGAGGTACCCAAAGGGTCCCGGAACCGAACCTGGGGAGGAGCCGAACCCAAATCATACTCATACAGAGAAGGTGGGTAAGAAAACCCCTCCCCCTGCAACAATAAGCCCCACGAGGAAGGCAAAAGCACCCAAGTGGGGTCAAACGGGGCCCAAGGCCCCCAGGTTGACTCCTCCCTAGCCCCAAGATCTCCCAAGATCTCGGGACCCGGGACGGAGCTGTCCTCCAAACCCTCTACCCCTGAAGAAAAGGCAGAGTCCAGGGGAAAGGCAGAGAAGAAGGGGGCCTGCTGGCGGGACCCAGAAGCCTCGGCAGGAGGAACTGACACAATTGCCTCTGTCTCCGACCCAATGGGGCAGCCCCCGAAGCCGCCTGAGTCTCATTACTAACTAAACCCCGTGTCAAATCCGAAACCCTCAGACGTTTGGGAGCCGGACACGGGGAAAGGTGGAGGATGAACAACTGGGGAAGGACCAAGGAGCGCAGACAGAACCAAAGTCGAAGCGACTAATGGTCCCTAAACCAAAGCGGGGCAGTCGCGGGGCATCTGGGTAGGAAACCAACCTAGCGCATTGCAGTAACCTAAATCTAATATGCAACGCGGATGTTGCCTGTACCCTAACAGCAACGTCATCAGAATAAAACTGGAGCACAAACAGAGAACATGACTAGCAAGACTCTGGGTCAGAGGTGTCGTTGACCCAACAGGCAGCATGACGGAGGCAAAACAGGTAACTGTAACCCTAAGACAAGGGCACACAGCAACCTTCAAACCCGCACAAGGCAGGCTGGAACTCGGGAGATGCATCCATGGGTCCACTGAGCCCCGACAGGGTTTTCTAGGGCCCATAAGGTAGCAACTACGGGAAGCCCAGACAAGGTGTTGCTAACCGGTTAAACACCCAAACTAACAAGAGGTAGATGACAACACTGAAACCCCTGCGACGTGTACAGGCACGGGGGGCTAGCAGAGGACCACCAAAACAATATCAGGGGAACTATTGTCCCATGAGGCAGAACCCCCACCAGGCAAACAAAAACAAAACAAAAGAAAAACCCTGCAAAAGTACACTGTCCTCAGAGGCAACAGGAACCGGTTGCTGCATAGGTGCCAGGTCGTGCAACACCTTGACACCCCAACCAGCACACCACCACTCCCTACCCAGGGCCAAACAAGGGCGCCAAGCTCCAGTTGGCCCAAAGGGCGAGGCAAATGCTGAACAGCAAGAACCTCTACGGGAGCAGTTCCCAAACGCCCCAGGGAAGATAACCCTGTAATGCAGGGGCAGTACTCACAGGGTGCTTAGGGAAGGAAGCCCCTAAGCACATGCAGCCCTGGTACTGATGAGGTACTCCTGGCCACCGCACACCACAACTAGACAACAGAGAACGCCACACAGGCAAACATCGTCCAGGAATTTGAGGCCAGAGAAGCGTCTTTCCCGGTTGACAATAGCTTACAAACTGAAGGCAGCCGGCACGGTGAGGTCCGGGGCCCCCCTCCCCCTTTCGGGTAGGGGAGGCATGCACTGACGAGCGGCGCGGCAGTAAAGTGTGCTTGTTTCCTTGGGATTGTAGGGAGTTTCTACCTCTCTGTTCGGTTTTTTGTTTTAGTTTCTTACCATGTGGGGTTTGTTTCGTTATGCCTACCTTACTGGGTGCCTAACCCCGATTGATGGTAGATAAGGAAAAACCCCAACCACAAGGGGGTTTTCCAGGGCCATTGCTCCCTGAAACCTCTCTGAAGAGGCCAGGTTCTGGTGCTGGTCCCTGGTAGGTCTGAACTCCATTGCTAATGTCCCGGTCTAATATAACATACATTAGCCCGATAAGCTCCAGGGAACCTCTGGGGTTCCCCACAGAAAAAAAAATTTGTGGACATTGGTGAAAGTAACAGGTATTACCATTGGACAATGTATTTGTATGATACATAACAAAATAGAGCCTAATAACATACTTACTCATTACTATTTGTGTTATGTATTACTCAGCAATGCTATAAAGGCACCAGCTGCATATCCACTTTGTGGGCACTTCTAACTATTATTATTATTATTATTATTATTATTCTTTGTGCATCAGACAGGTGCTTGCATCTCCTTATTACTGCATTATCCCTCAGTTCCAGATAATAGGAGCTGTTCTCCTTATCAACAAAACGTTCTTTTAAAAAAAAAAAAATTGTCTAAAATCCATTTCTGAAAATATTGTGATGAAACTTTCACGATGCTGAAGCCAATAAGTTGGAGATTTGTTTAACATTTAATATTAATTTTCACATAATTCAAATATATTTTCACCCAGCCCAAGCGTATACCCCATTTACAGCCCAGGCTGTAGCAGTGTAAGGGTTTAATGCATGAGTACATAAGGTGCCAGATCCAGACCGAATGGAGGCCACGAAAGCGGTAAGCCTGATGCCCGACCACAAACCCTAACCAATCTCTGAACCCCAGATGAATAGGAATGTGCCAATATGCATCCTTGAGATCCAGAGAAATCATCCAAGAGGCCTGGCTCGAGAAGAAAACAGACCTGGGACAATGTAATCATCTGAAAGGAGAGGCAAGGAATCCAACAGTTTAGACAGAACACGTCCAGAATGAGCCAAAGATCCACACAGTCCCATTTCAGAACTGGAAACAAGCGAGAAACCTGCTTGAGAGACGAAGTCGTTTCGACCACGCCCAAGCGAATCCACTCCAAGATGACCTGACGGACAGGGAAGAAGCCTGCTTTGCCAGCTCCGAACCCCCCAACAAAAGGGACAGAGGGGGAGGAGCCGCCCAATGCCACTAAAGGCCGGAAGAGACGACGTGAAAAGCCCACAAATCATGGGACTAAGCATGAGCAAACTACGCCAGCAACCAAACCTCCCCCCCCCCCCCATCGCCCAGTGAAAGATCCGACCGCGACCTCTGAGAAGCCGACTTCCGTACAGAGTAACCACCGTGCCGACCAGACGAAGAAGGCCCAGGAGGATGCACGAGGTCCGAAACTGGCACCAATAGCCTACCTCGAGCTACTAAAACCTGAGCCCTGCCACGACCACCTCGACAGAAGCTAGAATGCTCCCCCCCCCCTCCCCCCGAACACCAACAAATTAGAAATGGGGTGGCAACTGGTAGAAGCCACCAACAAAAACTGAGTAACACAGTCCTCAGGAAATAACAGGACAAAACGGAGACAAAGACTGCAAAGCCAGGGGCCCAAGCCGAGTCTAAAGAGAGTGAGGATGGCATGCTGACACGCAAGACAAGAGACAAAAAAAACATAGACATCACCTCCCGGAGGATTGGCGCAAACAGCTTCAGCAGGGCAGCCAAAACCAGAACTCTGGCTGAAGGCCTCCACTCAACGTCTCCACATCCTCCAAAAACCAGTCCGAAAACAGCTCAAGATGACCGAAGCCAAATGACCACGAGTTCTAAAGTCATCTGCCGCCAAGGCAACCAAAAGAAAGAGGGGGACCCAAGCATTTAACTGCTCAAGACCCACATCATGGGAAGGTGCAGAAGCAAAGAGGCACTCATTGTCGGAAAATCCGACAGCATTTAATATATCATACAGACAGATAAGAGCTGTGTTGTATAAACAAGTTACCCATAGAAAACGTAACTTGTAGTGGAATTACCGTCTATAGAAAACGGGATATCATCACCACATACTATTATAATTCACCAGCTATTCTGCTGGGAATTGTTCTTAAATACATTAGTCTTTGGACTTTACCATCATAAAAACATCTTATATAAATTAACTTAATTATCAATATTAAAGTAGAGTAAATGTGACCCTTCTATCACTTTCTGAAATGTGGACAATGGCAGCCTAGCCTCGAGAGAGGAAGGAGGCAGCCATTGTTGTGTCACCTCCGAGACGTGTGGAGCAAATGGCTCCTATCATATCTGGACAATGTCGGCCAGGCGTCAATAGTATGGAGTGTTAGATGCAGCCATTGTTGAGACTAGACCAGAGGCTCACACAGGAGCAAATTCGGCTCCTGTTAAATTTACTTGGACGAAGTGTTATGGAAACCAGTGGTGTACCATTATCACACGCTGTCAACAAATTCAAGTTAAGTGTTCTTTCCGAAACCCATTATCTATCATTAGTGGCCATTAATGTCATTGGGTAGGGTTAGCCGGTTAGAACGCGAAATCGCCTCAAACTAAAGGTAATTAAGCCAGGTCTTCAATGTTCCATGTACTGTATAGTGTTTTCTCTGATATAGCTTGTCATATATAGGATTCTGGCTTCACAGCTAGCACACTTTTGACAGGTCAAGACGAGGAAGAATTTGTGCACCAGTTACTGGGTGATGGAAGCTACCTCAAAGAGGATAATTTGGTGTCTACACCCTAGTTATACCTGGTGGACTAACCTGCTGTACTATAAGATAAGGAACCTCTTCAATGTATGTAGTTACTGTAGTTTGATTGGCTGCATATATATTAATTTAATAACCCCCCCTAATGTGTAGAGGATCGATTTGTGAGATTATGAGATTATTGCAGAAATACAGTCCACTTATCATTATACAAATTGCTATCGAAGTATATAAATTAACGTAAATATAAATTCATATAAATTAAATAAATATAAATCTCACAGGTCGGTTCCCACATTATTTGGACCTTCGGAACCGGAATATTCGGTCCTTTGAACCCACATTTGGTCATCTTAGTACCGGATGAACCAGTTAACCAGTGGATTCATTAAATAAACTAGTGCAGTGTTATTTAAACAAAGCCAGCCAGTCATAGACAGCGGCGTTGCCTCGTGGGAGCTCAGGAGCCTCCCTCAGCCCAGTTCAGCTTCGTCAGCGGTTTCATGCACACCCACAGATATTTGGTGGCGTGTTATTTCGTGAAATGACAGCGCTAATATAGAAGCCAGCCTAATTAGTGACTGTGTCTTCGCGATATTGTTCACGGATTTCGTGGTGTTACATTTCGCGAGAGATTATCCACGAATTTTGTGGACTTTATTTCGCGAGGTCACTAATAATATTTAATACTTCTAGATAATATTAGAAGTTTCATAGAGGCTAATTAAGAGGCTATTAACAATAATTGTGTATATTATTTCTCCAAAATAGAGAATTATTTAATATATATTGCACTAGTGATCACAGTATAATATTTACTAATTGCCAACCCACAACAGGGTAGTAAATTACCATTGACTAGTTGAACTATTATTGCTCATCCTAGTCCCATTATTGCCATAGTCAGTTGTACTATATTGAACAACCTAACACCATTAATGAATGGTGCAGACCCTATTTTGGGTGTAATTTTTATCAACTCGAGTTGAGTTGTATATATAATAATTTACTTATGATCATTACACCTTTGAGTGATTAATTAGTGTCTCTACCATCCTAGGGTGATATAGAAGAGCTAACCTAAAGGTACTTCCAGTGACACTGGTTTATCACTCAAATCATTAGTGTGTATGATTGTATATATATATAATGTGTATTAATTTTAAGTGCTAACCTCTAGTAGAGGTAGGATTATTGCCTAGTGAGTGCAGAATTTACCCTAGGCTATCATTAGTGTTTGTTCAGTATTATGAGCAGCCCAAGTACAAGTCCCACAAGGCTTCACCAACTAGCCAGTATGGATAATGCAGGGAGAATGAAAAGAACCCTTGCAGGTCTTAAAGGCCACTTAACAAGACAGATCAAGAAATGTGAAGATTTGTCACAACAATCTCAAGTTGATTATGCTGACCTGGAAAGCTATTATCAAGCAGCTGCAGGTAAATTTGAGCAAATCAAATGTCAAATAGCAACATATGTGGCTGAACTTGCCAACACCAATTTATCAGAAACAGAAATAGACGACATTATGGTTGATCTTGCGAATTATGAAGATCAGACTCAAGCCACATTACAGCCTTATGTCAAATTAATTGCCCAGAACAAGGCAACAGCAACAACAACAACAGTTGCATCTAATACTAGTCAAGCAGAAGCTCGACTCCCTCCAATTAATTTACCCACTTTCTCAGGAAAAGATGAGGAAGATTGGGACGAATTTTGGAACAAATTCGTTGACCTTGTAGACTCAAAACAATCTTTACCAAAGAGTAGTAAATTCTCTTATTTGCAAGGCCAATTATCAGGTGAGGCTAAAACAGTGGTATCCCATCTGAGATTAACTAATGACGGCTATGATCTGGCAGTAAAACTCCTCAAGGATAATTATGCTGATCCAGAAGTAAGAACATCACATTTAGTTCATGAGCTGTTGCATTTACCCCCACCGGAGGCTTCAGCTGATTCACTCCAAGTCTTCAAGCTGGAGGTAGAATCATTGATCAATGCCCTCAGCCTGACAGCAGATACAAACGGGGCTGAGTGGGTCTTGAAAATAATTGTCCAGGAGAAAATACCTAGGGACATATTGAGACAAATGAGTGCTCATTACAATAAAAGCATCTTATCCATGAATGAAATATCTGAAGGTTTAAAGTCAGTAGTTCATCAATTACGAACACATGACAAATTAAAACCACCAAGTAAACCCTCAGAAACCAATAATAGTAAACCACAGAGTACCAAAGGTACTCCAAATCAATCTAGACAATATAATTCAACACCAAAGTGGAACAGTAACAGTGTGGGCGTATATGCAGTGGGACCCTCCAAGCCTATAGTTACTGTGTCACCCAAGAACGTGACACCAAAGGGTACTGGAAACTATGGAACATGTTTGTTCTGCAATGAGAAACATTCAATGTACCACTGCCCTAATTTTCCTGATAGTGACGCCCGTGTTGAGCGACTCAAAGATTTGCAACATTGCACGAGGTGCCTCAGGAAACATAACATCAAGGATTGTGATACCCAATTACACCCTTGTAATAGGTGTAACAAAGGTCAGCACCATGCAGCATTGTGCAGACACACCAAAACAACGTCTCCAAACCCCAAGGTGGAAGATAGCATTCCCACCACAGTACAGTACTGCAAGGTGCAACAAACAAAGAGTGTCCAATCAGCAAAGTCTAAAGGTAATACGACTTTGCCTACTGCCCAAATTACCATCCTGAATAAGAGGGCCAAGGTCCATACCCGTGGGTTGTTTGACCAAGGATCCCAGAGAACATATATCACTAAAAAGCTGGCAGATGAATTACAATTAAGGCCTGTAGCCCAGATGTCATTCAACATCTCAGGGTTTGTAACAGATGCAGGACCTCAAGTCTACCAGGTGGTACAACCATCAGTACGTTTAGGCAGGTACGTCTGTCGAGTACAAGCCATTGTGGTGGACAAAATACCAGTAGACCTACAAGTTCAAGGTCTGAGAGCAACAGCCAAATTCCTGAGAAATAGAGGAATAAAATTGGCAGATAATATTAAGTCTGATCACCTTACCGACTTCGGTCTCCTTGTAGGGACAGACTATTGCCATCGATTCATTGGTAGCCCTACTAAATATCAGGGTATAACCATGTTAAACTCTGCAGGAGGTAAATTACTCTCAGGCCCAGTATCAAGCCTGAGGAGACCTATGCCTGCAGATAAACAATACCAGTAGAAATCTAAATTTGTCAGCTGATTATATTTCTCCAGTAGCATTATACTAAGGAGATTACAGCTAACTATAGTAACAGAGGTTGATGTTAGTATCATCATTTAAAGCTGAAGATGAGTTCATGAGGCCTCAGTGGCAAATCAGTGAACAGTAGACTAAAACAGCTACAAGTCACTGCGACCAATGTCACTGAACCCACTGCAGTCTCAGAACCATACTTTACTTTAATGATGAGCTATTCAATCCTCTGAATCAATTAACTGAATTAAACCCCAATAAATCTGATGACTGATTTGATACATTTATTATTTAATCAAGATGTATTCCATGGGCTTCAGTGTTTATATATCAGTGACCAGTTACCTGAAGAAACTTCAAGTTATATCTAATGTCACTGATCTCACTGCAGTCCCTGAATCATACTTGACTGTAGTACTTGATCACATCCAGTCTTCTGGGTTAAATAATATGTAATTAGGCTTGAATATTAGCCTTTCAAGAGTTGACAGGGAAATGAAATTGCATTAGACTTCTAACCCCTGCAACTCTAGTACGGGACATCCGTCCTGTACGAACAGACACACAAACGTGTGATTACTAACTACTAACATCAAATTAATCTAATAATTCGAAGGAGGAGTATCGGTGTTCGTCTGTTCTAATTAGGACTTCGACCCGTGAGCAGCCCCCTGGGGAATTATGTCGGAAAATCCGACAGCATTTAATATATCATACAGACAGATAAGAGCTGTGTTGTATAAACAAGTTACCCATAGAAAACGTAACTTGTAGTGGAATTACCGTCTATAGAAAATGGGATATCATCACCACATACTATTATAATTCACCAGCTATTCTGCTGGGAATTGTTCTTAAATACATTAGTCTTTGGACTTTACCATCATAAAAACATCTTATATAAATTAACTTAATTATCAATATTAAAGTAGAGTAAATGTGACCCTTCTATCACTTTCTGAAATGTGGACAATGTAAGCCAGGCGTGAGAGAGGAAGGAGGCAGCCATTGTTGTGTCACCTCCGAGACGTGTGGAGCAAATGGCTCCTATCATATCTGGACAATGTCGGCCAGGCGTCAATAGTATGGAGTGTTAGATGCAGCCATTGTTGAGACTAGACCAGAGGCTCACACAGGAGCAAATTCGGCTCCTGTTAAATTTACTTGGACGAAGTGTTATGGAAACCAGTGGTGTACCATTATCACACGCTGTCAACAAATTCAAGTTAAGTGTTCTTTCCGAAACCCATTATCTATCATTAGTGGCCATTAATGTCATTGGGTAGGGTTAGCCGGTTAGAACACGAAATCGCCTCAAACAAAAGGTAATTAAGCCAGGTCTTCAATGTTCCATGTACTGTATAGTGTTTTCTCTGATATAGCTTGTCATATATAGGATTCTGGCTTCACAGCTAGCACACTTTTGACAGGTCAAGACGAGGAAGAATTTGTGCACCAGTTACTGGGTGATGGAAGCTACCTCAAAGAGGATAATTTGGTGTCTACACCCTAGTTATACCTGGTGGACTAACCTGCTGTACTATAAGATAAGGAACCTCTTCAATGTATGTAGTTACTGTAGTTTGATTGGCTGCATATATATTAATTTAATAACCCCCCCTAATGTGTAGAGGATCGATTTGTGAGATTATGAGATTATTGCAGAAATACAGTCCACTTATCATTATACAAATTGCTATCGAAGTATATAAATTAACGTAAATATAAATTCATATAAATTAAATACACTGTAAATATAAATCTCACAGGTCGGTTCCCACACTCATTAAGGAATTCTAAAGAGCTCCACAAGAACACCTGCAACACTGAGGAAACTTCTTGCCACTCAAGTGTGAGGGGTCCAGCAAAACCCGCACCAAGCTCTCAAAGAGAAGAAAGGGCAGTCCGCCAGCCAGGAAGACTCCGGAACCTCGTAACGCACCCAAAACAGGGGAAGAAGAATCGAACTCTATGTTAGACAAATCCATTATAGAGGCGTAAACTGGGTCTTGCAGGAGGTACTCACCAAAGGCCTCCCGAACCTCCGCAGGGAAAATCCGAGAGGAAGGAAACCTTTGGAAGGCCGTATCCGAGGAACCCAAAGGCACCCGAAAATGAACCCGGGGGAGATGGGGGAGCCGCACCCAACTCAAATTCATACACAGATGGAGGATAAGAAAACCCCAGGTCCTGCAACAAACCCTACCCAGAAGGCACATGGGCCCCAGGCTGGATCAACAAGAATCCAAGCACGCCAAGCAGATTTTCCCTGTGCCCAGGAACTCCCAACATAGGCCCTGGGGTAGAGCCCATATCCACCTACACCACCCTTGAAGAAAAGGCAGAATCCTGGGGAAAAGTTTCAAAGTGAAGAGTTTGCTGGGCCGACTCCGAAGCCTTGGCAGGGAAATCGAGGTCAATCTCTGTTCTCGAGTTGGAAGGGGCAACCCCCTGAAGCTACCCGAGCCTCATCACAAGCTAAACCCAGCCCTGACCCCGAAACCCTCAGACGTCTGGGAGCCAGAAGCAGAGGGGAGAAGAGCGGGGCAAACGACACCCACCTGGGAAGGAAGCAAGGGCACAGACTGAACCAAGGTTGAAGTAACCAACACCTCCTAATTTCTGGCTTCCTACTGGGCAATCAACCTGGCTCATTGCAACAAAGAATACCCAGCATGCAACAAAGCTGCTGCCTGACCCCTAACATCCTCAGACAAGGAATGGATAAACTGAATAATAAGCGAAGAACAATTCCTGCAAAATTCAGGGTCATAGGTGTCTCCGACCCAATAGGCAGCATGACGGTGGCAGGATGGATGATCGTCACAAGGCAGAGGCAAAGAACAACCCTCAGTATCGCACAAGGAGAGCATCTCGGAAGACACATCCATGGTACCCCTAAGCCCAATGGGGTTTTCCAGGGCCTGCATGGTGCATTAGGACTACGAGAAGCCCAGGCACTGGGGCCAGCTAGGCCGGTAACCCCTGTCTGCTGCAGACAAAATGATAACTGACGGTCATCGTAAAACCTCAGGGAAACAGAGGAGGGCCACCAATACAACCTAGGCTAGCCTAATGGTAAGCTAGGCAGACCTCTGCCAAAATAAGCGAGTACGTGCCAAGAAAACAAACAAAACAAAAAGGTCCCCAGAGCAACACACACAAACCAACCTATCCCCAGAGAGAATTGTCTGCAGCCACAGAATGCAAGCTGTGCCCCACAGCAAAAACCCACTCCCTACCTGATGCAAGATGGGAAGCCCAAGAACCCCAACGTACCCCAAGGGCAAGAACAAATTCCAAGCAACGAAGCCCTCAAATGGGAGCAAGACCCGAATGTCCCAGGGAAGAGAACCCTGACATGCAAGGGACACTTACCAGGCACCTAGGAAAGATAGCCCTAGGTGCATGCAGCCCAATGTATTTAAAGAATACCTGGGCACCACTACACATAGCTGGCAAAGCCACAAACACCAAAACTAAACAATAATTTAAAGCCAGAGGAAACTTGTGGACACCGGCAAGTCGGTCAACGAACTTTGGGTGGTGCAGCCAGCTCGCCTGAGCGAGCTCCCACTTTCCCCCTATCAGGGGAGGGGGAGCACGCAGAGGGTGTGCTAGTTGGATGATTTTTACTTGGTTTCACTGTTTTCTTTGGGGGGAGAGAGTTCTTTGTCTCTATTCAGACGTAGGTTGCAATTTTAACCAGTTAAGAGGTTTCTATTGTTTCACCTACCTTTCTGGGTGGAATCCTCAATCAATGGCAGACATGACAAACTCTAAATGTAGAGTGCTCATATTGATATAGCTCCCTGGGCCTCTCTGAGGGTGCCAGGTTCTGGCCCGTGGCCCCCAGTAGGCACACAAACTCCAGGGACTGATGGCACCAAACTATGGCACATGTCAGTTTGATAGCTTCAGGGAGACGACGGGGCTCCCCGCAGAAAAGTATATTTACTCCTAGAGTGCTCCAGCAAAATGTTAAATAATGCAGGAAACAATTTTCTTTGTTTGTATCCCCGCTGTTTTATTGTCTAATCAATCAAAACACTTCACCCTTTTAAAGTACTGTAAAATTAAATGAAGCATGCATTTCAGCTGCTCGAAAACTAGGAATCAAATCGGTGAACAAAGTAAAGACCCTTATAATTCAAATGATAGAAGATTAAAGTAGATAATACAATCATAAACCCAGAGAAAAAAAAATCAAACCAATATAAACAGAATCCCTGCCCAAGAATTACCAGTAGTATACTTCCTATACAAACTTATGTCTCACACATCACATCCAAGTATAAAATTATAATTTAACATTTCAGTTCAAGTGGAAAATCATTTTTGTAAGGGCTTATGGTAATTTTTCTTAAAATAACAGCAACAAGGCATTATAAATAACTAAAATAAGCTAATTATGATGAGGTAAATTAGCAATCTCATTATGCACCCACCTCTCAGTGTCGTACAAAACAGACCTGAATAATTACACACTTAAAATTTTGACTAAAAACCATGTAGTAAAAGTAGTGCAGCTGAACATCAATTAGAAGACACTTGCCGAAGGTACCCAAGATTTATGCCATTACCGGGACACTTTCTTAAGCCATGTATACTATTAAATTTGAACCTTCCCTAAGGAAGAAATGTTAATGTTTAATTAAATCTAAGCCGGTATAGTGTATAATCTAAGCCGGTATAGTGTATAATCTAAGCCGGTATAGTGTATAATCTAAGCCGGTATAGTGTATAATCTAAGCCGGTATAGTGTAGACCCTTCCATCTCCTCAGAAGAAGCCCAACTAGTTTGCAATTATCCAGCCAATGAGGGATATAAACTTTCGTATCTCCTTTGATCAGTGATGTTGACTCCAGAGCTTATTAATATGTTTATTTATAAACACCTTGTTCTAGCCTCTTCACTATTACTGAACATCTTTTCCCTAGCTGGGTTGGCAATATCTCGAGCAACATGCAAGGCATAATACAGCCATTTTCCAAAGTTTCAAGCAATTTAAATGTTAGATGGCATTAAACAATCATGTTGGTGAGGCGAAGTCCAAAGTACAGTATAGAAATACAGAAATATATATATTCATAACTTCAAAACAGAAGACAAGTTGACATTGGAAGAATAAGAGCAGACTAGTTAACTGATCTGGATATATGATTTCTGGTAACTAACACGGTCGAGTTCACTATGTTCAAGACACCGTGAAGATACTCGAAAACCGCTGAAGGTAGAAATTTACTATAATCTGCATCAAGGAGAATGACATATGATAAACAAATTTTGCTATTGAGGTAGTAGGCAATTTCAAGATTCCCTACAGTAATCTCTTTCTCAGTGTTTGTAAATCAGTACTAGTAATCAAGCGCAAATACATTTATTATACACTAGCTTTCCAGAAAAACAAAGGGTTACATGGTTACGTATTATTAAACTATGACTAATTTGTTTGTGCCTGTGACTGGCAGAGCATAAGATGTTAATATTAAAGAAATATTTCATCACCTTTACCACTGAAGATAGAATATATAACACCTAGGATGTTTACTCAATGTTCCTCAAAGAATCCATCCCGTCACAATAAATCTTAGAACAGCACAGAATTTGTTACATTTTCAATTCCTGTATATTTAACTTGTGGGTAAGAACTTCCAGTACTGCTGAACCTATAAAATATATTACCTTGCGAGCTGAAGGATGTGTGGTAGTTTATGAGGCGTGCATGCATCTCCTTCTCGTGAGCCTCGGTGTCCACGACGGTGTCGCAGCCGCCACCCATACCTCCACCACCACTGTCGACGGTCATCTTAACATTGTGTGTTACTCTGAAATATAGTACGTTGAATATTTATATGTCCTTATAATTTAAGCAAAGAATGAAATTTCTGCAAATTTAACCATTTTAAAAGTGTAATGTTTTTGGCTAGTAAAAGTAACAATGATAATGCTGGTCACTCCCAACAAAACAATTTGTTTACCTACAGCTTGGCACAAAATTAAACCCCCAGGAGATCAGTAACTTAAAATAGGTTTTTCCATAAATAAATATGTAAGACATCTAAAGAGAAACAAAAGGTTTAGGTTAAACATTTTGAACATAACATATTTCTAAATCAATAGATCTGCTCAAAACGCTTTCCAGTGCATATTTTACTCCGTTAACCCTTGTGTTGCTCAGGGCAATTTGTCAGCCACAGGCACATACCAAAAAAAAAAATTCTTCTAAACCTGTTAATTTGTGTTCTCTGATCATGGGAAAAATAATAAAAAAAATCAGTGGCATAGATTGCCCGCTATAGGGCGGGGAAGTCTGGCAAAAAACAGACGCTGACTCAGCAAGCGTCCCAGGAGGTCTGCTCCTCCCCAGCTGTCAGGCAGGAGTGGCCACAAAGAGATAATTACCTAATTATTTCAATGTCTCTGATTGATTTTTTGTAGTTTTTTGCTGTAATATTATTCAATAGTGTGTAGTGTGATATATTTATATAATAAAATGTGTGAATCATCACTGTACTCAAAATTATGGTGTGCATATTGTTGATTCTATTATTATGCTCATCAAACAGTGAACAAATACTTTGTCGGTTATTACACTATATACACAGGTTATATATAAGTATCTGCATGTTTTGTTCACCATAACGAACCACTGAGTTGGTATTATGAGTCAAAAAGCAACGAGGAGTGACCGCCACACACCAGCCAGCCACTCGCTGCCACTCACTCCCTCAACACCTCACTCGCCCACATTCTCCTCCCACCAAACTGTTTTTGCTTTTATTCACTATATACAGACATTATATATAAGTATCTACATGTTTTGTTCACCATAACTGTACAACTAAGTTGATATAGTTAGTTCAGGCACTAAGAGACGTCGCTACACACGGTCAGCTAGCGGCTGCCTCCCTCACACATTCAAAGTCAGACGCACTAAAATTTCACCACAACAATACCATTTGTGGTGTTATTACCCTATATGGCCTTGTAGCCTGGTGGATAGCGCGCAGGATTCGTAATTCTGTGGCGCGGGTTCGATTCCCGCACGAGGCAGAAGCAAATGGGCAAAGTTTCTTTCACCCTGAATGCCCCTGTTACCTAGCAGTAAATAGGTACCTGGGAGTTAGTCAGCTGTCACGGGCTGCTTCCTGGGGGTGGAGGCCTGGTCGAGGACCGGGCCACGGGGACACTAAAGCCCCGAAATCATCTCATCTCAAGACACACACTATATGTGTGTGTCTATATATAACTGTTCAACCAAGCCAGTATAGTGCCCAAAGAGCATAGTGGCCACCCCTACCAACATGACAAATCATGCAGATGTTGCCACCCCCATCACCAAAACGGCTTCTCCCGCACACTCCTTTTGCTGTTATTACACTGTATATACACGTTATATATAAGTATCTACATTCATGTTCACCATAACGATCAAGTTGGTATGCTGAGTGGCAGTGGCAGCCAGTGGCAGCCCGCCACTGGCTGTCACTTCCTCCTTCCTTCACCTCACCTGACTCACCACCATTCTCCTCCCACAATACAGTTTTTGCTTTTATTCACTATATACAGATGTTATATATAAGTATCTGCACATTTTGATAACCATAACAAACAACTAAGTTGGTATAGTGAGTCCAGACAGTAAAAGATGGTCACACGGAATCAGCAGACAATGCTACCTCCATCCCCACCTAGATTACTCCTCCCACTACAGTGCTAATTATCACAACAATCCTTCTGTTATCAGAATCCTGGTCATTTTTAATCACAGTCAGGGGTCTTCTGTAATACTATCATCGCTAAATAATAGCATGAACATATATATTATGGCATTTTTAGTCGATGCTGTGGTCACAAGCTGAACAGCAGTGCTGTAAACTCATGCTGCATGCATCAAGCTTGGTGGATCACTCAGTACTGAGGCCCTCACACCCGGGAATTTGGCCCACGACTTAAAAAAAAAAGGCGTCTATTTACAAGAGCCCTGATGAAGGCGAGGTGAACCCCATGTATCCGCGGGCCGTTTAAATCTTGCGTAGTACTCCAACACGTCTTATGACGTGATGCACAATTTATAGCAAGTTACTCAATACATCATATGATGTTTTGTGCAGTTTAAGGGTAAATACTGATTCTCTGCTTTATATAAAGTGAAGGAATGGAGATTAACTATTGAGGATTGTGGTAAAAGCTCGATAAGAAACGACTTCAAATTTTTAACTCGTTTCATAAAATGAATATTTAAATTACAGTATTTAACATTATCATAAAAGTATTCCATTCAAAGAAATATAACAATGCTACAGTTCATATAATGGTAGTATTTATAAATATAAATCCAAAGGAATATTTTCATCAGTTTAGCAAGCTTCACTGAAGGGTTAGTTAGCACACGTATAAAAACAGAACAGTTGTTAGTGTGTCTGCTCATCAATGAGAGTTCAACACGATGCCAATGCATACAGTAGCCTTTTATTGGGTTTCTTGTATGGACAAAAGATAAGATAGGAAATATTATTTAGGCAAAATAACACCAGACACCATTATCACATACTACAATTAAACTCAATACACTCATTAACTAGAGCAACATTTCTCAACCTTTGTACCCTAGAAATAATTCTGGGTTATACTTTAAACACTCAGATTTCATTGTCAACTGAAAGGATATGATTTCTGTCTTCTTGATACTGGTTAAATATGAAAAAGAGAACACAAAAATTAACCAAAAAATACATTTGCATATGATTAGAATTAGCCTATTTATCACTATCTCTTGCAGAACAGCTAGTTACCTCAGGAATCTGCAGAACCCCAGTTGAGAAATGCTGATCTAGAGTTGTCCCCCAAACACTGTGCGTAATTAATGACATTACAAAACAAATACAGTACTGTATCTACTAAGTAACCAGATATTTGTTGTTCTGTATATTTAAAAAATCAAATATTACAACAAGGGAATGTAACTGAAAATTTTTAAATTTAAAACTATTCTCATTAAAATTGCATAAATCCCTGACCATGATACATACTTTATGGGTACGATCAACATTTTATAGTTTAAGCATCTGGTAAAGTTTGATATATAGGCTCAAGGATTAAGGACCTGCCTGAAACGCCATGCGTGCTAGTGGCTGTACAAGAATGTAAAAACTCTTGTACAATATAAATAAATAAATAAATAAATAAATAAATAAATAAATAAATAAATAGGCTTCATGTGCTAATTTAAGAAATCTCAGATACTCTAACAAAAAATTATTTGCTAACCACATTCGCCTCTCATTAAGTTTCCAAATAATAAATAAGTTTGAACTTCTGAATGTAAACACCTAAAAGATTACAAGTTTACAGGTAGGCCAAGTTTACAAAGCAAATGAGCAGCCCAGTTTACAAGGAATTGGACTAACCCAGTTTACAATGAGAAAAAGTAACCCGATTTACACAGATGAATGCAAACCATCTTATATACTGTAGAGTAACCAAGTTTACACAAGTGTGACCCAGTTTACAGTAAAGGTAGGGACGAGATTTAACACTGACCACAGGTCCCCAGTTGACCCCTGCTGGTCCCTGCCAGCCCCTAGGGCCTGGTGGCCGGCTCACTGGCCCACCATGGCCCACCATGGCCACATCAAGGCCATAAACACAGACTTACCATATATGAGACCAAATATCGATGGCTCCAGGACCAGACTCCGAAGGTGTGTGGCTCTGGCTTCAGTCCATCTGCCCCGCCGCGGCCTCCATCACTCACACACCATACACCGCCGCGTACTACTGCAGGTATACACTATGTATCTTCTCCCAGCATGGTCTTGGCTCTCGAGCGTCCAGGTCGCGATCTACCGCCAGATATTACGGACGTTCGAGGCGGCCTCACAATCGGTGGTAAGAACTTATGTTTGTGTCAGGAGGAAGACACTGCCGGCTGCTCCCGCACTGCAACATCACAACACCAACAGTCTGCTCACTCAACCTTTCCTTCAGGTCACCACCATGAATATATTTAAAAACGATATGTTTTCATTGTTTGTTTTATTTGCCTGTAAACAAATGAAAAATGACAGGTGTAAATTTATCCTTCTGTACATACCAGATTTTAGCGCATCAGACGTGTAATATATTTAACCTTCATGTACATGTATATTATAGTAATGGAAGTCAAATATGTGCATCGAGTTTCAATAACTGGGAAAATAACGTGACACAGTTACTGCCTTAATCCCAGATCTCTCCCGCTTTATATATTATAATTACCCAAACCAAATTAAATAGTCAATTATAATTTTATTTACGTAGAATGTTACTATAGAAAAGAGGGAGTTGAATATTGGTAGATAAAACGTCAAGATATTGAGTGAGTGTGGGATGGCTGTGCGGGCCGTGACGTCACGCCCAGCAGACGACGCTACTAACAAAGCAATAACTGCAACACCTGCAACATGGTCTCCACCCATGTCTAACCTCATTTATATATTAAGCCTCTTTTTCCGCGAAATTTGCGGTTAAATTTGCCACGAGTAGAGTCATAGAGCGATGTGGTGGAGCCTTCCCTTACGAGACGGAACAAAACAATCCTAAATTATTGTTGTTCTTAAATATAACGTTTTGATGCTATACTTTGGGATTAATATATTATTTAATTTTAATGATTCTTATAAGATTTTACAATTGTAATCTATCAACTGTAACGTTTTACTCTATGAATGTTAGACATGATCGGGACTTGAATATAATGTTGATGGGGATGGAAAGGTCAAGGCAATTCAAAATGTCGGACTCCCCGCCCACGTGAGCAAGGAATCTGTTCAGAGAGGTGGACCCCGCTTCTCGCTGTATATACCTAGGTCTTCAGAGTCAGGGAGATCTTAACTTCTTCAATAGAAAAATCATTGATAAAAGTGTCATTTAATTGTATTGATATATATATAAACATTTAGTTTTTAGATATATACAAGAGTTGTTACATTCTTGTACAGTCACTAGTACGCGTAACGTGTCGGGCAGGTCCCTGGAATTCGACCCCCACGAAGAATCGTTTTTACAAACAAGTACCCATTTTACTCTTGAGTTAAACAGAGGCTACAGTTAAGGATTTGCGCCCAGTAAATCCTCCCTAACCAGGATACGCACCCATGATAAAGCGTTCGCGGAACGCCAGGCGAGTGTCTTACCACTACACCACGGAGACTTATAGTCGACACTTATTTATGTCTATACGCCTTTTTCTTTTTCTTCAATCATGTCTCCTCTTCACCTCCATGTCCGCGTATCCCACCTCCTCGTCCTCATATCCCAGCTCCTTGTCCTCATATCCCAGCTCCTTGTCCTCATATCCCAGCTCCTTAATTGTCCTCATATCCCAGCTCCTTGTCCTCATATCCCACCTCCTTGTCCTCATATCCCAGCTTCTTCTCCTCATATCCCAGTTCCTTGTCCTCATATCCCAGCTTCTTCTCATATTCCAGCTTCTCCTCCTCATATCCTACCTCCTTATCCTCATATCCCACCTCCTTGTCCTCATATCCCACCTCCTTGTCCTCATATCCCACCTCCTTGTCCTCATATCCCACCTCCTTGTCCTCATATCCCACCTCCTTGTCCTCATATCCCACCTCCTTGTCCTCATATCCCACCTCCTTGTCCTCATATCCCACCTCCTTGTCCTCATATCCCAGCTCCTTATCCTCATATCCCACCTCCTTGTACTCATATCCCAGCTCCTTGTCCTCATATCCCAGCTCCTTGTCCTCATATCCCAGCTCTTTGTCCTCATATCCCACCTCCTTGTCCTCATATCCCACCTACTTGTCCACATATCCCACCTCCTTGTCCTCATATCCCAGCTCCTCGTCCTCATATCCCAGCTCCTTGTCCTCATATCCCAGCTCCTTGTCCTCATATCCCTCCTCCTTGTCCTCATATCCCAATTCCTTGTCCTCATATCCCAGCTCCTTGTCCTCATATCCCACCTCCTTGTCCTCATATCCCAGCTCCTTGTCCTCATATCCCAGCTTCTTCTCCTCATATCCCAGTTCCTTGTCCTCATATCCCACCTACTTGTCCTCATATCCCAGCTCCTTGTCCTCATATCCCACTTCATTGTCCTCATATCCCAGCTTCTCCTCCTTATATCCCACCTTCTTGTCCTCATATCCCACCTCCTTGTCCTCATATCCCAGCTTCTCCTCATATCCCACTTCATTGGCCTCATATCCCAGCTTCTTCTCCTCATATCCCAGTTCCTTGTCCTCATATCCCAGCTCCTTGTCCTCATATCCCAGCTTCTCCTCATATCCCAGCTCCTTGTCCTCATATCCCAGCTCCTTGTTCTCATATCCCAGCTCCTTGTCCTCATATCCCAGCTCCTTGTCCTCATATCCCAGCTCCTTGTCCTCATATCCCAGCTTCTTCTCCTCATATCCCAGCTCCTTGTCCTCATATCCCAGCTCCTTGTCCTCATATCCCAGCTCCTTGTCCTCATATCCCAGCTCCTTGTCCTCATATCCCAGCTCCTTGTCCTCATATCCCAGCTCCTTGTCCTCATATCCCAGCTTCTTCTCATATCCCAGCTCCTTGTCCTCATATCCCAGCTCCTTGTCCTCATATCCCAGCTCCTTGTCCTCATATCCCAGCTTCTTCTCCTCATATCCCAGCTCCTTGTCCTCATATCCCAGCTCCTTGTCCTCATATCCCAGCTCCTTGTCCTCATATCCCAGCTTCTTCTCCTCATATCCCAGCTCCTTTTCCTCATATCCCAGCTCCTTGTCCTCATATCCCAGCTCCTTGTCCTCATATCCCAGCTTCTTCTCCTCATATCCCAGCTCCTTGTCCTCATATCCCAGCTCCTTTTCCTCATATCCCAGCTCCTTGTCCTCATATCCCAGCTCCTTGTCCTCATATCCCACCTCCTTGTCCTCATATCCCACCTCCTTTTATTTGAGTGCTATATAGTCTCATTGAGCGCTTTCCCATAATTACCTTACCCTCATCCTAAAGAATGTGAAGTCTAGCTTTATCGACAGACTACTGGAACATTAACACAGTGCACAGTTACAAACCCAATAAGATTTCAACTTAAATTTAACAGAGCAGAAGAAATTGTTAAACACGTGGGGCAAAATTTTACTGAAGCGACCATACGAGTCATAAATACTCATACTCCGCCCAAGTAAAACAGAAACAAGCAACACTTAGTGGGCCAGCCAGAGGCTTAGGGCCCGCGCAGTGGGCCAGCCAGAAGCTTAGGGTCCGCCCAGTGGGCCAGCCAGAGGCTTAGGGCCCGCACAGTGGGCCAGCCAGAGGCTTAGGGCCCGCACAGTGGGCCAGCCAGAGGCTTAGGGCCCGCCCAGTGGGCCAGCCAGAGGCTTAGGGCCCGCACAGTGGGCCAGCCAGAGGCTTAGGGCCCGCACAGTGGGCCAGCCAGAGGCTTAGGGCCCGCGCAGTGGGCCAGCCAGAAGCTTAGGGCCCGCCCAGTGGGCCAGCCAGAGGCTTAGGGCCCGCCCAGTGGGCCAGCCAGAGGCTTAGGGCCCGCACAGTGGGCCAGCCAGAGGCTTAGGGCCCGCCCAGTGGGCCAGCCAGAGGCTTAGGGCCCGCCCAGTGGGCCAGCCAGAGGCTTAGGGCCTGCACAGTGGGCCAGCCAGAGGCTTAGGGCCCGCCCAGTGGGCCAGCCAGAGGCTTAGGGCCCGCCCAGTGGGCCAGCCTGAGGCTTAGGGCCCGCACAGTGGGCCAGCCAGAGGCTTAGGGCCCGCCCAGTGGGCCAGCCAGAGGCTTAGGGCCCGCCCAGTGGGCCAGCCAGAGGCTTAGGGCCTGCACAGTGGGCCAGCCAGAGGCTTAGGGCCCGCCCAGTGGGCCAGCCAGAGGCTTAGGGCCCGCCCAGTGGGCCAGCCAGAGGCTTAGGGCCCGCCCAGTGGGCCAGCCAGAGGCTTAGGGCCCGCCCAGTGGGCCAGCCAGAGGCTTAGGGCCCGCACAGTGGGCCAGCCAGAGGCTTAGGGCCCGCCCAGTGGGCCAGCCAGAGGCTTAGGGCCCGCCCAGTGGGCCAGCCAGAGGCTTAGGGCCCGCCCAGTGGGCCAGCCAGAGGCTTAGGGCCCGCCCAGTGGGCCAGCCAGAGGCTTAGGGCCCGCCCAGTGGGCCAGCCAGAGGCTTAGGGCCCGCCCAGTGGGCCAGCCAGAGGCTTAGGGCCCGCCCAGTGGGCCAGCCAGAGGCTTAGGGTCCGCGCTGGAATTTCCCTGAAAAAAACTTTTTAAATCTCTAAATAAAGAAGTTCACAGGGAAGGTTTGTGAGTCCTAGGATTAACTTTGTTATCCTTCTCAGTACATGTTCTAGTGTATGTATGTTCAGCGTATACATGGCCAGATTTATACATGGTGAGGCCCTAGCCTATACGAAAGTTTTTTTATTATAATTAACAAGCACAAACTACCAAATTAACTTTGGTAGTATACACAGCAAAGTGCTGCTACCGAACTTTATATGAAAGCTTATAAAGTTCACATACAATACATAGATCAAAAAAAGATCGGTATACTTTACTTTCTAATATCAGATATAATGTTCCACACTCTGCTATCCTCTCATTATACTACGCAGTAATCTATCCTCATCTTACATACGGTATCTGTGCATGGGGTTCAACCATTGCAAACTACCTTAAGCCCATCATCACTCAGCAAAAATCTGCTATCAGAACTATAACAAACTCTGTCTTCAGACAACACTCAGCCCCACTGTTCAAGTCCCTTAACATGCTAAACATAAACTCACTCCACTCATTCTCATGTGCTATTTACATGTACAAAACCTTGTTCCTAAATGCTAATCTTGATTTGAAACTTTTCCTTAATAGGTGTAATAGAACTCATGAGTACCAGAAATAAATATCTCTTTGATATCCCCCGAGTCAAATCTGTGCAAACACTTTATGTAAATAAAAGGACCCAGTCTACGGAACTCACTCCCTGATGAATTAAAATAATTCCACCCTACGCCTTATTCAAAAAGTAAAACCAAAAAGTACCTAATTTTATCTTCATAGTTTCCTACCTTGTGCTTCAAACTCACACTGTTTCTTGTACTACCCACTTCCCCAATATTAGTACTTAAGACTAATTTAGTACTTAATTGGTATGTTACTTATTAGCCAGTTTCGGCAGAAGCATTTTATGAAGATCTAATTAAGGAGGCAGATGTATTTAATGCGACATTGAACAGAAAAACATCCACCATTTGGTCACCATTTGGTCCGGGAGACATCTCCCGCCACGCAGGGTGCAGTCGCGCCTCCACAGATCTCCAGTATCAGCTCTTGATACTGGTAATGGCTCAAAAGGGCCACCACTTACGGGCTATTCATGCCCGTGCCACCTCTTGGGTGGCTTAATCTTTATCAATCAATCAATCAGAAAAACATCCAGTATAAAAAAGCATCCCCCAGAAAAGAAAATTATACACAGGACAAGATGCTAAGGGACATCTAAGGGGGGACATTACCAATGAGGAAAGCTCACAGGGATTGGAATAGAAATGTTATAACATTTCTAGGGCTTAGGAAGACTTAGGAAGACTTATAGGACTTAGGAAGGGAAGAATGCTTTACTGGCAGTTGTTAGACTGTGTAGGGAGACGAGTGTAACGTACGTTTATGTTACGTTGTTGAGTAGATTAGATACACAGTATTTAGTGAGTTTCATATTTATTTAGTAGTCCTGGATACAGCAGTGTTGTAGACGTTGAGACGGAGCTTGGAGCAGAGCAGAGAGCTGAGTGTGGCTGGAGTCGCGGAGCTCTATGTGGGAGAGCGTTGTAGCTCGAGGCGGTCCTAGTCTGCTGCCTGTTCTGTGTCGAAGCTGTAGTGTCTTGGGGTCGATTAGAACTGCATGCGCCGAGTGCTACATTCTTGACTGGAAATTGTATTGTTTGCTATTCGATTGATTGATGATTGATTGATTAAGATTAAGCCACTCAAGAGTTGGCACGGGCATGAATAGCCCGTAAGTGGTACAATTTTTTGTTCAGAAATTCTTTTCAGTAGTCTGAGGTCGCATTTAATCGTCAATTAAGCTGCTATCGCGGGGGAGGATACTGCTTGACAGTCTTTATGAGGGTGTCCAGCTGCTGGACACCTTTGTTGACCAGGAGAGTGGCTGTGTTGATGGCTTCAGGGTGGTTACTGCAAGAGTCAGGAACTCTTAAAGCTCTTCTAAGGTCGTTGGTTGCTTCACATTCCAGAAGATAGTGAAGTATGGCTTTTCTGTGACAGTTTGGCAGAAGATGCACTCTCTCTGTCGGGGTTCACCAATCTCACAGTTGCATCTGTAACCTAGACGTAGTCTATATAGCCTAACTGCTATTTCCCTGTGGATTCCTTTTGGGATATTTAACCTTTCTAATTTGGTTGCCTGAAGATACCATATTGCAGAGGGCGAACCTTCAACTACTCTCTGGTGTAGGTAGGCTTTGTTGAGGTGTGAGAGTTTTTTGGTGATAATATTTATTTATTTATTTATTTATTTATTTATTTATTTATTTATATACAAGAAGGTACATTGGGTTAGAGAGAATACATAGCATAGTACAGTATTTACAATCTTGTAAAGCCACTAGTACGCGCAGCGTTTCGGGCAGGTCCTTAATCTAACAGATAATTTTGAGTACGTAAATTCTAGCAGAATTAATAAAATGATAACTGATACATTGCAAGAAAAAAATGAGATGAGAGAGAATAGTAAGTATATTAAAGCACATTGGTATATTAAAGCTCTGATTGATTACATTGACGACTTGATTGGTAATTTAAACAAGATTAACAGACACCATACAGCAGATTGATAGCACATATAAGAAGACAGCAATGATCACAATGGTAAAGTTGTTCGAATTGGGTACATAAGGATTGGGAGACTGGGTAGCAATAGATACAGTGCAATTTTAAAGCAAAAGGTAAAAAACTATGCAGATGAAATTAGGTACTTTTTAGTTTTGTTTTTGAATGATGCAAAAGTTGGACAGCTTTTCAATTCAATAGGGAGTGAGTTCCATAGACAATACAATACAATTTTATTTAGGTAAGGTACATACATACAATAAATATTTACAAGGATTGTTTAACTTATAGGTAGAGCTAGTACATACAATGCCTAAAGCCACTATTACGCAAAGCGTTTCGGGCATGATAAACTTAAATGACAAGCTTAATACTAATTGAGCATAATGAGTAGAATGAAAACAAGAAATGAAAACATAGATGAAAAAGCAGCACAAATACAATTATGTCGACAAACAGCGCTCTTTAAAGAAAAAAACAGACATTGGTTGACAATAGAAGGGTAAGGTAGGTTACAGGGAATTTATTAGGTATAGCTTCGCTTTTAACTTAAACTGGTTGAGAGAGGTACAGTCTTTAACATGGTTGGGAAGGTCATTCCACATTCTGGGCCCCTTGATTTGTAGAGCATTTCTAGTTTGATTAAGTCGTACTCTAGGAATATCAAAACTGTATTTATTTCTGGTGTGATGCTCATGGGTTCTGATACAACCTTCTATGAAGCTTTTGAGATCAGGATTGGCATTATAGTTTAGCGTTTTATATATGTATAATACACATGAGAGAATGTGCAGTGACTTAATGTCTAACATATTCAGAGATTTAAGTAGGGGTACCGAGTGATGTCTGGGGCCAGAATTGGATATTGTCCTAATAGCAGCTTTGTGTTGAGTAATTAGAGGACGTAAGTGATTTTGGGTAGTAGAGCCCCAAGCGCAAATACCATAGTTGAGATATGGATAGATAAGGGAGTAATAGAGAGTCACCAGGGCAGGGCGTGGTACATAATATCTGATCTTAGAAAGAATGCCCACAGTTTTTGAAACTTTTTTTGATATGTTTAGAATGTGTCCCTGGAAATTAAGCTTGTGGTCAATGAGAATGCCAAGGAATTTGCCATCTAATTTGTTACAAATTTGGGTATTGTTTATTTTGAGATTTATTTGATTTGAGGATTTATTGCCAAACAGAATATAAAAGGTTTTGTCAATGTTAAGGGTGAGTTTGTTGGCAGTTAGCCACAGATGGACTTTATTTAGCTCAGTATTTACTGTGGCATTTAGAGCAAGGGGATCAGGACTGGAGTAAATGAAGGTTGTGTCGTCAGCAAATAGAATTGGTTTGAGGTGTTGGGAGGCATTTGGAAGGTCATTAATGTAGATGAGAAAGAGGAGAGGGCCAAGTATGCTGCCCTGAGGAACACCAATGTTGATGGGTAGGGTGGGAGAAATTGTATTATTCACAGAAACATATTGGAGCCTGTCAGTAAGGTAGGATTTGAGGTATTGTAGGGAGTGTCCTCTGACTCCATAATGATGTAATTTAAGAAGAAGGTTTTGGTGGTTGACAGTGTCAAAAGCTTTACGCAGGTCCACAAACAACCCAACAGAGAACTCATTTTTATCAAGAGCTGTATGAATCGAGTTAAGCATACTAATAAGTGCATCGTTAGTGCTTTTTTTGGGTCTGAAGCCATATTGGCAAGGGCTAAGTATATTGAGTTTGGCTAGATATGAGTAAAGCTGCTTATAGATTAGTTTTTCACAAATTTTTGACAAGTTTGGCAGGATAGATATAGGTCTGTAGTTGTTAACATCTGTGAGATTACCACATTTGTGGACAGGCGTTACTCTCGCTTTTTTTAGAATATCTGGGAAGGTTTGGAGTTCAAGTGACTTGTTGAAGAGCAAAGCAATAGCAGGGGCTAAAGATCTGGAGGCTTTTTTGTAAATTAAAGTTGGTATCTCCTCAAGGGCACCAGACTTGGTTTTAAGGGAAAGGATTATCTCATTGACGTCAGTGGAATTAATAGGCTTTAGGTACAGAGACTGTGGATAGTTACCTGAAAGATAGTCATTAATGTCTGTACTGGAAGATGGAATATCATTTGCAAGGGATGAACCAATGGAAGAGAAGAACCTATTGAACTCAGTAGCAGAATCAGAGGCTGAAAGCTGACCATCGTTATTAGACAGGAGAGTCGGTTTGTTATTTAAAGACTTCTTTGATCCCAATATTTGAGAAATTGTTCTCCAAGTTTGTTTAATGTTGCTCTTTATTTGGGTAAATTTATCTTCGTAGTATTTAGTTTTGGCTCGTCTAATTATCTTAGACAGCAATAATGAGTAATTCTTTGAGAATTCTTTGGAGACAATTCCTAACCTATACTTCTTCTCAAGGTCATGTTTTTTATTAATAGATTTAAGTATTCCCTTTGTAAGCCAGGGATTGTTAAGCCTTTTGGTTGTGACTTGTTTTGTAAGCATAGGACAGTGGGTATTATAAAGGCTAAGAGTTTTTTGAAGAAAAGATTGTACTGCAAGGTTGATGTCCACTATGTTACCTAACTCGGACTCCCAGTTGACATTATCAGCAGCAGTTATAAAATTGTCTATAGCAGTTTCATTGTGTAGTCTAAAACGTATCACTCTTGACTCAAGAGGTGGTTTGCTAATGTTAGTTAAGAGAAATGTGGGGTAATGATCTGTAGTGCTATCGGTGATTATACCTGAAGTAAGCGGAGAGGTTATGTTTGTCCAGATGTGATCGAGCGTCGTGGCTGTGCTATCAGTGATTCTAGTAGGTCTAGTGATTAAGGGTATGAGGAAGCAGGAATTCATACAGTTGAGGAAGCTAACAGCAGTGGGGTGTTCAGGCTCGCAGAGGTCAATATTAAAGTCCCCTGCGATAATTAGGTGGTTTTTGTTCAGTCTGTTATCAAGTATTAGATTTCTAAGGTTTGAGTTGAATTCGGACACATCAGTGTTAGGAATTCTATAAACTGCACCCACAGTCAGGACAGACTCGGCACCCTTGACTCTGAAGCTGGCGAAGATATACTCCCCATAGCAGTCTCTGGTTCTAATTTCTTTTAAGCATGTTAGTTCTTGGTGGTAGTAAAGAGCAGTGCCACCACCTCTCTGAATTTGACGACAGTTGTGAATTGCTGAGTAGTTAGGCATGTTAAAGAGCTGAGTAGTATCCTCTTTCAACCATGTTTCAGTAAGTATAATAAAAGAGAATTTGTTGTCAATAGCTTCAATCAAGGCACTAACATCATCGAAGTGTTTACCTAGGGATCTAACGTTCAAATTGATTACAGAGATATTGTGATTATGAGTTAATACATTGTTTACATCATGTGCTGCAAAATATCTGCAATTTAGATCATTAAAGTGATAATTGTCATAGATAGTGGATAAGAGGTTAAGTTCAGGGTCTATACTTGTCTGCATAAAAAAAGCTGATTGCAGTAAAAACAAGGGAAGAAAGGCAAATAACAAGGTAGAAATAAGCTATAAAATAGGGAAAAAGATGTACACAATACAGAACAAAGCAAACTCAAAAGGGGCTTACAGGGGTACAATGGAGTAAGGGAGTAAGGCTAGGCTAGGCAACCTAGGTAATAAATGAGATTAACGAAAAAACATATAAACATGGACTATACAAAACACAAGATATAGAAATACAAAACAAAAATATAAACAAGACTAAGCAATACAAAAACAAATTGAGCAAAAATGAAAAATGAGGTAGATTGCTTACAAGTACTCTCAGGTACACTGTAAGTAACAATTTACAATTTGAGATGCAGGCAAAGCCAGGGGTACAATGGAGTAAGGGAGCATGGCGAGGCTAGGCAACCTAGGTAATAAATGGAATCAAAGAAAAGTTGAATAATAAGCATAGGCAAATTTAAGCTAATGATTATTAACTATAAATAGTTCAGTTATGACTGTATAATTAATAAGACCTGAAGAACTATTTATGCACTCAATTAAATAATTTCAGTAAATGACTAGTTAAGAGTAAGTTAAAAATTAAGTCAGAAAATGAAACAATGAGACTTAGGAAACCTAGCCCCACTAGTTGATAGGGGGTTAATTAAGTTAATTCACTGGGAGTGATAATGAGCTGAGACAGACCACATTGGGAGAGGAAAGCGTTGAGGTTCTCTTCTTTAGTAATTGTGAACATTTTGCCCTCTGCGGTTTTTCTCACCTTTATCAGTCCATCTCTAACGAAGCACTGATGAATCGCATCTGGGTTTTTTTGACGGATTTGACGCAGGCGGTAGAGGAGGTGCTGTCTGTTCCTAGTCAAGCACTCGTTGATGTATAATCCCTTCCGTTGGGCTACAGCTGTCCGGACTAGATTGGATTTCGTGAACTGTGATAGTGATAGTGATAGACTGGGTCCCTTTATTTGCATAGAGTGTTTACACAAATTAAGTTTGACTCTGGGGATATCAAAGAGATATTTATTTCTGGTGTGGTGATAATGGGTCCTATTACATCTGTCCAGGGAGAGTTTCAGAGCAGGATTTGCATTTAAGAACAGGGTTTTGTAAATGTAATTGACACAAGAGAATTTGTGGAGTGAGATTATGTTTAGCATGTTTAGGGAGTTAAACAAGGGGGCTGAGTGTTGTCTGAAAGCAGAATTTGTTATTATTCTGATAGCAGATTTTTGCTGGGTGATGATGGACTTGAGGTGGTTAGCAGTGGTTGAACCCCATGCACAGATACCATAGTTGAGATAGGGATAGATTAGTGCATAGTATAGAGAGATGAGAGCAGAGTTAGGTACATAATATCTGATTTTGGAGAGTATCCCAACTGTTTTAGACTTTCTTAGTTATGTATTGTATGTGGGTACTGAAGTTGAGTCTCTTGTCTAAGAATAGGCCAAGAAACTTTCCATCATTTTTATTGCTAATGTTTACATTATCTATCTGAAGGTGAATTGCATTTGTAGATTTGCTTCCAAATAAGATGTATTAGGTCTTTTCTATGTTAAGTGTTAGTTTCACTATCGGCGTGACCAGACCACGGTCGTGTGCGGTCGCAGTGTTGGCGCTCTTGGCGTCCGCTGCTTGGTCGGAGGTGGAGTATTGCCCCCACACTCTTCGTTTTTGCACGTGGTGATACAGGATATTGTGCATTTGTTCTCGATTATTGACAGTGCCTACGAGTGTCGAGAAAATGGCTGAAGCGGTATGCCTAAGTGATAGTGAGGAGGACAGACAAGATGATAACAGACCGTTTGAAGTAGCAATGAACAAAAAGAAATGGAGAAATATTAACAGACAGCGAGACAGTGAGAGTGACGATGAAATTACAAAGACACCAAAGAATGAGACCCTACTCAGCAAGACTCAAGACAAGCAATTTACTAGAAGGAAGAGGCTGTTGTTCCCTACAACATGCCAATTGAATTTCCACCAAAAGCTAGAGTGGACGGTACGTCTAGCTAAACAATGTCTGGAATACGAACCACTCTTCAAGGAGGGTCTTCACCGGCCCTACATAACAGTTGGGACTGAACAGGCCGTGGAACGCCTCACGACGGTTGGTTTTGAGAATGTAGTGATGGTTCCTCCAGAAGAAGGTATGTTGCACACAAAGATCATAGTTTTCAAGTTTCCAACTTATTTGGATCCTGACTGTCTTCTTCTTAACAATGATAATGTTGTCTGGGCAAAGAGGAACAGTGTTCGTGGTGACAAACAAAGCCAGGTTGTTGCCTTGGTAAAGGGTGAGGCGCCGGAGAAAATTTTTGTGCAAGGACTAGGCTATAGGAACGTTGCAAAATACATTGAGGAGCCCATACTGTGCATGAAGTGTTCACGTTGGGGACATATGGCATGGAAATGCCAGTTTGACTCCAGGTGTCGGTATTGTGGGAAGAAACACGACTCACCAGAGTGTAGAGTCATTGTAAGAAGTGAAAAAATCGTCCCATTTTGTTGCAACTGTCGAGGCAGCCACAATGCTGGTTCCTCTCTATGCCCCATGAAGCCTCATCTGAAAGAGACTAGAACGGGTCCTACAAGCAGGATAGATGTATCCTCGCAGCAAGGAAAGATTGTGCAAGAGGAACATGGAGGAAACAGTTGGAAGCCAACGACAGCCCCTATGATCAATGTGTGGGAAAAAGGGACGGAGAAAGTAAAGGCGAGCTTAGGGAAAGTACATCATGCAGTGGAAAAACTGAAACCTTGTGACGACAAGGTTCAGGACAATATGGTCACCTCTGAGGTTGGTAATCAAATTTTGGAGTATCTAAAAAAACTAGATAAGAGGATTGAGGCTTTGGAAAAATTGGCTATGGTGGGTAGACGGGGTGAAGATGGTGGTGAAACAAGACGTGTAATTGAAAGTAAAACGGGACGTGAAATGGAAAGTGAAACGTGCGTAGAAGAAAGTAATGATGTGCATGAGGTAACGATGATAGAGGATAGTCAGGAGAATACACTTTCTAGTAGTGTTCGCGGTGTTCAACCTCCTGTTGTGACAAATGGTGAAAGAACGGTTAAAGTAAAACGGGTTACAGAAATAACAAAGAAAATAGATATGAATAATATTACCTTCGATGTTAGTAGTAGTTGTGAAGGTGAGGAGAAAGAAAAAATGTTACGGTGTTGGAAGGAAGTTTCTAAGGTACTCTCGTATCTCATGGAATGTGACGGACAATGCAAAGGTAGTTTTATTATTAATCATGGATAAAAGTAAATTGAGAATATTATCTTGGAACGTTTATGGATTAAAAACTAGAGCGGTGGATGTACACTATTATACTCTTAGAGAGAATATTGACATAGTAGCACTCCAGGAAACTGGGGATAGGGATGGTAGCATTCTGAGGCTAAATGGCTATAGAGGTTTTCACTTATATGCTGATGGAGAAACTAGGGGGGTCTCATGTTATGTCAAAAGTACCATACCTGCCGAGATAACTGGAATCCCTCAGAGATATAGAGGTATTGAAAGTATTAGCTTGCGGATACAATTAAAGGACCGAGAGTTAAATTTCATTAATCTATACATCTCTGATAGCTCCCTTGATTTAAGATACTTGCCAGATTCCTTCTTTTCTGAAGATACACTTGTGGTAGGGGATTTTAATGCCAGACACCCAGCTTTAGGATCAAGGGGTAAAGCAAATAGAAATGGTTGCAGATGGTACCAGTTTTTGCAGGACAGTTTTTTCAACTGCTGGGCGAGCCCTCTCCTACTCATTTGAGGGGAGGGAGATTAGATTATGTTTGTTTGATAAATGCTGAGGGCATAGAGGGGAATTGTCTTACTGTGGATGAAATGCTAAGTGATCATTTTGCATTACAAATACAGCTTAAACTAGATAAAAAGCATGCCTGCCTTCAGAGGAAAAGGTTGAAGTTTAATGAGGGAGAATTAAGGGGTCTTGTTGGCCATATTAAGTCTTGGTATGATACTTATAAGCCAGTTTCGGCAGAAGCATTTTATGAAGATTTAATTAAGGAGGTAGATGTATTTAATGCAACATTGAACCGGAAACCATCTAGTATAAAAAGGCATCCCCCCAGAAAAGAAAATTATACACATGACAAGATGCTTAAGGGGTGGACATTAACAATGAGGAGAGCTCACAGGGATTGGAATAGGAATGGTAGGACTGAGGAAGGGAAGAATGCTTTACTGGCAGTTGCTAGGCTGTGTGGGGAGAAGAGAAAGGAAATTAGGAGCAAGTATTGGCAGGAGTTTGCAGAGAAAGTTGGGAGTAACAGAAACTTGAAGGAAATCTGGCAAGACGTAAATAAAATAAGGGGTAAAAAGCATAATTTTGTTGCACATCCAGACCCGCAAGGAATTGCAAATGGGCTCGTAAATAAATGGGCGGAAGCTGCCAAACTTAGTTCATTACCCGCTGTAACGAGAGAGTCATCTAAGAAAGGATTTTATACTTATAGCAGGTAACAGTGGTGATGTCACTTGCACAGGTATTACCAGAGAAGAACTAATAACGGCGATTAAAGTTGGGAAATCTACCGCACCTGGGGAGGATGGAGTAACATATGAAATACTTAATGAACTTGCCATTATGACGAAAAGCCCACTTTTAGACCTCTTTAACATTAGTTATAAAGAGGGCAGTATTCCCAGTAAATGGAAAAAAGCTATGATCATCCCTATCCCTAAAGCCAATGGAGAGTATAGACCTGTGTCTTTAACCTCGTGTTTTTGTAAAATGATGGAGAGGATCATTTTAAATAGACTTTTATATATAATAGGTGATCGGCTGTCTAGTAATTTGTTCGGGTTCCTCAGAGGAAAAAGTACCTCTGATTGTATTATTAAATGTCTAGCTGATGAAAATGATTATTATAGAATTTTTATTGATTTACAAGGAGCTTTTGATAAAGCCAACAAAGAGGTTATTTTATATGAATTAGCTGGTCTTGATGTTAAAGGGAGATTATTGCGATGGATAGGGGATTATCTTTACGAAAGGAAGGCTCAGGTGTGGTATCAAGGTTGTATGTCAGGTGTGAGGTCTTTTGAACTCGGCACACCTCAGGGAGGAGTGTTGAGTCCCACCCTGTTTAATGTACTAATGAATAAGATATCATCTGAGAGATACTCAAATGGGGTAACTCCGATCATATATGCCGATGATATTTTGTTTCAGGGCAAAGATATTTCAAAGGTTCAAACAGTGTTGGACAATTTCGGAAACCTGTGTCACCATATGGGATTGGTGGTTAATGAAAACAAAACTAAGTTTGAATGTAGAAGTCGGAGCCCCATTGTTTTGAAAATAAACGATAAAAATATAGAGAGAGTTAATATATATAAATATTTAGGCATATATGTTGGATATACCCATGAGAGTTTGGAAGCTGAGATGAACAGACTGTTGGGTCAATGTCGGAAGAGATTACAACCTCTGAAGGCTTTGGCATGCTGTGGAAAGGGAGTGGGAGTCCCTGTGCTACGAATGTTATACTTGAGTACTGTAAGATCTCTTATTGATTATGCTGCACCTGTCATTTCTTGTTTTGGTAAAGGTAGGATGGGCAAGTTGGAGAAGGTACAAAATGAAGCCATGAGAATTATCTTAGGATGCCCAAGAAATGCTATGATTGAGATAATGAGGATGGAGTTGAATCTGCAGAGTATTGGGGATAGAATTTCAGAGATAAATGTAGCCTCTGCCATTAGATTAATGAGAGGTGGGGGAGCTAATGAATTAATCCTCTCGGTTCAAAAGGTGGGAAGTAGTGAACAGTGTATGATGAAGAAGAGAGTATATATGAATAAATTATGTTATAATGTTATAAAGTATGATGTTATTACAGAGTGTATTGCTGTGCCCAAGAGAAAATTTACGCCACCATGGGAGGATTGTAATGTAGATGTAGTAATTACTCCCTTGCATAAGAAAAAAAGTATGTATGAAATAGGAGAGCTGAGGGCAACATATGATTGTATAATTAGAAAACTGCCTACAGAAAACACTCTACATGTATATTGTGATGGGTCAGTAGCTAGGGATGGGAAGGCAGGATGTGGAGTCTTGATCAGGGAGTACACTGACATCGGCACTGTAGATACTGTTATTGGACGCCGCTTAACTGACAATGTCTCTTCAACGCAGGCTGAACTCCGAGGAGTATTAGCAGGATTACAGGAAGTAGTCAAATGTGGTAAAAATGCTTGCTTCTTTATTGACAGCAGAGGAGCGTTAGAGTCTTTAAATAGCAGACGCCCAGTATATCAGAATATTGTGATAGAGTGTAGAGAGAATGTTAAGAGACTAGAAAAAACTGGGTATAAAGTAAGATTCATGTGGATCCCTTCACATGTGGGAATACTGTTGAATGAGGTAGTTGATGACATAGCGAAGAGAGCCACTGAAAAAACTCTTGTTGATGTTGTATGTCAGTTAACCTTGAAACAAATAAAAACAAGACTCAAGGTGATTCAGGAGGGTGAAGAAATGATAAAGAGAATGGCAATGGTGGACAGTAGTAACACACTTAAGAATTATTCAATAATAAATATAAATTCGTCCTTCACTTATGGTAAAGGAAAGTCTACTTGGAAGGATTCAATTTACATGAGATTACTCCTCCCAAGGCACAGTCGGTGGGCCATCCCGCCTCTGCTCCATGGCTCGTCAAGATTTATTTATTTATTTATTTATGCATATACAAGAATGTACATAAGGAATGTGAGGATACAAATATGGTAATTACAGTCTTGTAAAGCCACTAGCACGCGCAGCGTTTCGGGCAGGTCCTTAATCTAAGAAAATTTTAAGGAGGTAAATACATGCAAAATTTATAGACAAAAAAATGATAACAGATTACATGAAATGAAAAAAAAAAAAAAAAAAAAAAAAAAAATATGAGAGAAAATTGTAGGTACAGTATATTAAAGCACATAGGTAGCTAAGATTGATTGCAATGACAGCTTAAAATGGTAGTTGACAACAAATTGGTAGGCACAATACAGCAGAAACAATATAAGATTGATTGCAATGACAGCTTGAATGGTAGTTGACAAAAATTGGTAGTCACAATACAGCATATGGCTAGCACATAAAAGAAGACAGCAATGAACACAATGATAAGGTTGTTTGATATTACATAAAAATTAGGAGATTGGGTAACACTAGGTACAGAGCAAATTTAAAGCTCAGTGTAGGAAACTAAGAAGATGAAGTTAGGTACTTTTTGGTTTTGCTTTTAAATAAGGCAAAAGTTTTACAGTTTTTCAATTCACTAGGGAGTGAGTTCCATAGACTAGGTCCCTTAATTTGCATAGAGTGTTTACACAGATTAAGTTTGACCCTGGGGATATCAAAGAGATATTTATTTCTGGTGTGGTGATAATGGGTCCTATTACATCTGTCCAGGGAGAGTTTCAGAGCATGGTTTGCATTTAAGAACAGGGTTTTGTAAATGTAGTTGACACAAGAGAATGTGTGGAGGGGGTTAATATTTAGCAAGTTTAGGGATTTAAACAAGGGAGCTGAGTGTTGTCTGAAAGCAGAGTTAGTTATAATTCTGATAGCAGATTTTTGCTGTGTGATGATGGGCTTAAGGTGGTTTGCAGTGGTAGACCCCCATGCACAGATACCATAATTAAGATAGGGGTAGATTAGTGCATAATATAGTGAGAGGAGAGCAGAGTTAGGAACATAATATCTGATTTTGGAGAGTATACCAACTGTCTTAGAGACTTTCTTAGTTATGTGTTGAATGTGGGTGCTGAAGTTGAGTCTCTTGTCTAGGAATAGGCCAAGAAACTTGCCATCATTTTTATTACTGATGTTAATGTTGTCTATCTGTAGCTGAATTGCATTTGATGATTTGCTTCCAAATAAGATGTAGTAAGTCTTTTCGATGTTTAATGTTAGTAAAGATGGCGCTCCGTCGGCCCACCAAGCGAGCTGCGTCAGTTCGCAACATCTGCCTAGTAGACCCGGAATGGTACCTTTTTCAGTCAGGAAAACCTGATTGCTTTTTAATGGCTTCTCCGGGCATACGGGCACGCTTACGGCCACGGTAGCCAGAAGTCATGTTCCTACTTATAGCAGCCAGCTTCCGCTCGCCCTTCGGGGGTGGGATCCAGTTATTTATTGATTTATTTTATTTATATATATACAAGAAGGTACATTGGGTTTGTGAGAATACATTGGGTAGTACAGTATTTACATTCTTGTAAAGCCACTAGCACGCGCAGCGTTTCGGGCAGGTCCTTAATCTAGCAGATAATTTTAAGTAGGTAATTTCAATCAGAATTGATAAATGAAAGATACATTACAAGAGAAAAATGAGATGAGAGAGATAAGTAAGTATATTAAAGCACATTGTTATATTAAAGCTCTGATTGATTACATTGACAGCTTGATTAGTAATTTAAACAAGATTAATAGACACCATACAGCAGATTCGAAGGACCAAAGGGGGGTAGAAACAGCCTAAGCTACTCTATTCCTTTGAGATGTATTAAATTGCTTATCTCAATAAACATACTTGAACTTGAACTTCGTGGGTGGGGGTTCCGCGCCGCTGGCCCTCACGGGATTAGGGGTACTCCGACGGAACCCCCAAAGTAATAAGCCAAGAATACCAAGAATTGGAATTACCCATTAATATTATTTCTGTATAATAATTTATGGTTATTCACTAATCATTATTAGTCACCATAATTAATTATACTCTTTAATTATCTATTTATTCGTTATAATTAGCTCGTGCTTCTTCATTTAAGTAATTATCAAAAGAAGGCACCAAACCGGGAAGGCTATGTAGCACCATCAAAGACGCAAAATAATCAAAGGGCGCTAAATATCACCAAGGATGCCAATACGAGAACAAAAACGCATAAGGCGAACGATATCAAAAGTATCCGAGTCACCAAGAATTCTATCGAGGGACAGGTGACCGCGAGGGGCGGTCGGAAAGCAAGACATACGCTCGTCCTGGAAGTCAGGACATTCAAGAAGGACATGCACGACCGTAAGAGGGACAATGCAACTAGGACAATAAGGAGCAGGGCGGCGCTCCATCAAGTGACCATGGGTTAAGCGAGTATGGCCAATACGCAACCTCGCCAGAGCTGTTTCCCACCGCCGGTTACGGTGGAAGGAGGACTGCCACGAGGAAACACAACATTTAAGAGTACGTAGCTTGTTACCAGTAACAGACAACCAAGAAGCCTGCCAACGGGTAAGGACTGAGGAATGGATAACCGGGTAAAAGTCGGAATACGGAATGCCCTTACGAGAGATGGGACAAGAGCGGACAGCTTCCTTGGCGGCAGCATCCGCACGCTCATTTAAAGACACACCAATATGGCTGGGAACCCAACAAAACTCAACCGACTTAAATTTACTATGAACGAGAAACAGCCAATGCTGGATCTCGACAACCACTGGATGAACCGGATTAAAGGACCCGAGAGCCATGAGGGCACTACGAGAGTCAACAACAACTACAAAGGAAGACTGACAACGAGAAAGTAGGAGACGAAGAGCATAGAGAATAGCATAAAGTTCCGCTGTAAAGATGCTAGTCTCCGGAGGCAAGCGACACATATAAGTGCGATCAGGAAAAACAACAGAGTAGCCAACACCGTCCGCTGACTTAGACCCATCGGTGAAGACAGAAACGGAGCGGGAGTGAGAAGAAAAGTGCTCGAGGAAAAGGCGTTTTAGAACCGTAGGAGGGGTAAAAGCTTTAGTGATACGGGTCAAGGAAGTACAAAACCGCGGAAGAGGGACCCTCCACGGGGGCAAAGAAGGAACAACACGAGGAGAAACATCAGAAATACGAACGGAAAGAGAATCCTGCAGGCGAGATAACCGGACAGAAAGAGGGAGGTGGTGAAGAGGAACAGGAACCGCAGGAGGGGTAAAAGTTAAAGCACGACAGAGGCGAGAGGAAGGATGTTGCAAGGACCGCGCAAGATAGCGAAGACAGTAGCGATCACGGCGGTCCTGGAGAGACAGGAAGCCAGTGTCAACATACAAGCTAAGGACGGGAGTCGAACGAAAGGCACCAGAACTGAGGCGCAACCCAGTATGGTGCAAAGCATCAAGACGGCGAAGAGTAGAAGGAGAAGCAGACGAGTAAGCAGGGCAACCATAATCGAGCTTAGACAGGACGAGAGAGGAATGTAAAGCAAGGAGAGTGCGCCTATCTGCCCCCCAAGAAGTATGGGACAAGACCCGAAGGAGGGTAAGGGCCTTAGAGCACTCAACACGGAGGTAAGAGATATGGGGAGACCAAGACAAACGAGTGTCAAGGAATAACCCCAAAAGCTTCGCGGAATCTTTGTATTCAAGGGGATGACCATAAAGTGACAAAGAG
Organism: Procambarus clarkii; assembly: GCF_040958095.1. Lineage (NCBI taxonomy): Eukaryota > Metazoa > Arthropoda > Malacostraca > Decapoda > Cambaridae > Procambarus > Procambarus clarkii. The sequence goes on from NC_091167.1 coordinate 13,900,639, forward strand.
GGACGAAGAACAACCCGTTTCCGCGTAAATGTCATGGCACAAGTCTTAGAAGTAGAGAACTTGAAGCCATGATCAGTGGCCCAAGACGACACGGCATCAATTGCAAGTTGAAGCCGGCGTTGAAGGAGAGGCGAATCATCACCCTGACAACAAAGGGTAAGATCATCGACATAGAGAGCGGAGAAGACACCAGAAGGAAGAGAGGAAAGAAGACCATTGAGGGCAACCAGAAAAAGAGTAGTGCTCAGAACACTACCCTGGGGCACACCTTCGTATTGCTGAAAAGAGGGAGAGAGAGCGGTACCAAGGCGCACCCGAAAGGAACGACGAGAGAGGAAGCTGCGGAGAAAGAGAGGGAGATGACCACGAAGGCCAAAAGAATGAAGTTGAGATAGGATATGATAACGCCAAGTGGTGTCGTAAGCCTTTTCCAGGTCAAAAAGGACGGCAACAACGGAGGTCTTCGCAGCAAAAGCAGTACGAATATAGACCTCCAAGTTCACCAGGACATCTGTCGTGCTGCGGCACTTGCGGAAACCAAATTGAGAAGGGGAGAGGAGGTGATGGTGTTCCAGGAACCACATCAGACGAACGTTAACCATACGTTCAAAAAGTTTGCAGACACAACTTGTGAGAGCAATAGGGCGAAAGTCCTTAGGGGAAGTACCCAGAGACCCCGGTTTGCGAACAGGGAGGACAACGGCATCGAGCCAGTCCTCAGGGACTGACGACGACTCCCAGATCCGATTATACAGACTCAGTAAATACTGAGACGTGCTCGGAGGGAGATGGCGAAGCATCTCATAATGAATACCATCGGAGCCCGCCGCCGTAGAACCGCAGAGGGCCAGAGCAGAACGAAGTTCAGAGAGAGAGAAGGGATCATTATAGGGAAGCTGAAGATGAGTGCAGAAATCTAAAGGACGAGACTCAAGGACAGGTTTACGAAGAAGGAAAGATTGGGGAAGATGAAGACCAGAGCTAACAGAAGAAAAGTGGGAACCCAGTTCGGAAGCGACCTGCAACGGGTCCGCCACAAGAGTATCATGGAGGTGAAGGACCGGTGAAACATCGGGAACGAACTTACCCGCTATCTTGCGGATACGCTTCCAGATCTGGGCCAGAGGGGTTTCGGACGTAATTGTTGAGACATAAGATGCCCAACATTCACGTTTAGCCGTACGGATGGCCCTACGGGCCACCACACTCGCTTTCCGAAAGAAAAGAAAAGAATCGGTCGTCTGCCTACGGCGGTGCCTCTTCCAGGCTGCACGCTTACAGCGGACAGCCCGAGCACAGTCCGCATTCCACCAGGGAACGCACTTCCGTGGACCCCGAGAGGAAGAGCGAGGAATAGAGCGGAGGGCAGCGTTGAAGACAGTGTCATGAAAAAGGAGGAGAGCGCGAGAGAGAGGCAGAAGGGAGAGGTCAGAGAGAGCAGCACTGAGGGTAAATAGGGTCCAGTCTGCCTTAGCAAACTGCCACCTAGGGAAAGAGAGGGAAGGGCGAAAAGAGAAAAAGGAAACAAGGATGGGGAAATGATCACTTCCATGGAGGTCATCAAGAACCTGCCACGTGAAATCTAAGTAAAGAGAAGAAGAGCAGAGAGAAAGATCAAGACAAGAAAGGGTGCGAGTCCGAGAGTCCAAATGAGTGGGCTCACCAGAATTCAGAAGAGACAGGGAAGAAGATAGGAGAAACGGCTCAAGGAGGCGACCCCGGGTATTCGTCAGAACGTCACCCCAAAGAGAATGACGACAATTGAAGTCACCCAGCAGGAGCACAGGCTCCGGCAAGGAGTCTAGGAGGTGTTTCAAATCAGGAAGAGAGAGCGGGACACTCGGGGGGAGATAAATGGAACAAACTGTGTACCATTTCCCCACAAAGATACGAGCAGCAGAACAATGGAGAGGCGAAGGAAAAAGTAAAGGAACAAAGGGAACATCTGCACGAATCAAGAGAGCAGAAGAATTAGAAGCCCCAGCAATGGCCGGGGGGGGGGGGGGGGGGAAGAGAAAGGAATAGCCACGAAAACGACCAGGACGAGCACCAAGCATTGGCTCCTGGAGACAGACACAAAGGGGCGAAAACCGCGAAATCAGAAGTTGGAGTTCGAGGAAATTGGCGTAATAACCTCGAACGTTCCATTGAAGAATGGACAACGACGGGAAGAGAAAGGACAAAAACAGAGAACAAGGAAGAAACAAAGGCGAAAGAGCAACAGAGCACGTTAAAGAATATCAGGGTCGGGATCAGGGTCAGCAAAGTCAGGGTTAGGGGGCATGGGTAAACTGAGCAAAGACGGAGGGAAGGAAACGGGAGAACAGATCAGAGGTGGGCGGGCGGGGTCCGGAGGAGGAGGAGACAACGGAGAGGAGCAGTCAAGGACAGCAGTAGGAAGAGGGGGAGTAGGAAGAGGGGGAGTAGAAAGAGGGGAGCGCACCCCAGCAAGAGCAGCAACCGAAAGGGAAGCAGGGGCCAAAGAAACCTCCATAGCAGGAACAGGGGGCGCAACCACTGAAACGGGAGGGGAAGGAGCAACAGAGCCAGAAGTAGGAGCTAAGGAAGAAAGCGAAGCCTTCTTACCCGCCGGGGAAGAGGAAGGAGAGGAGCCAGGCTTACGCTTCTGACTTAAAGAGACAGGTGTCCCAGCAACTACGTACCGGGCAACGGATTCCAGTGTCTCAACAGGAGAAGCCGAACAAGAGCACACACGACGGCCGTTAGGAGAGCGATGGACATCCGCCTGCACCGACAGGCGGCGGGGAGAGCCGATAGATGGAGGAAGAGGATGGGAAGGAGGATCAGAGGGGGACGAGGAAGAAGACACAGGAGACATGACAGACCGGGTTGAAAGAAGGGGAACCCCAGACAGAGGACCAGGAGGGGGACCCCTCGGGAAAGAACTCAAAGGAACAGAGGAGGGGGCAGTGGGCGTATCAGGGTTCAAGGCCCGGAAACGGTTGAGAGTCTGAGGAAGGGGGGAAGGACGAGGAGAGGAAGAGCGCAACACGCGAGCATAAGAGATGTTAGTATAAGGCGGGAGCCGGCGAACCTGGCGCCTCGCCTCAGGAAAAGACAAACGCTCCCGGTGCTTCAGGTTAAGGACGGCCGCCTCAAGCTTGTAATGGACACAGGCACGGGAGAACGTAGGATGGGCCTCACCGCAGTTGAGGCAGCGAGCTTGGGGAGAAGTGCACTCCGACTTAGAGTGACCTTCACTCCCACACAAAGGACAGAGAGAGACAGTCCCAGAGCAGCGGAGGGCACCATGCCCAAACCTCCAGCACTTATTACAAAGTTGAGGAGAAGGAATATACTCCTGGACAGAGCACCTAGCACCAGCAAGAATGACAGAGGATGGAAGGGTCCTACCATCAAAGGTGATCTTCACAACGCGAAGGGGTTGACGGCGACGACCACGAGGGGGACGAGTAAACGAGTCAACCTGGAGGACAGAATGGCCTTGGGCATCAAGGATATGCCGAATATCATCGTGGCAATCCTGCAGATTCCGAACACCGGTTGCAACATGGGGTGGGAGGAGAATAGTGCCAACACTGGAATTCATCTGAACGTTCTTGGAGACCCGAACAGGGATCTCGCCAAGGCAAGATAAGGCAGCCAAGCGGGAAGCCGCATCCTGAGAAGGAGCAGCAACGACACGTGTACCGAGACGAGTGGGGTTGAAAGTAACACACGCATCCACGGAATCTACAAGATGCCGATGGAGGGAGAAATCGTCAGGAGGCGCAGAATCAAGAGGGAGGAGATCAAAGTATTTGGCCCATGAAGCAGGACCAAACAAGGCCTGATACGCATCAGCACGGGAAGGAATCGAGCGAGTGCGGTTGGGGCGCGAACGGCGTTGAGAACCCCTAGAGAGAGAGGGGTCAAAAGGCGCAGTAGTCACAACGAAAGACTTGGCCACACCAGGGGACGAAGTGGTCACCACCGGGGGCTGGAGGCTCGACCCAACCTCAGAGGAGGGAGGGGAGCTGGGGGAAGAAGTCAGGACGGTCAAAGGAGGAGCAAGGTCGGGGCCCAACGCAGCGGGAGCTACAGAGCCTGGTCTTCCAATACAGGCCGACTCGGGGGCTTGGTCGCCCACCCCACGAGCCTGAGAGGGTACAACGGAAACATTCAACGACATAGAGACGAAAAGTGACAAATTCATCCACGAATGTGCCCCCATACCCACCATGGAGCCACAATTAGAGGCTGGACACCCAACAGGAAGCTATCGCTGATCATGCCGGGGCCCCCTAGGGGTGCGTCGTGAGTATACGCCCCACAAACGCCACCTTAAGAACCGTCAGTCCGTCGAGATCGGGTTCAGCGACGAAAGGGGGATTGACAATAAAAGGTTCCCCTCGCTCGAGACGTCGGGTACTACAGTTCTACGGGTGCAAGAGTATGCCTCCTCAAGCACCCGGGCGTCAAAATAAAAGAAATCCAAAGAAATAATCCAAAACAAGCAAAAGGTCGGCAGGAAACGACAAGCAGATAGGAGAAGAGGGGGGAGAAAAACGAAACATAAGGAAAAGGAAAAGCGATCCGGCACAATTGGAGAAGACAGCAGCAGGAGTGCAAGGCCAGAAAAGGACAGAGGACTGCCTAACGGAGCATCACACTCCGGCAGCCGTCCACCAAGCCCCCTCACGACGCCAACGGGCCGGAAGGGGAGGGGGTTCTTCATTTAAGGATTATCAATTATAATCATTTATGAATTTTATTAATTAATTATTTTATGTAATAATTAATTATTATTATTATTATAAAAATAAAATAAGTCCCCCACTCGATGAGCGTTTTCTTCCAACCGCAGAAATCGGAAATTGCGTGAGAAGACATTGGTGATGAAGCAGTGTTATTACTAATTATTGTTTGCCAGTGATTATGTCTTCATGAGTTGATTAAGTAGTGATTGAAAGGCTACATATTATTGGAGAGCCATTATAACATATATTTATATTCACATAATGACATAAGTTTTGGTTCAGCGATAGTCTTATAACTGTCGATTTGGAAACAGTTAAGTGTTGCCGTATATTGTGATTAATTTCAAGAGTGTTGCCATTGAACTGATAAAATAAAATAAAAATAAAATAAAATAATAAAATAAAAATAAAATAAAAATAAAATAAAATAAAATAAAATGTTTATTCAGGTAAGGTACATACAAGAGATTTTACATAATTTGATCGATATATAGATAGAGCGAGTACATACAATGCCTAAAGCCATTATTACGCACAGCGTTTTGGGCAGGAAAAACATTAATGACTAAAACTTAATACTAATTGAGTATAAAGAATAAAATGTGTTGAGAACAAATAAAAATAAAGATAAAAAAGGGGGGAACATGGCTGAAAACGCAGCACAAATACAATTAGGTCGACAAACAGCGTTGTTTAAGAAAACATACATGGGTTGACAATAGAGGGGTAAGGTAGGTTACAGGGAATTTATTAGGTATAGCTTCGTTTTTATCTTAAACTGGTTGAGAGAGGTACTGTCTTTAACATGGTTGGGAAGGTCATTCCACATTCTGGGTCCCTTGATTTGTAGAGCATTTCTAGTTTGATTAAGTCGTATTCTCAAAACTGAATTTATTTCTGGTGTGGTGCTCATGGGATCTGTTACAACCTTCAATGAAGCTTTTGGAGGTCAGGATTGGCATTACAGTTCAGCGTTTTATGTATGTATAATACACAAGAGAGAATGTGCAGTGACTTAATATCTAACATATTCAGAGATTTGAGCAGGGGTACCGAGTGATGTCTGGGGCCAGAGTTGGGTATTGTCCTAATAGCAGCTTTGTGTTGAGTAATTAGAGGACGTAAATGATTTTGGGTAGTAGAACCCCAAGCACAAATACCATAGTTGAGGTATGGATAGATGAGGGAGTAATAGAGAGTCACCAGGGCAGGGCGGGGTACATAATATCTGATCTTAGAAAGAATGCCAACAGTTTTTGAAACTTTTTTGATATATTTAGAATGTGTCCCTGGAAATTCAGCTTGTGGTCAATGAGAATGCCAAGGAATTTGCCATCTAATTTCTTACAAATTTGGGTATTGTTTATTCTGAGATTTATTTGATTAGAGGATTTATTGCCAAACAGAATATAGAAAGTTTTGTCAATGTTAAGGGTGAGTTTGTTGGCAGTTAGCCAAAGATGGACTTTATTTAGCTCAGTATTTACTGTGGCATTTAGAGCAAGGGGGTCAGGACTGGTGTAAATGAAGGTTGTGTCGTCAGCAAACAGAATTGGTTTGAGGTGTTGGGAGGCATTTGGAAGATTTAGAAAGATTTAATAGACCAGTATGGTAATTACCTAAGTGTAGTTACAGAATGTCTTCCCAGCACTGTCATATAATGCTTTGAAATTACTGAAGGTTTTGACCTCCAAGTTTTCACCTAACTTGCTCCAACCATCTACCACTCTGTTAAGCTACAATAGTGTAGTCTATTGTGAGTAAATAAATTATATTTTACTACCATTTCCTTCCTGCTCTTCATTTTTTTTTGTATGTGTGTTCTTGTGGGGGTTTACTGTGCACCACACTACTATTGAAGAAGCACTAGACTGGTAGAGGTGACATCCCACTGTGTATGGAAGTATTACTTGACCATGGAGGAAGGCGAGTCAAGTTGGCGACCTTGTGAATAACCTTATGGACGGCCAACTCGACCTGGGTAAACCTTGAGTTACCATGTCCATGGACACCCCAACAAGGAAACTAGGGAGTGGTAGAGTTACCTCACTCACTATGGGGTGCAAGGCTGGGTTCGGTGGAACTCGTGCGCCGTAGTTCGACTGAGGTGCTCTCCATAGGTGAACAGTGGCACCTAGGGAGGGGAGTAAGGCCCCAACAGAGAGGAGCTCAGGAGCGGGAGCTGCTGCAGCCCTTCGGGGGCAAGTACCGTCGAGCCCACTAGGGGAACATAGACTCCTCTTACGGCAGAGTACGCCAGGATGTAATTGCCAATTCTGTCGGGATACCTAAAAGAAGGTCAAGATCCATCAAAGTATCTATGTATGGTAGAGATTCAGACAGGTGTGTATGTATGTATGTAAATGTATGCATATATATGTATATACGTGTGTCAATGTCTGGATAGATAAAGAGGTAGATAGAATATCTGTGAGAGGGAAAGGTGAAGAGAGAGACCCAGGTGCAGCCGCTATCCCTTCCCCGCAGTCGTTTAAGAAAGGTATGAGTACCCATTCTTATGGTATGACCTATCATGAGGATGTGCATGAGTAAACATGAAGATGCCAAGAAAAGAGACAGCTCACTATCCTATTAAAGACATATGACTCTGGTGTTTCTTGCTACTTTGATCACAGTTATAAGGTTGACAAAGTCCTTGTTTGATTATTAACTTTAATTACACTTATGCTGGTAAGTACATGACTGGCATCGAATAAAGCATAGCTGGCATCTTGGTTTCTCTTTTTATGTGGTATGCATACGAAATGTCATGGCATTTAAATGGGTAGCACAGTTTGCTCTTAACACTTCAGTAATTACACAAAGAAACACGGACACACACAAAAAGAGAAAGAAAGAGAGAGAGAGACAGACAGAGAGAGACAGACAGAGAGAGACAGAGAGAGAGAGACAGAGAGAGAGAGAGACAGAGAGAGAGAGAGACAGAGAGAGAGAGAGACAGAGAGAGAGAGAGACAGAGAGAGAGAGAGACAGAGAGAGAGAGAGACAGAGAGAGAGACAGAGACAGAGACAGAGACAGAGACAGAGACAGAGACAGAGACAGAGAGACAGAGAGACAGAGAGACAGAGAGAGAGAGAGAGAGAGAGAGAGAGAGAGAGAGAGAGAGAGAGAGAGAGAGAGAGAGAGAGAGAGAGAGAGAGAGAGAGAGAGAGAGAGAGAGAGAGAGAGAGAGAGAGAGAGAGAGAGAGAGAGAGAGAGAGAGAGAGAGAGAGAGAGAGAGAGAGAGAGAGAGAGAGAGAGAGAGAGAGAGAGAGAGAGAGAGAGAGAGAGAGAGAGAGAGAGAGAGAGAGAGAGAGAGAGAGAGAGAGAGAGAGAGAGAGAGAGAGAGAGAGAGAGAGAGAGAGAGAGAGAGAGAGAGAGAGAGAGAGAGAGAGAGAGAGAGAGAGAGAGAGAGAGAGAGAGAGAGAGAGAGAGAGAGAGAGAGAGAGAGAGAGAGAGAGAGAGAGAGAGAGAGAGAGAGAGAGAGAGAGAGAGAGAGAGAGAGAGAGAGAGAGAGAGAGAGAGAGAGAGAGAGAGAGAGAGAGAGAGAGAGAGAGAGAGAGAGAGAGAGAGAGAGAGAGAGAGAGAGAGAGACATTGCAGTGTGCATGACTAAAAATAATTAACAAATCAAATGGGAAAACATCGCACATTGCGAATGGAGCAGTGTAAGTGTTAACTAGGTCAGTGCATGTAGTTAACCTAATAAGACATCTTGTGTGCTTAGTCTGGCTGCAGATCTAGCCTTCCAGCAGCTAAGTCTTACTAGTCAACAACCTGATCCAGCCTTGAAGAAAGTAGCAGTGTAATACATTATAACTACTGCACAGTGCTTATAAGTTTATGTAAGGCACTCAATGACTTTCAGATATTCAAATATTTAGTCAAGATATACAAATTATCAACATATATCTGGTTCAATCATACCCCATGCAAAATTTCCAATACTGTTAAGACATACTGTTTACATACGAACAAGACATATGTACCAGACGTACAAGAATGCAAGAACTCTTGTATATATAAAATAAATAAGTAAATAAATAAAACATGTACAATATCATACATTTTGATCCTTTGCACAGCTTTCATATTATTGGTGTTATTGTTTGTACTCTGTGTTCTGTCATAGTTGTACAGTGTCACACTGCACTCGTGGTTAACAGTGTCAGCTCTCAACAAAATTGTCCTAGACTCAATTTCCATGGACAGTCAGAAGTTTGGGCATGTTTCCATACACCTCTTTGTTTTAGAGTTTTGGGTTGCATCCGGGGAAAGGTCAGTAGTTGGGCTAAGCAGGGCCTCAATAAGCCTGACAGACTTCCCAACTCTGACAATTGGAAATCATATTCACATGTAAGAAATTATTGTATTCATTGTACATTTTTCTTCTTGTCAATACTATATATTAATATTCATTCTGAGGGGAGTCCCATCGGCTCCCCGGAGCTATCCAGGCTGAATGGATATATATAACTTTCTGGCATCAAAGTGCTAGGAGTTCTCGCCTACCAGGGACCACGAGCCAGAACCTGGCCCCCTCAGAGAGGCACGAGGAGCAATGGCCTATAGAAACCCCCTTGTGGTTGGAAGCATTCTATGTCTGCCATCGACTGGGATAAGCACCCAGAAAGGTAGGTGCCCCAAAATAAACCCCTATTCTGGTGAAAATATTGCTACCGAAAGCCGAACGAGTGGACAGAACTCCCCAAACAAAATTATAAAACTAGCATGACGTCATCACGCCACCGCGCCACCGTCTGCACAACCCCCTCCCCGGGAGGAGGAAGGGGGAGCCCCAGACCTTCCACGCCGGCGATCCAACTGGCAGTTCTTGGCTGATGGAATTACTGGTCGGTAGAGTGCCTCTGGCTCCAGTTTTTGTTTCAGTTCTGTGCCTTGTGGTGTGGACTGTCTCTACTGGTGGGGTGTGAGCCAGGAGTAAGATTCCACGGTACTCGGGCTGCATGCGCCTAGGGCTATCTTCCCTAGGTGCCCTGTAAGTACTGCCCTTGGGGCTTTTGGCCACCTTCCACAAATCACCATGGTTTCTACCTCCACTTTGTCCTTTACTACTTGGTACTGGGCCGCCCTTGGAGTCGGCTGGGGTTTTGTTGCCCTGGTTTGTCTCTGGGTAGGTGGTAGTTTTCGTCACTGGTAGGGGCGCGGGGTACCGCACAGCTAGTTTTCACCAATAACAACGGCCGGCTCTGTTCCGCCTGGGTACGTTGTCCTCTTGCGGGGTTTTTCTTTTGTTTTTGTTTTTGCCTGGTGGGGGGGGGTCTGCCTTTATGGTCCCCCCATTCCATTTCTAGGTGTTTTTCTTTCGATTTCTTCTGTTGGTGGTACTCAATCGATCCCCGCTTAATTGGCCCCCGTGAGTGGACACGTCCCGGGGGTTCAGCTTTTAGCAGTTTGTTGGTAGACTTGGGAGCCAGTTTGCGGTACCCTGCCTGGGCTTCCCTTGGCATGTACCGACGGCTAAGGGCCTTGGGAAACCCCACGGGGGCTCCGTGGTCATATAGGTGTGTCCCCGGAGTTCCTCTTGCGTCCTGCGAGTTTGATGGTTGCTCTGTCCTCTTGTCTCAGGGTGACACTCACCGGTTGTGCCTCCGCCATGCTGCCTGTTGGGTCATTGTTTCTTGTGACCCGGAGTCGTACGACGGGTGTTGTCGATACGTGCTCTCTTCACCCAGGCCACTGGTCATGATAATCGGGTGCTGGCGGCTGTGGCATTACTTACTGGGTGTAGGTTGCTGCAACGCTCTTGGTTGTTTGCGGCCCCGGATGCGCCGAGGCTGCCCCGTTTTGGTGGTTGGGGTCCGGACTTGGGGGTGGGGGTCACTTCGGCTCTGGCTTCTTCCACTCCTTGTCCTTTCCCTTCTGTTCTACACACTTTCTCTCTTGCTTCCTGCTCCGAACCAAAGGCGGGTTTTGGGGGTTGGGGCGGGGTCTGGTTGGGTTGAGACTCGGGCGATCTCGGGGGTTTTCCTCTTCCGGGGTGGAGGCAGAGGCATTCGAGTCGGTTCCTCCAGCCGTGCTGTATGGGTCTGACCAGTGGGCTCCCTTCCTTAGTGTTTGCACGGCTGCCCCGGCTTTTCCTTGTCTAGCTGGGGCTTTGGGGTGCGTCTCGGCCCCGGGTCATGCAGTCGAGGTTCCCGGGGTTGGGGAGGGGTTGCCTGGGGGGCCTCAGCCCCATTTGCCCCTCTTGGGTCTTTGTACCCTTGGTGAGGGGCTGGCAGTTCCTCAGAGTGGGGTTAATTGTTCCTTCCTCTGTGTTCCTCTTGTTTTCGGGTATACCCCTCCCTGGGTTCGGTTCCGTGTTCTTTCAGGGTTCATCGGTCCCTTCGTTCCTGGGGGGTGTGTTTCGCCCCCTTTTTCTTCCTCTTTTCACTCTTCTGTCGCAATACTGTTTCCTGCGTGTCCCTTGCGCTCAGGGGTGCTTGTCGTGGTTCTCGTTGGTTCGCGAGTCTCTTCATACCTTCCAATATTATTGGAATGTCGGTTGATTTCCAATGTGGTTTCCCTCTGGTCTTTTATAATAATAATAATAATAATAATTTTTATTTAGGCAAAGGTACATACATAAAGAGATTTTACAAAGTTTGTTGGCTTTATAGATAGAGCTAGTACATACAATGCCTAAAGCCAGTATTACACAAAGCGTTTCGGGCAGGAAAAAAAACACTACTGACTAAAGCTTAAAACTAATGGGTAAAAAGAAAAAAATGCGTTGAGTACAAATAAAAATAGGGGTAAAAGAGGGGGGAACATTGTTGAAAAAACAGCACAAATACAATTACAAATTATTACAGAAAATTACATTAAAACAGCGTTGATTTGAAAAAAAAAAAAAAAACAAAAAAAAACATACATGGGTTGACAATAGAGGGGTAAGGTAGGTTACAGGGAATTTATTAGGTATAGCTTCGTTTTTAACTTAAACTGGTTGAGAGAGGTACTGTCTTTAACATGGTTGGGAAGGTCATTCCACATTCTGGGCCCCTTGATTTGTAGAGCATTTCTGGTTTGATTAAGTCGTACTCCAGGAATATCAAAACTGTATTTATTTCTGGTGTGGTGCTCATGGGTTCTGTTACAACCTTCTATGAAGCTTTTGAGATCAGGATTGGCATTACAGTTTAGCGTTTTATATATGTATAATACACATGAGAGAATGTGCAGTGACTTAATGTCTAACATATTCAGAGATTTAAGTAGGGGTACCGAGTGATGTCTGGGGCCAGAATTGGATATTGACCTAATAGCAGCTTTGTGTTGAGTAATTAGAGGACGTAAGTGATTTTGGGTAGTAGAGCCCCAAGCACAAATACCATAGTTGAGATATGGATAGATAAGGGAGTAATAGAGAGTCACCAGGGCAGGGCGTGGTACATAATATCTGATCTTAGAAAGAATGCCCACAGTTTTTGAAACTTTTTTTGATATGTTTAGAATGTGTCCCTGGAAATTCAGCTTGTGGTCAATGAGAATGCCAAGGAATTTGTCATCTAATTTGTTACAAATTTGGGTATTGTTTATTTTGAGATTTATTTGATTAGAAGATTTATTGCCAAACAGAATATAGAAAGTTTTGTCAATGTTAAGGGTGAGTTTGTTGGCAGTTAGCCACAGATGGACTTTATTTAGCTCAGTATTTACTGTGGCATTTAGAGCAAGGGGATCAGGACTGGAGTAAATGAAGGTTGTGTCTTCAGCAAATAGAATTGATTTGAGGTGTTGGGAGGCATTTGGAAGGTCATTAATGTAGATGAGAAAGAGGAGAGGGCCAAGTATGCTGCCCTGGGGAACACCAATGTTGATGTTTTTGTTTGTTTTCTGTTTGTTCTGTTCTGGTGTTTTTGTCGGCCTCGTTGGTTACCTTCGGTCCTCTGTTTTCTTTCACGTTGTTTTCGAGTCTCTACGTCCGGTTTCGGTGTTCTTCGTCTTCGTTACGCATGCCTTCCTGGTGTTTGAACGATGTTGTGTGTGTACGATATGCATGTCCACCTGGTGTACGAGCTACGCCTCCCGGTGGACAGGTGGTGCGTTTCGTACCTCGTGCGCTGGGGCCGGGGTGTGCGTTTTGTTTATGGGCGGTCTGCTCGTTTCTCGCGGTTTTTCTACGGCTTCTTGCTCGTTTTCTCCCTCCAGTCTTCCTCTGCTTCCGGGTGTGGGATGGCTCGGAGTGGCGCCTCCTCCTCCTCGTCTGTCCTGCTCAGTCTTCTGCTGCCTCTGGACGTGTTTCTCCTTAGACTTCCGCATTTTATTCAGGTAACGGTATATACCATGCCTACTGCCTCTAGTATGCATGACTTTCGGGCGCACCATTAGCGCTGCTCCTGGTATATGTTACTTGGCTCGCCTGTGTTGTGGCACGGTCGTGTGTCTGCTCTGCAAGTGAGTTTTGTCATGTCTGGCGTCTCTGTCAGCCAGGAGTGCTGGTTCTCGCTTTTTGGTGGGGTGCTTGCCCAGTTGTGCTTGCGGGGGTTGAGCTCTGGCTCTTGGGCCCCACCTCTCCTGTCAGTTGACGGTTGTGTAGTTTCCCGAGCCTCCTGGGTTCTGTCTTCTCTACGTTTGCTCCTGTGGGTGGAGTCTGCCTCCATCACATAGCTTCCTAGTGCTTTCCGCTTCCTTTTCCCTCTGTCGTTGATTGGGTTTTTTTCGTGTCTGTGGCTCCTTTGGGTGCTAGGCTTCCTCCTGTGTCCCCTTGTGCATACGAACATCCAGACATAAGAACAGAGGAACTGCAATGGCCTCTTGGCCCGTGCAAGGCTGCTTCTATTTCTTACCACCCATTCCCATTCCTATGCATGTCCAACCCACGCTTGCACCAATCGTGGGGCCCCACCACCACATTATGCAGTGATTGGTTCTGCGAATCGCCGACCCTGTTACCGTGCCGGTATTCCTCCGGTCTTTCCTGAATCTACACTTTTCCCTTTTATGCCCAATGTTTCGTGTCCGAAATGTGCCACAAGGGTGGCATGTGCCACTGTCCCAGTTCTGTTGTTTTGTTAAGTTTGGTGACTGTAAACACAAACACTAAACGACTATGTATATTTTGTTGTGTATACAGTGGTATGCAGGTAGTACTTTGGCGGGCAATGGTGCAAGTACAGCGCATTAGTCGGTACAGTCTCTCGCAAGTGTGTGTTCTAGTCCGCACTTGCTGGTGGACTGGATGCTGTATTATTTGCTACTCTGCTGCTTGTATGCTTGGGCAACAATCACCGTTCTCCACAGGTTGGCAGGAATTTTACCTGGCAGTGAGGAAAAGTTTGAGTTCCATAATTGGTGCTACGTAGAGCTTTGCTTCTCTCGTTACGCTAACGTGTTTGGAGCGAGTATATTATTGGGGTAATCTACACTCTCCACCACCCTGGTCACTGCTCCTGCCTGCTTTCCTCTTCGCCGCTTGGCGGGGTTGTGTTGCTGGCTCCTACCTGGGGTGTTTGGTGTGGTGTGTTGATTGGACTTCTCCGGTGTTCAGTTTTGGTACCGAGTTCCTGCGATTTTGTGTGTGACTTACTGCAGGCTTCGGTGTTGTGCTGTCTGTGAGGGGGTTGTGAACTTTCGGTCTGCCGCTCCTGCCTTCCTGGTTCCTTTTCTTGGACCTGGTAGCTGGGTTCCAGTACTGGCTCTGGTTTTTCTTTGTTCCTTTTCCGGAACGGGTGTATTTGCATTCCTGGCGGTCCTTCCGGTTTTCCTATCTCTGCGAAGGGTCCTTCGGTCTTTGATAGGGTTGGCTTGTCTTCCCTTTGGGGTTGTTCTGGGACCATCGTCTGGGATCGTGTTCTGTCACCTCGTATTGAGTGGGGTTGACAGAGCCGCTTCTGCTTGCGTTCGGTGTTGCGGTTCCTTCTGTTCCGTTCCGCTTGCTGTCCTGGGCACTGTTTCCCCTCTGGCCTGCTCTTGCGTTCTGGTGGCGTCCTGGTCGTTGGCCTGGGTGGTCTATTTTCTTCTTGTTTTGGTCTTTGTTTTGTCTATGGTCTTGGTTTTTCGGTTAGGGCGCGTGGCATCCGCCTCCCGGTTCCTTCCCTGTTTTCCTTATCTGTGGTGAGGTAGCTCCGGGGAGTCGACGGGGCTCCCCCCAGAAAACCAGCATTGAATGTAATGAAACGCCATTTTCTGGGCGAGTCCTGGAGGCTCCCCGGCATCCCTCCCTCCCTCCGGTCGGCGTCGTTTTTTGCGTATTTTGACATCCAGCCTAAGAACTGTCAGTTGGATCGCCGGCGTGGAGAGTCTGGGGCTCCTCCTTTCCCCTCCTGGGGAGGGAGGTGGCACAGACGGTGGCGCGGCGACGTGATGACGTCATGCTAGTTTTATAATTTTGTTTGGGGAGTTCTGTCCACTCGTTCGGCTTTCGGTAGCAATATTTTCACCAGAATAGGGGTTTGTTTTGGGGCGCCTACCTTTCTGGGTGCCTATCCCGGTCGATGGCAGACAAAGAATGCTCCCAACCACAAGGGGGTTTCTATAAGCCATTGCTCCTCGTGCCTCTCTGAGGGGGCCAGGTTCTGGCTCGTGGTCCCCGGTAGGCAAGAACTCCTAGCACTTTGACTGATGCCAGAAAGTTATACATATCCATTCAGCCTGGATAGCTCCGGGGTGCCTCCGGGACTCACCCAGAAAATGGCATTTCATTACATTCAATGCTGGTTTTTTACAATTTTAACTAATTATGTTAATTCCTGACTGAAAACACAAATTTATTAGTATATAGTACAAGTACAAAGGGAACACAATGCACAATGTTTATAAGAAACACAAGGTAATAATTTACATATTATTTTAAGTTTTGCCCAAAATGCTTTGAATAATAGTGGCTTCATTAATTTGAGTAACTCCTGTTCCCACAATTATACATTATTCTTATGATCTGTGTACACACATTCTTTTGAATAACAAGTTATTTTGAACAAATCCACAAGGGCCGTGACGTGGGTTCGAACCTACGTCTGAGAGGATCCCAGATGCTGCCTTAATCGACTGAGCTACGACATGGTTAAAAGAATTGCAACTGGGGAAATCATCCCGATTTACCAACGCTTCCTGCAGTCTCTCCGAGACACAAACCAGGGTTTTACGCAATTCCCCCATGAACTTGAGTTATGTCAACAGGCTGTTCTACCTTTACTCCCTTACTTTATTACACACAGAAATCACAATAGCCTGATGCATCAAATGAACAAATCCACAAGGGCTGTGACGAGGGTTCGAACCTACGTTCAAGAGGATCCCAGACACTGCCTTAATCGACTGATCTACGACATGGTTAAAAGAATTGCAACCAGAATAGCATCCAGAATATCTGCAAACCAATACAGACCACTGCTGGGTTTAAAGAGATTTAACCTCAAAAACTGTGAAATTAACTCCTCAATAATGTAAACAAATGATTGATTCTCTCTCTAAAAAAAAAAAAAAGCACGAGCTCATTAGCCCCCCCCCTCCCCTGTAACAAGAGAGCAGTACATAGCAGTACAACATGAACATCATAACAGCATGAACAAGCCACAGGCACGGCGCCAGACAATGGAAAAGTTACATCTCTGCACAAGTTAACCAGGGGGACAGGTCAACGTTCACCGAGTCACGAGGTGGTCAGAGTTGATGTCACCATGATAATCTACAGGGATTAACCCCTGCACATCAAATGCAAACCCTCATGTTCAGCTGGGGAGCAGGAGATCATGGAAAGAAGACAGTAGAGTGGGTGAAGCCCAGTAGGACGGTGTGAGTGGACAATGGGAGAGATCATCATCTCCAGGAGAATTATGGAACACCATATGAGTAAGTACGGCTCTCGAACTAAAAGCACCTCATTCAGTATTCTTTGCCTCAGTTAGGAAATATAGTTAGGAAAGTGTCTATTTAATTATTTCAAATAAAGTCATATGTTTTCAAAGTGTCATTAAGTGTGTATTAATGGTTCCTTGTCTTTGTAATATTGGACCTACCGTTCCCTTTGCCCTAGTGACCTAGTGTCCTTAATTATCCAGTACTCCTCCCTCCCTCCGTCCATCCCTGGTTGTGGTGTTAGTATTGAGTGTGTCCCGCCTTATTCTTGTGTACTTTATAGTTCTCCAAGTGGTCAGGATTATTCGAGTGACAGGCCAGGATCCTCACATCATTCAATTGTCCCTTACACCTGTCCTGGTAGGATTATACAATTTTATTTTTATTTTATTTATTTATATACAAGAAGGTACATTGGGTTTGAGAGAATACATAACATATTTTCAATCTTGTAAAGCCACTAGTATGTGCAGCATTTCAGGCAGGTCCTTAATCTAACAGACAATTTTAAGTAGGTAAATTCTAGCAGAATTAACAAAATTATAACAGGTACATTGCAAGAAAAAAAAAAATGAGATGAGAGAGATTAGTAGGTATATTAAAGCACATTAGTATATAAAGGTCTGATTAATTGCATTGACAGCTTGATTGGTAATTTAAACAAAGATTAATAGGCACCATACAGCAAATTGATAGCACATATAAGAAGACAGCAATGATCACAATGGTAAAGTTGTTTGGATTGGGTACATAAAGATTGGGAGATTGGATAGCACTAGATATAGTGCAATTTTAAAGCAACAAGGTAGAAAACTATGAAGATGAAATTAGGTACTTTTTTTTTTTTTTTTTTTGAATGATGCAAAAGTTGGACAGCTTTTCAATTCATTAGGGAGTGAGTTCCATAGACTGGGTCCCTTTATTTGCATAGAGTGCTTACACAGATTAAGTTTGACTCTGGGGATATCAGAGATATTTATTTCTGGTGTGGTGATAATGGGCCCTATTACATCTGTCCAGGGAGAGTTTCAGAGCAGGATTTGCATTTAAGAACAGGGTTTTGTAAATGTAGTTGACACAGGAAAATGTGTGGAGAGAGATTATATTTAGCATGTTTAGGGAGTTAAACAAGGGGGCTGTGTGTTGTCTGAAGGCAGAATTTGTTATTACTGTATTCTAATAGCAGATTTTTGCTGGGTGGTGATGGACTTGGTGGTTTTTAGTGGTTGACCCCCATGCACAGATACCATAATTAAGATAGGGCTAGATTAGTGCATAATATAGTGAGATGAGAGCATAGTTAGGTACATAATATCTGATTTTGGAGTACACCAACTGTTTTAGAGACTTTTAGTTATGTGCTGTATGTAGGTGCTGAAGTTGAGTCTCTTGTCTAGGAATAAGCCAAGAAATTTTCCATCATTTTTATTACTAATGTTAACATTGTCTATCTGAAGCTGAATTGCATTTGTTGATAAATTGATCTACAAGTCCTATGAATCTCACTCCGGTCCCCTGTCCGGTAACTCAGGGTGGTGGCAGCGTTACTTGGTAACTCATACGAAGAGCTATAGCAACTAATATTTCTATCTCACTCTCCCTCCCTCTACCTCCCTCGGCTCTCACTCTCCCTCCCTCTATTCTCACTCTTCCTCGTTAGTTCTCTCTCTCCCTCTCTCTCTCTCACTCACTCACTCTCTCTCGCTCTCCCTCACTCACTCTCTTTCTCGCTCTGGTTCACTCTCTCGCTCTCCCTCACTCGCTCTTGCTCTCCCACACACTCTTCCTCACTCGTTTTCACGTTCTACTCCTTTAAGTTGCCTATGCAGTTCTCAGTATATATTGTTTAGTTGTTTAGGTCCTTGTATGACGGCCCGAGTGTTAACATCTTACATGATCGGTAGAGCATCTGTTTTTACCATAGAAGGACGGAACATACTAGTTATTTCAGTAGTAGCAGCGGGGTGCGTACCAGGTTATTACACCCCCCCACTAAAGAGGGGAGGGGTCAATTCGTGATGTCCTCTGGTCTACTACTTCAGTCTGGAGCAGATACACAAAATCCCCCAACTGACAACCTGGAAGGGAGGGAAGGAATCTGGGAGCCACTGGGGCTCACCCAGAAAGAGGCATTTCATTACATTCAACACCGATTTTCTGGGTTGAACCCCTTGTGGCTCCCTGACGCTAACTACCCATAGAGAAGAAAGAGAGGAACACATCAGGGATGAGGAGAAACTGCAAGCAGTCAGAATGAAGATGAAAAACCAGGCTAAGAAATTTAACCCAAAGTCAACATAGGCATGACAAAGTCTGGGAATATGAACTAAATACTGGACTGCATGAACCCTGTCAGACTGCTAAACACCCGCGCCTGAATATCAGTCCAGGACATGTCGGCAAAAACTTCCACAAGAGCTGCAGATTTCTAAATATATCATGAGCATGAGTAGACCTCAGGCTCTACTCAAACCTGATGATACTGCAAACAACCTGCAAAACACAAATCCTGGAACAAGAAACTAAAAACGGGATCAACCCACAAAGCATCCACCAAGGTATAATCGGCAGCACAAAGGTAATGATGGAGAGGTGCCACCAGAAACTGTACATTATGTATCCCTGGCCAAACCAACCAAGGAACACTTCTGGAAGGCTGTCAACTCATTCTTCAACAGAAAGAAAAGGAGACAGCTGCAGATGAACATATTGTTTTCCCAGACCAAAATGAATAAAAACCAAGCCTCCAGGGAAGAGGATAAAGTTTCCTAACTTTACAATTGTAGGCAAGAGCCAACAGGAAATTTGTCTTAGAAAAGGAAACCCAGACTCAAAGGGCTGCAATAAACCACCAAGAAGAAAGAAAAGCGAGGATGTGGTCCAAGAGTGAAGCAAGCTCAGGCGATGCATGAGCAGGCCAGAGGTGAAACAATGTGTGAGACAGCTTTTGAAATGGTGCCAAGGAAGTATTGATGCTGAACGGAATCAGCAGTGACTCCACCGGCACCGAACAATATGAGGCGACAGTATAAGGCATAAGATGCCTTTCAAGATGCAACCAAGAAAGGAATGAAAACACCACAAACTGATATTAAGGAGTAATGACTAAGGGAAAGGAAGTGGCAAAATGAGCACCAAGAAACCTCAAACTGCCTTCAGAAAGAAAAATGCAGGAGGGACACTATCAACTAATCACCTGCTTGCCATAGTGAAGGTAATATGATGTATCAAAAAGACCAGATGCGAAGAGCTAAGAAGTTTGTACCAGTGAAGCATGCCACTGGGCTGATTCTCCAAAAGAGGAATAGCCATGGAAAAATGCCCAGGATTGGACATGGAGCTGGAAATGGAGCAAGCAGTCCCTGAAACCAAGGCAGCCACTACCAGCTTCAAGAAGCCAGAAAGACCACGTTTACCTGGTAGGACTCCAACTGGACCCAGAGCAACAGCTAGACTTAGACTCGCTGCCAGCGCCACTGCTAGCTGGCTGCACACGGATTTGTTCCCGGAAAAACTCACGATTCTGAGCTCCATTCATCGCGGTTTTGTGAGGAAGAATACATCAGTACTCCAAGACCCAGACTTTATCTTGTTTTGAAGGAAACAATTCCGATTTCGTCTACAATTGACAGAGAAACAACGTTGTTGATTACCTGCTGCCCAGCTGACTGGTATTCTGCGCAACCCAGTACGCAGGCGACCCAAACTCTCGTACCGCACTTTTTTTTTTTTTTTTGAGGACCGTATCACTGACCAGGTCACTTAGAGTCCTACCCTGAAGGGCGAGGCGATACCCTGCGGGCAGCGCCACAAGGGGGCACCTTAGAAGGTGTACTGAGCCTGACAGGGAAAGGTAGACCAAACAGCTCATTTAGGTGTTAGGTATCCCTGATTCCACCTGGGGGAATCATTCTACGACCTCCGTTGGAGGTCGCTCTGCAAATCAAGGGGCCCAGAATGTGGAATGACCTTCCCAACCATGTTAAAGACTGTACCTCTCTCAACCAGTTTAAGATAAAAACTAATCACTACCTAATAAATTCCCTGTAATCTACCTCACTCCTCTATTGTCAACCCATGTCTGTTATTTTCTTTTTTTTTTTTTTTTTTTTTTTTAATCAACACTGTTTGTCAACCTATTGTATTTGTGCTGCTTTTTCAGTCATGTTCCCCCTTTTTTTTTATCTTTATTTTTATTTGTTCTCAACACCTTTTATTCTTTATGCTCAATTAGTATTAAGTTCTAGATATTAATGTTTTTCTTGCCCGAAACGCATTGCGTAATAGTGGCTTTAGGCATTGTATGTACTAGCTCTATCTATATATCAATCCATTAATGTAACATCACTTGTATGTATATACCTTACCTGAATAAACATCTGAATCTGAATCTGAATTTGGAGGGGAATGAATTTCTCCAGGCCTAGGAGTGTCTCAGGCATTAGGTAGGGCAGTGATTCGGTCCTCACTACGTGGAGAGTCATGGGGGAAGGCTAAGAGAAAGAGGAAATGGAGGCAGCTTTCAGACGAGGAGGGACGGTGGACTGAAGTGCAGCAGGCACTGAAGAAAACTGCTATCGAGGCTTCACCACTTGCTTCTACCAGCAAGACAGCAGACGTAATGGACCTAGAGAAGACAGCATCAGTCTCACACCAGCCAGTGTCAGACAATGCTTCTCTGTCCACAACACAGCCACAGGACAACAGTATGAGACAGGAGAGGACACCACCAGTCTCACACCAGCCAGTGTCAGACAATGTACCTCTCTCCACAGCCCAGCCACAGGACGACAGTATGAGTCAGGAGAGGACACCATCAGCCTCACACCAGCCAGTGTCAGACTCTGCACATCTTCCAAAATTCAAGATAATGCAGACAGACCACTTTCCTATGGCATATAGAGTAGTAACGGCAATGGAAAAAGAACAACCAGAGCTCAAACTTTCCATTACAGTCAACCTGAAAGGAGAAATAATAACACCACAATACCAACAGACTGCAAATTACTTAGAAAAAGTAAGAGTCCTGCAAGGGAAACCTGTATGCTTGGAAAAGCTGGACCCTTCAGAAAGACGCACACGAGTTGTGCTTTTGGGATACCCAATCGACTTTCCCCTGGATCCAGTACTAGAACACAAGCAAATCCCGAATGCTGAACGATGTCGCACAAAAGTAGACAAGGCAGCGACACGTCAGGTTCTGGTGACCGTCATGGGACATGTGCCAGAAACATTCAGTCATGGAAATTGGGGAACATACCGCCAGAGACCATACGTCCCAGAACCCCTGCGCTGCTTCAGGTGTCAGAAATACGGCCACCATCAATCACGCTGCACCGGACAGGAGAGATGCGGAGTGTGCAGCCTGAGACATCCAACCAAAGACTGTATAGACAAGCACAAGGCAAACCAGGCCACAACAGCCAAATGTCCAAATTGTGGAGGCAAACATCATGCCTGGAACACAACCTGCTCTGCACAGAAAGAAAAAGTGCAGGCTGCTCAGGCCAGGATAAACACACAGACCAGCACCACATACACCAACACCAACGTCTGGAACACTCGTGCACAGGCACAACAGACACTCACTCTCCCAGAGCAAAATTTCCCGAATCTATTAATTCCAAATCAGAAAATACACAAAAGTGCTGCAGAAATACAGCAAATGCAAAAGAGCAAAAAACCAGCGTTGAATGTAATGAAACTCCATTTTCTGGGCGAGCCCCGGAGGGTCTCAGGAGCTTATCGGGCTAATGTATGTTATATTAGACCGGGACATTAGCTAAGGAGTTCAGACCTACCAGGGACCAGCGCCAGAACCTGGCCCCTTCAGAGAGGTTTCAGGGAGCAATGGCCCTGGAAAACCCCTTTGTGGTTGGGGTTTATCTGCCATTGACCGGGGTTAGGCACCCAGAAAGGTAGGCATAACAAAACAAACCCCCCATGGTAAAAAAAAAAAAAAACTAAACCAAAAACCGAACAGAGAGGTAGAAACTCCCTACAATCACAAGGAAACAAGCAAACAAGCAAACATCACACTTTACTGCCGCGCCGATCGTCCGCGCAGCCTTCCCCGCCCCGAGAGGGGGAGGGGGGAGCCCCGGACCTACCGCGCCGGCTGCCAAGCATCAGTTCGGAAGCTAAGCTTCAACCAACGCGAAAAAACCGCTGACCAGTGGGAGGGAGGGTTGCCAGGGAGCCTCCGGGGCTCACCCAGAAAATGGAGTTTCATTACATTCAACGCTGGTTTTCTGTGGGGAGCCCCTACAGCTCCCTGGAGCTTCATACCCAAAGAGAAGGAAAAGAAAAGGCTAACCTGGGAGGCGGCCGCCACAAACTCTGCTACGCAAAGCCGAGACAACAGGTCGCAACCTGCGACCCAAGGCAACAAGAATGCACAGGAGCAGACGCACAAAGAATAGGCGGCCAAGAACCTGTGCGACTTTCAAATCCCTGTGCCCGAAATGAGCCCTAGACGTCCCAAAACAGCAGCAAAAGCTGCAAACGTCTGAACAGCACAGGCGCAAAGACAGACCGCAGGCTGGAAGAATGAAAAAATCTGCGGACGACCTGGGAAACCCGAGCCCTGAAAACAGGGAACGAGGGGAACCGGAACAACCACCGTGCATCCCTAGACACGGTATGCCGGCATCGGCAAAAAACACAACTGGACAACACAGGACACACCCCCGGCCAAACCAATCAAGCATCAATACCCCAAGAACCCCTCCGGAAAGCAGCCGACTCTACCTTTGCCAGGACGGAGAAAGGCTGCACACGTTCAAATCTACCACCAGTACCAAAGAGCAGAAACCTGAACCGAAGGGGCTACCACAAACTGAGGAGAAGATAAGAAGGCACCCTGATCAAGGACCAGGACGGCTCAGGCGACGCATAAGCAGGCCGGAGGCGAAACAAAACACGAGAAAGCGTGCAAACGTCATACTGTCACCAAGACGAAGCTCGCAGGTGGGACACCGTCAACAAACCCACCAGAACACCATAGAGATGGTGAAACCCGCGTCAAAATACCAGACGCGAAGAGCTGAGGAGAAGGCCGAACCAGTCACGTACAGGACCAATTCGACCTGCCGAAAGAGGCGGAGTAGCGGGAAAACACCCCGGGTTCGGACACCTATCAAGCAGCGTCTGAAAATAAGGCTGGGCCGGCCACCAAGGAACCATAAGGACTGCTCTCGTGGGAGTGGGCTGCAACTGAGCCAGAACCCCAAGCAACAGCTGGACCGGGAGAAGAGGAACAGGTACCCCCACCACGACCAGTCCTGCCGAAAAGCATCCACCGTGAATGCTTTGCAGGTGGGAAAGGGCGCCACAGAAAATGGGCGACGCCTAGACCACGCTGACTCGAAGACGTCCATGGCCAGGAGTCCATACGTCCGACAGAGCCAACAAAATGAGTCGGCGACGACTGGCCAATCCGCGAAGAGAGGAATGAACTGAGACAGCTGTCTGCCAGGACACAGGACACACCCCAGACATGAACCTCACGGTTAGCCAAACCCTGGTTCTGGCAAGAACCGCCAGAGAACAGTCCAAACAGAGCTGAATGGCAGAGCACCGAGTGACCCAAACCCTCCGAAGCGCAAACCAGACAGCCACGAACTCCCGAACCGCGCTGTGAGCCCGACGGATGGACAGACTCCACCAACCTCGGCCGACCTGGTGAGCACTGGTCACAAAGTCGCAGCCGAGGGATGACCCGTCCGTGAAAACATCGAGCGAAGGCTCGGGGAGGTGCCAAGGCACGGAACCCCGAAAACCCAAAAGAGGAAGCTGGTGACGCAGCACCAACACAAGATCCCCGGAGGAATGAACCCAACGAATGCAAGAAGCGGAAGGGGAGTCTCCAAAGGAACCAAACAGACGCCGAAGCCAAACCCGACTCCCCGGGCAGACCAGCATGCCGAAGTTCAGACTCCCGCACAACCGCTCAAGCAACCGCTGAGCAACCCGGGACCCCCTCATGTACAGCCGAAGGCGGTACCACAGCCGCAGTAACACTTCTGGAGGGAAAGACAATGAGTGGCCCAATAGCCCTAAACAAGGCCCAGGTCCGAACCCGGGACGGAAACAGATGGAAAAGCCTCCAGATCACCAGGAAACCAAACCCGGCGATCCGGAAGGAACCATACCCCTGAGGAGCATACATGCGGACTGACTGAGAGCCCACACCAGCCAGTCGTCGAGGTAGGCCAGACACCGAATCTCAAACGCAGACAGGGCAATAAGATCCGGTAAAGACGCAAAAATTATACCAAGTGCCCATTACCAAATAGGGAAGGCAAGAAAAACAGCAAACCTGAAGCCCCACCACCAACTGTCAGTCCCAGAAAACTGGAGAGGAACATGCCAAGAAGTGACCTGGAGGACCAGGACCACCATCCAGGCACCCGGCCCCAACAGAAGCCGGACAGGAGACAACAGTCCTCCGAGGAGGCCATAGGAGCCAGGGCGCAGACTGAAGAAGTCCAGAAGAACCGAAGATGGGAAAAGCTGATGACTGCAAAGAGCAGATGTGGAACCCCAGAAAGATGGGGCGGAACGACCACGTCCAATGCACCCACTAAGATGACATGACGAAGCGCAGGGAAAAAAGCCCACCCCGCCAGCACTGTACCACCCCCAAAGGGGGAGAAGCTGTCAACCGACGCCACCAGAGGCTGGAAGACAACCCCAAAGCGCCCACCAACAGCGGGACCATGCGAGAGGCAACAGAGCAAGCTGCTCCCCCAGCGCCCTGGCAACAGAGAAGGGAACAGAACCCCTTCCGAAAGAAAAAGTACACACAAGATATGTGACGCACACATGCGTATACACAAGTGCACACACACACACACATACACAGTGGACACATGTACATGCGTACTGTGACAGTGTTCCCCCCCCTTATATTTCTCCCACGCCTGCAGTAAGAGTCATGTCCACTTTACCCGAGCGTTCTCTACGTCGCAGGCATCAGTTTGGTATATGTGGGAGAATGTAGTGTTCTCGGAGTGCCGAGAAATTTATAAAAGAAGAGTATTTTGGCCTGCGGTTTAGGCCCTTTAGGAAGCCAATATGGCGCTGGTTCTTCTGTTTTGCCGCCAAAACTGTGTGATGTCAGTGACACCAGATTGGTCACTGACAGCGATGTGGCACAGGGAGCCAATGAAAACCTCCCGTGGCGAATATGACGTCACGAAGGAAGGGGGGTCCGGTCATCGCGCCGCGGTGGCGCCGTCAGTCTAAGACAGCACGTCAAGGAGGTCGGACGTGCGCTGAGGGGTCCTGTCAGTTGGACAGTTTACCCCGTCTCCGGAGGACCTACGCATCACCCGTGGTCTGCCATCACCTGTGGGGTCTTCCTTCGTTCATGTGTTGGACCAGAGAAGGAATTGACAGAATATTGAGCAACAAGTGCTCCAGGAACAGGTGTTGTGCAAGAGTGGAGTCTAGGCAGCGACGTATGCGACGGCTGATAGCTCCACAGTGATGACGTAGTGGATGGGCCAATTCTCCGGAGGGAATCAGTCTGACACGACACGTCAAGGTGGTTGGACGTGCGAAGATTGGTCCTGTCAGTTTGACAGTTGTTTCCCGCTCCCGTGGATTTTACGCGTCACCCGAAGTCTGCAAGTACTCTGTGAGGTCTTCCTTCGTTCATGTGTTGGACCAGAGAGGGAATCGACGAGATATTGAGCAACAAGTGCTCCAGGACAGGTACTGTGCAAGAAGAAGTGAAGTCTGTGCAGTGACGTATGCGACGTCTGAGGCAGTTCACCCGTTTGTGACGGCGTAGTGGCTGGACCGAGCCACCGGGAAGCAGTGGAAGAAGAAAACTATTCGGGAATCCGAACGACTGCAGCCGAGACGTAGGCGGGCAGCCGTAGCTGGGAGGAGAAGTTGACGGCCGGGAGACCGACTCCAACCCTACGAGAAGTCGAGGAGGAGCACGGACCTGCAGTGAAAAGGCACGGAGACGACGCGCTTATGGTGGGACGTTGATTGAGTTCCTGGAGGACACGACAGTGTGTGTGTGGGGGCGTTCCCTACACGAGGCAGGAGCCAGGACCAGGAGCTACAACTCATCTCTCATCGGAGGATAGGTGGAAGTAGGTGATTCTAGTTTCCCTCCCAATTCCCCTTTAGTCAGCTATATTATTTAGCCAGAGTATTTTGTATGTTGTGAGCAAGGCTCACCTATGTCACAGTAAGGCACCAGTGTGCAGAGTGGGACTATAAAGAGTACTCACGATATTTATGATTATTATTGGTGTGTGCAGGCACCCGGAGTAATTGATGAATTTACTGTGTTGATAATGTCTTTCATGAGACTTTAATATGATCATTTAGTGAGAGAATATATATATATAAATATGCCAGTATTTGGAGTTAGGCTATGTGCCCAGTAACTATGTTATTACCATTATTGATGTCTATGACTCATCCATATATATATATATATATATATATATATATATATATATATATATATATATATATATATATATATATATATATATATATATATATATATATATATATATATATATATATATATATATATATATATATATATATATATATATATATATATATATATATATATATATATATATATATATATATATATATATATATATATATATATATATATATATATATATATATATATATATATATATATATATATATATATATATATATATATATATATATATATATATATATATATATATATATATATATATATATATATATATATATATATATATATATATATATATATATATATATATATATATATATATATATATATATATATATATATATATATATATATATATATATATATATATATATATATATATATATATATATATATATATATATATATATATATATATATATATATATATATATATATATATATATATACAGTGGTACCTCGGAATGCGATTGTCCCTGTATGCGAGATTTTCGGAAGGCGAGGTGTATTTACTCCAAAAATTTCTCTCGGAAGGCGATGGTTACTTCGGGAGTCGAGTTTGAACGCGAGTTTGTTGATACGCGTACAGCCGACCTAGCGCGTGGTCGTTCGGCGATCGTCGCCCCTCTGCCCCTCAGTTCACCATTGTCTCGCGCGCAGTGACTACCCCCACATCAATTCTTGTCGTGAATTTTCAGTGTTTTGTTGGATTTTTGGTGATTTGTCTATACAATTTGTTATTATATATCTCACCATGAGTCCCAAGAAAGCCAGTGGTAAGGATAAAGGCCAGAAAGCTCATGTGAGGATGACAATAGAGGAGAAACAAGAGATCATTCGAAAGCATGAGAACGGTACACGTGTTGTTGATCTTTGTAGGCAGTACAACAAAGCGACATCAACAATATGCACTATACTTAAGAAGAAAAATAAGATTATGAGTGCTAATGTGGCAAAAGGAGTAAGAACATTAACGACACAAAGACCACAAATACTTGAAGAAGTGGAAAAGTTGTTATTAATTTGGATACACGACAAGGAGTTGAGGGGTGATAGTGTTTCGGAGGCCATTATTTCTGAGAAAGCCAGGGTGTTGCACGAAGACCTTCTAAAGAAGACCCCTGCAACGAGTGATGCAGAAAAGAAAGAGTTTAAGGCAAGCAGGGGCTGGTTTGAAAAATTTAGAAAGAGAAGTGGTATCCATAGTGTTACAAGGCATGGGGAGGCAGCCAGCTCAGACAAACCAGCCGCTGGACGATTTATTGACGAATTTAAAGAGTTTGCAGAGGCTGAGGGATACCTACCGCAACAAGTGTTTAATTGTGACGAAACAGGACTGTTTTGGAAAAGAATGCCTAAGAGGACATACATTACCAAGGAGGAAAAATCCTTGCCTGGACACAAGCCTATGAAAGATAGGTTTACGCTTGTGCTGTGTTCAAATGCGAGTGGCGATTTAAAAATTAAACCCTTGCTAGTGTATCATTCTGAAAATCCAAGGGTTTTCAAACAGTATAATGTGCAGAAAACCCGTTTGTCTGTGATGTGGAAGTCTAATAAAAAAGCATGGGTGACTAGGCTTATTTTTTCGGAGTGGGTGAATGAAGTGCTGTGCCCTGCCATAGAAAAATATCTGCAGGAGAAACAATTGCCACTCAGAGCCGTGCTTCTCCTTGACAATGCTCCTGCTCATCCTCCAGGCTTGGAAGATGATTTGATGCCTCAATACAATAAATTCCTCACAGTTAAATTCCTTCCTCCTAACACCACTCCTCTAATTCAGCCTATGGACCAGAAAATCATAGCGAATTTTAAGAAACTGTATGAAAGGGCACTTTTCCGGAAATGTTTTGAAGTGACTGAAGCCACAAACCTCACCCTCAAAGAGTTCTGGAGAGAGCATTTTAACATTTTTAGTGCTTTAAAACTCGTTGACAAAGCCTGGCAAGAAGTGACTCAAAGAACCCTGATCTCTGGCTGGAGAAAATTGTGGCCTGAAGGTGTGAGAGAACTAGACTTTGAGGGGTTTGAGTCTATAAATGATGCGCCTATTGTTGAGGAAATTGTTAGTCTAGGCCAGAAAATGGGCTTGGAATTGGATGGTGATGATGTGGAGGAGTTGGTGGAAGAACACAACGAAGAACTGACCACCGAAGAACTCCTAGCCCTTCAACAGGAACAGCAAGCCAACACAGCAGCGAATGATTCTGCAGTGGAGGAGGAGGTGGTGGCAACAGCACCAGCGAATGTCCCTTCTGCAGTAATGAAGAAGGTGTGTCAGATGTGGGAAGAGATTCAAACAACTATTGAACACACTCACCCAGACAAAACTGTAGTAGGCCGTTGTCTTAATCTTTTCAATGACAGTGTGATGCCTTACTACAGAGAGAGCTTGCGAAGAAGGGAAAAGCAAGCTTTCATGGACAAATATTTGGTGAAGAAATCTAGCAGTGAACCTCAACCAGGACCTAGTGGCACTCAGGTTAAACGTCCCAGGGAGAGCACACCAGAAAGGTCCTCACTGCCTGATGTGATTATGGAAGGGGACTCCCCTTCCAAACACTAACTCCTCTCCTCCTCCCCCCTCCTCACCATCTTCCATACGCCTACAGCACTCGACAGTAAGGTAAGTAATAACTGGAACATACTTTTGTAGGTTTATTTAGATGAATTAGGTAAATTAGGTATAAAAATTTAGTTTGATGTGGGGTTTTTGGGGTAGTCAGGAACGGATTAATTCATTTCCCTTTATTTCTTATGGGGAAATTAACTTCGGAATGCGAGGCGTCTCCAGGAACGGATTAAACTCGCATTCTGAGGTATGCCTGTATATATATATATATATATATATATATATATATGTCTATGCTCGTGTATTGAATAATCATTCATGTGTGCAGTGATTGTGTTATCGCCCACGGAAGGAATTACTGAGAACGCCAGTGATATATACTTGCATACGTGATCATTAAATGAAGGGCAGTATGTTATACTATGATAGTGAGTTATTGTGTCTATTAACCCTTAAACTGCGCATGGCGTATATATACGCCCTGAGTAACATGTCCCATGGTGCGCATGGCGTATATATACGCCATAGGGTGCCAGGCCTGATTCAAATGGCCCGCGGCTACATGGGGTTCACAGTAGCTTCCTCAGGGCTCTTGTAAACAGATGCCATTTTAAAAAAAAATCGTGGGCAATATTCTGAGGTGTGAGAGGCACAGTACTGTTGGAGCAACCAAGGCCGGCGCACGCAGCATGAGTGAACAGCATTGATGTTCAGCTTGTGACCACAGCATCGCCGAAAAATGTCAAAATAAATATATAATTGTTATTATTTAGCGATGACAATATTACAGATGACCAATGACCGATATAAATAACCAGGGTTGTGATAATAGCAGGATTGTTGTAATAATTAGCACTGTGGGAGGAGTGATGCTGAGAGATGGAGGGAGACAGCATCGTTTACTGACTGTGTGGCCACCTGTTGTTGTTTGCATTCACCATACCAGGTCAGTGGTTCTCTATGGTGAACACAAATGTAGATAATTATATATAATGTGTGTATTAGTGTAATAACAGCAAAAGGATTATGCTGGGAGGAGCCATATGGGTGACGGAGGTGACGTCGTCTGCACGATTTGTCTAGCTGTTTAGAGGGTGGCCACTATGCTCTTTGGGCGCACTACAAGCTTAGGTGTACAGTTACGGTGCATAAAACATGTAGATATTTATATATAATATGTGTATATAGGGTAATAACACTGCAAAAGGTATTGTTGGGGGAGAAAGTTTAGTGCGTGTGACCTTGAAAGAGTGAGGGAGCCGCCAGCCGCCATCTGTGTATAGCGACGACTCTTAGTGCCTGAACTAACTATATCAGCTTAGCTGTGCAGTTGTGGTGAACAAAATATACACATACTTATATATAACGTCTGTATATAGTGTAATAACACCACAACTGGTATTGTTGGGGGAGAAAGTTTAGTGCGTGTGTTGAGGGAGTGGCAGCGAGTGGCTGGCTGGTGTGTGGCGGTAACTCTTCGTTGCTTTTCGACTCTCAATACCAACTTAGTGGTTCGTTATAGTGACCAAAACATGCCAATACTTATATATAACCTGTGTATAGAGTGTAATAGCAGCAAAACTATTTGTTTATTGTTTTATTAACTTAATAATTGAATCACTAATATGCACATCATACTTTTGAGTATAGCGATTATTAACCACTTTTATTATATAAATATATTACAATACACACTATTGAATAATATTACTGCAAAAAAACTAAGAAAAAATCAATCGGAGACATTGAAACAATTAGGTAATAATATCTTTGTGGCAACTCCCATCTGTCAACGCGGGTGACGCTGACCGGGTCTGACGACCGCTCTGTCAACGCCCACTTTTTGCCAGACTTCCTCGGTCAATTGCGCCCAAAATATGTCGCCTACGATTTTTTTTTTTCCGTGCTCAGGGGACACAAATTAACATGTTTAGAAGACGAAAAATTTTTTTTGAATTTTTTTTTTCTTGCGCACAGGGGTGTAAATGTCCCAAGGACCCCTGAGCAGTGTAAGGGTTAATGTAGAGATGTTTGATTGAGCTCAAGATCAGTGCAGCGAAGTGTTTACGTGCTATTGTCGCAAATATTGTGTGTTCGAACTTCTAGTGATCTTTGAGAACTTAAAGAAACTGGCGCGTCACGCCACAAGCAAACAGATAAAATAACATTCGCGCGGTGGTAGTCGCCCAGCTGATTTTGACATTGATGTGAGGGGGAGCGTTGCCGGCTTGGCGAGTTCATGATTATATGTGGGAACGAGTGACTTCTGCCTGAAACAGCTGTTTGCTTATTGATAAAATCTTGTGATGTCTTTGAATGAGTTTTAAGTAAAATACAAAGTACATTGGTGTTTATATCATCCCCTCCATATTTCTTGTGGCTATATAATACCTGAAAGCAGATAGTGATAGTAGAAGATACCTGCCTGATATCAGACATATTGAGTGTGCTCTTGCCACTGTTTCCACAATTCAACAAAACCACTGACGTGTTACTGGACACCGAAAACACCAGTTGGCGACCTTGTGGTTAGTAGTAGAGCCCTATGCTGGGGCGGGCATACAACAGTTAAGAGAACAAGTTGTGTTCCCACTCCTTCTCGATCAGAGGCCGGTTGGGATTGACTGGGATACTCTCCTGGCGTACAGTGATGCCGCGAGGATAGAGTGAAGACCCGCAGGGCTACGGTGAGTGACCTTGAGTATACCGTTGCTCACCGATAAACCCCGACAGTACACACACACAATTCAGGAGGAGAGACTACAGGAATTAAACCTCACTTCGCTGGAAGACAGAAGAGTGAGGGGGGACCTGATCACCACAATCAAGATTCCCAAGGGTATCGGCAGGGTTGATAAAGACAGGCTATGTAACACAAGGGGCACATGCACCAGGAAGTAATGTGGTGGAGGCTGACACCATACACAGTTTCAAGTGTAGACAGGACAGAGCCCAATAGGCTCAGGAACCTGTACACCTGTTGACGGTTGAGGCGCGGGACCAAAGAGCCAGCGCTCAACCCCCGCAAGCACAACTAGGCGAGTACATACATTGTAAAAGAAAAATATGCAAGTCGCCGACTAGTGGGCAGAGAGCACCATGCCGGCCAGGCAAAGAAGGCACAAAACTGCATCAAAAGGCCCACTTCGACAGCAAAATCTCAAAGTCCCAGCACGACCACAACATGTGCCAAGACCCAAAAAGATCAGTCTGCAAGCCAGGAAGACCCCGGAACCCCAGAAGGCTGAACCGGGTCACACGAGGAAACAAAGTCCCCTGAACCCACAAAAGGGGGCCCAAGAGGAAGATACCTCCGGAACGAAACCAAAGAACCCAAAGGAACCCAGAATCGAACCAGGGGGAGCCCAAACCACCACATTTTGCTGGCGGAGAACACCACAGAAAGACAAAGCACAGCCCCCTGACAGAACCCCCTGGGAAAACGGTCATAACAGACCGAAAACCGAGGGACGAGGTGTGGGAGCAAGCATACCAGCCAGGGACAATGAGCCCAAATCCAAAGGCCCAGACCCAAAACATACAAAAATGGAAAACCCGGTGTAAAATCAACACCCAAACGTTCCCAGAGGAACAGGCAACAGGCAGAAAACACCAGAAAAGCAAAGAAACGACAACAGGAGAATAAAACCCCCTGAAAAAAGTTGAAAACTCACCCGAGACGCTCGCTTGCACACCCAGGCGCATGTAAACAAACCGCAACGCCGCCCTGGTGGCCATGCCGGGAAAGCGGCAGATGAAAATGGCCGCCAGCAGGGGCTGTGACTGACGCTAAATATACAAAAACACACCAGCAAAAGTGGGAAGCAAGCAGACTGGATGGGCGAAAAATGCCGCCCAACAGCAGAAAACCCAGGCAGGGGCAAACCGCTCCAGAACTGCTAGCAGGCATCCCCCACAGCCCCGGGAACCAACAACAGAGGCCCCGGGGCAGAGCCGTCCTCCAAGCCCTCCGCCTTAAAAGAAAAGCAAGAGTCCATGGGAAAGGCAGCAAGAAAGGGCCGCTGGTAAGACCCAGAAGCCTTGGCAGGAGGAACAGGCTCGAAAACCTCCGTCCCCCAACCCGAATGGGGCAGCCCCCGAAAACCGCCCGAGTCTCTGCCCCAACTAAACCCCGCCCCGACCCCGAAACCCACAGACAGACCGGAGCCGGGAACAGGGAGGGAAAGGGGCGAACAGCACCTAACCAAACGGGGCGGCCTCGGGGCATCCGAGTGGGAAACCAACCTAGCATGTTGCAGCAACCTAACCTAGCTTGCAACACGGATGCTGCCTGTACTCTGAACAGTAATAACATCAGGAGAGTACTGGAGAACAAGCAGAGAATCTCTCGCAAGACTCCGGGTCAAGGTGTCAGTGACCCCACAGGCAGCATGACGGAGATAAAAGTGGCGGCTGTCACCCGGAGACAAGGGCACAGCAACCAACGATCCCGTACAAGACGGGTTGGAACCCGGAAGACACATTCAATGGTCCCCCGAGCCCAGACGGGGGTTTCCAGGGCCCTTAGAGGTAACAACAATAGGAAGCCCGGGCAAGGTGTTGCTAACCGGTTAACCCTTAAACTGCGCATGGCGTATATATACGCCCTGAGTAACATGTCCCATGGTGCGCATGGCATATATATACGCCATAGGGTGCCAGGCCCGATTCAAATGGCCCACGGCTACACGGGGTTCACAGTAGCTTCCTCAGGGCTCTTGTAAACAGATGCCATTTTAAAAAAAAATCGTGGGCAATATTCTCAGGTGTGAGAGGCACAGTACTGTTGGAGCAACCAAGGCCGGCACACGCAGCATGAGCGAACAGCATTGCTGTTCAGCTTGTGACCACAGCATTGCTGAAAAATGTCAAAATAAATATATAATTGTTATTATTTAGCGATGACAATATTACAGATGACCCATGACTGTGATATAAATAACCAGGGTTGTGATAATAGCAGGATTGTTGTAATAATTAGCGCTGTGGGAGGAGTGATGCTGAGAGATGGAGGGAGACAGCATCGTTTACTGACTGTGTGGCCACCTGTTGTTGTTTGCATTCACCATACCAGGTCAGTGGTTCTCTATGGTGAACACAAATGTAGATAATTATATATAATGTGTGTATTAGTGTAATAACAGCAAAAGGATTATGCTGGGAGGAGCCATATGGGTGACGGAGGTGACGTCGTCTGCACGATTTGTCTAGCTGTTTAGAGGGTGGCCACTATGCTCTTTGGGCGCACTACAAGCTTAGGTGTACAGTTACGGTGCATAAAACATGTAGATATTTATATATAATATGTGTATATAGGGTAATAACACTGCAAAAGGTATTGTTAGGGGAGAAAGTTTAGTGCGTGTGACCTTGAAAGAGTGAGGGAGCCACCAGCCGCCATCTGTGTATAGCGACGACTCTTAGTGCCTGAACTAACTATATCAGCTTAGCTGTGCAGTTGTGGTGAACAAAATATATACATACTTATATATAATGTCTGTATATAGTGTAATAACACCACAAATGGTATTGTTGGGGAAGAAAGTTTAGTGCGTGTGTTGAGGGAGTGGCAGCAAGTGGCTGGCTGGTGTGTGGCGGTAACTCTTCGTTGCTTTTCGACTCTCAATACCAACTTAGTGGTTCGTTAGGGTGACCAAAACATGCAGATACTTATATATAACCTGTGTATAGAGTGTAATAGCAGCAAAACTATTTGTTTATTGTTTTATAAACATAATAATTGAATCACTAATATGCACATCATACTTTTGAGTATAGCGATTATTCACCACTTTTATAATATATTACAATACACACTATTGAATAATATTACTGCAAAAAAACTAAGAAAAAATCAATCGGAGGCATTGAAACAATTAGGTAATAATATCTTTGTGGCAACTCCCATCTGTCAGCGCGGGTGACGCTGACCGGGTCTGACGACCGCTCTGTCAACGCCCACTTTTTGCCAGACTTCCTCAGTCAATTGCGCCCAAAATATGTTACCTACGATTTTTTTTTATTTTTCCCGTGCTCAGGGGACACAAATTAACATGTTTAGAAGACTAAAAAAAAATTTCGAATTTTTTTTTCTTGCAGACAAGGGTGTAAATGTCCCCAGGACCCCTGAGCAGTGTAAGGGTAAAGAAACCCAAACATAACTAGAAGGTAGAGGATAGCACTGAAAACCCCTGCGACGTGTACAATCACGGGGGCCTAGCAGAGGGCCGCTAAACACTACCAGTGGAACTATAGCCACATTAAGAAGACCCCCACCAGGCATGAAAATAAAAATAAAAGAAAAACCCCGCAAAAGTACACCGTCTCCAGAGGCAACAGGAACCGGCCGCCGCTTAGGTGGCAGGCTGCGCAACACCTTGACGCCCTAACCAGCACAATACCAATCCCAACCCAGGGCCAAACAAGGGCCCCAAGCCCCAGCTGGCCCCAAGGGTGAGGCAAATGCCGAGCAGCAAGAACCTCTGCGGGAATGGTTCCCAAACGCCCCAGGGAAGATAACCCTGTTACGCAAGGGCAGTACTCACAGGGCGCTTAGGGAGGTTAGCCACTAAGCACATGCAGCCCCGGCACTGATGAGGTACTCCTGGCCACCGCACAACACAACACATGACAGTGAACACCACACAAGGCAAACACCACCTAGGAAACTGAGGCCAGAGAAGCGTCTATCCCGGTTGACATTAGCGAACGCACTGAAGCTTGGCAGCCGGCGCGGTAGGTCCGGGGCTCCCCCCTCCCCCTCTCGGGGCGGGGAGGGCTGCGCGGACGATCGGCGCGGCAGTAAAGTGTGATGTTTGCTTGTTTGCTTGTTTCCTTGTGATTGTAGGGAGTTTCTACCTCTGTTCAGTTTTTGGTTTAGTTTTTTTTTTTACCACGTAGGGTTTGTTTTGTTATGCCTACCTTTCTGGGTGCCTAACCCCGGTCGATGGCAGATAAGGAAAACCCCAACCACAAAGGGGTTTTCCAGGGCCATTGCTCCCTGAAACCTCTCTGAAGGGGCCAGGTTCTGGCGCTGGTCCCTGGTAGGTCTGAACTCCTTAGCTAATGTCCCGGTCTAATATAACATACATTAGCCCGATAAGCTCCAGGGAGCCATAGGGGCTCCCCACAGAAAACAATTACTTTCGGAATCAAAACAACAGATATACAGTTTTACCGAGGTCCAGCTGAAAAACATCGTGAAGATCATGGCAGAGACCATTATGAATTGCCTACAGATGACGCAGAACGCCTCACAGCAACAGACTCAAGAAATCACTTGTGTGATAATGGACAAGATCGTGCAGCAGACCACAGTTACACAAGAAACAAACAGTCTGAGACAAGACGGAGCACAAGAGGACAAACAACGCAACATGGACATACAAACTACCAACAACAGTCGGGTAGTCAAGACACCAGAACATCAACATTTACAAAAGCAACTGCAAGAAGCAGTGACCACCCAAGATCAACAGAATCTTACAACACAAGGGGCAGACAACAACAGCCAATGCAGTCTGATATGCAACAACACCAACAAAGACGTATTGAACAGCAGAGATGGACGGGTTCCGACAACACAAGAAACAGCCACGAGCAATCAATGCAGTCCGACATGCAGCAATACCGACAACAAAGTGATGGACCACAGTTATGCACAGATTCCAACAATGCCGGGGATGACCACGAACAATCAATGCAGTCCGATTTGCAGCGACACAACTTGCGAGGTGGAGAATATAGAGGTCGATCCCGAAGAGGAGTTCTGGTAGAACAGGCAACACCAACCGTAACCGTCGTCTGGCCATTACGAATTCTGCAGTGGAACATACAAGATCTTGGAAATAAAAACCACACACTTCAGGAGGCTGCAATCAGCACGAAAGCAGATATAATCGTTTTGGAAGAAACTCTTTTTCCCAGCCATGAAATCCTTCAGATTAGCTGGATATCAGCACTATGTTATACCGTATGAACAGGGGAGACAAAGAGGGTTAATGACCCTAGTCAGGAACACCATACCCAGCAAGAAAATAGACCCAGTTTCATGTGGGGATGGAGTAGAGGTATTAGCAGTAACAGTGAATATGGCTAATATTGAGCTCCTCATATACAACGTCTACAAGCCCCCTAGACGTAAACTAGAAGCAGAGGCAGTGCTTGCCTTGGCCACGCAGGAAAATGTAATTATTGTTGGGGATTTTAATGCTAATCATCAAGAGTTAGGTGCGACTGGGCCAGCTAATGCAGATGGGCACCATTTAGCTGCAGCTCTGCGAGAAGTACCTGAAATTACACTTCTCAACACTGGGAAACCCACTCACATTCTAGGAGGTTCCCTTGATCTTACATTAATCTCAACAGCACTCAAGCATCAGGCGAAGTGGGAAGTAGACCCGGTGATCACCAGTGACCACTATGCTACTGTCACAACACTAAACATAGAACGTCTTCCTACACCACCTGCACAACCTAGGTGGAATTTAAGAAAGGCCAATTGGAATATATACCAAGAAGAACTTGAAAAATGGTATGCAACATACACGCCACCTGAGGATTTGAACACACACGAGACCAATCTGCAGGAAGCCATTGCAGCTGCTGCAAACAAAGCTATTCCAATCATTATTACAGGAAGCACAAAACGAAAGAACTATTGGTTCTATAATAATGAAGTTAAAGAACAGAACCACAGAGTCAACATCTTCAGAAAACATCTAAAGAGAAACCCCACACCAGGAGGAAGAACTGTTAAGAGCAGTGATATCTGAAGCAAGACGAGTTTCTAGAGAAGTAAAGGAGGCAAGATGGTTTGAGTGGTGTCAAACTCTAAATGAACATAGTAGTCTTGGCAAGATATGGGGTCAGATTAAAACTATATCAGGTTGACCAGCCCGACCACAGGCATGTATTCAACCATTGCAGGAGGCTGAGAGACTTGCTCTCCAATTTGCAGAAAGAACAGCTTCATATCAGCTTCCTGCAATGGTCCGAAGGCAGCAAGAACAATTAAAACAAGAGAGGTTGACAGTCATTCATGAGAACATAGCTATAAATGACGAATGTGACTGACCCTTCACCACACAAGAACTAATCAGAGCCAAAAAAGGTGTTAAGGACACTGCACCAGGTGCTGATAACATTACATACTCAATGATCGCACATGCAGGTCCTGCTGGGGAGCAAGGAATATTGGACATCATAAATGCATCTTGGCAGCAAGGCAAACTACCAACCTCTTGGAAGAAAGCAGACATCATACTGATTCCTAAGCCGAAAGAACCTGGCAATTACAGACCCATTTCATTAACATCATGCATTAGTAAAACTGCAGAACGGATGGTCTTAAATAGGCTACTGTGGAAGACTGGAGACCTACATAAACACATATTTAGCTTCACTAGAGGAGTAGGTACTGCCAACTGCATAGCAACATTACTAGCAACAGTTAACTCGGGTCCAGGTATAGTGATCTTCCTTGATCTAGAAAAAGCATTCGAACTTGCAAGCCCGCAAGCAATTTTACACACCTTAGTTAAAAAAGGTGTAAAGGGAAAAATGCTAGCATGGATTCAAGATTACCTAAGTCACAGGTATGCCAGAGTAAAGTTGCAAGGACAAGTGTCGGACTACCACTTGCATGAGAATGGGACTCTACAAGGAGTCCTCAGTCCTAGTCTTTTTAACATCCTTATGGAAAACCTTGTTACCATGACATTTACAGAAGGGATTAAATTGCTAAGCTATGCTGATGATATAGCATTAGTCATTACAGGTCCGTCACTTCTAAATAAAACAAAAGGTGCATTAGATAAAGTAACATCTGAATGCAGCATTTTAGGGCTAAAAATATCTGCACAGAAGTCTAAGGCAATGAGACTAGGCGGCAACACTCCAGACAGGCATCTACTCATTCAAGACATTAACCTTCAGTGGGTTACACAATATCAATATCTCGGAGTGTGGATAGATTTTAAAATGACATTCAACAAGCAAATTCAATATCTGAAGGAGAAAGCAAAATCACGACTAAATATAATGAGAGCAATCACAGAGCCCCGTCTAGGAGCGGGACACAAAGTGTTAAGAATGTATTACATACATGCCGTTCGTTCCCTAGTTGATTATGCAGCGCCTGCCTTACTCACTCTTTCTCCTGGTCAGTGGGCAAACGTTGGGGTTATTCAAAATGATGCATTGCGAATCATAACAGGAGCTCCCAGATGGACTAAAATACTGAACCTAAGACTAGAAACCAAGCTAACATCGATTTAAATAAGGGTAAAAGGGATCGCTGCGTGCATGCTGACCAAGATATTGACTAGACCTAGAATCAGTTCACTTAATGATATAATCACTGGAGCACTAACTCTGGACAGAAGAGCCTCCAATAGTAACAGGTGGACCCATTGTGCGATAAACATCATCAATACATTCGATATAACAAACACAGTCACTGAGAAGGGTGTCGACGAAATACATGCAGACTTTGTTATGCAAGCCCCTTGGGAATCTCCGTCAGCAGACTTTAAGATTATGGTTATTGGAGGAAAAAAGAACCAGACAAATCCTCATCTGCTATGTAACATTGCACAGATGCATATAGAAGCAAACATGGCATCCGACAGCTTCACTTACTTCACAGATGGATCAGTAGACCAGCAGGGACAAGAAACCGGAGCTGCAGTTAAAGCAGGAAACTCTGTAAATAGTTGGAAGCTCTCAAATGGGTGTTCAACTTTACAAACAGAGATGCTAGCCATTCAAAAGGCTTTGGAACATGCTCTTGCTCAACACCGACAACATGTTATCATACATACAGATTCGAGAACCGCCATTGAAACCTTGCAACAAGAACATATATGTGATAACATACATCTGATCACAAATGTGATATCATTAATGCAAACACTCAAACGACAAGGCCGACGGGTACTTATCAACTGGGTGCAAAGTCATGTGGGAATAATAGGAAATGACATTGCAGACGAAGCTGCAAAACTTGCAACTAAGAGAAGAAATGTAGACATTTACATACCACAGAGTCTATCACAGATTAAGAAAGTAATTAGAAACAGAGCAATGCAAAAGATGTACAGTGACCACAACACAGCAGTTGCAACATCAGGATCTGCGGGTTGGTACAAGAATTCCACCAACTATGAACCACTTAGTTTGATGAAAGGGAGCAATAGAGCAACAGAAGTGCACTTACATCGCATCAGGCTTGGATACCCATGTGCATGGGAAATAGGCTTACAGGTTCCGGAAGACGAGAGGAAATGTCAACACTGTGGAGAAATGCCCGACAGACCACTGGAACATTATCTAACACAGTGCACAGTTACAAACCCATTAAGATTTCAACTTAGATTCAACAGAGCAGAAGAAGTTGTTAAACACATATGGCAAAATCTTACTGAAGCAACCAGACGAGTAATAAATACTCATACTCCGCCCAAGTAAAACAGAAACAAGCAACACTTAGTGGGCCAGCCAGAGGCTTAGGGCCCGTGCAGGAATATCCCTGCAAAAAAAAAAAAAAAAAAAGCTAGACTTAGAGGTACAGAAACACCCCCCCCCACTGTGACCAGTCCAGTCAAAAAGCATTAACTGTGATGGCCTCACGATAAGGGAATGCAGCCATGAAGAGAGGAAGGCGCCAATTCTAGGCCAATGCAAATAGTTCCACTTGGAGCACTCAAATGTCTCATAAAGCCGCTGGAAGGAAGCGTTATTGATGATCCACTCCGAGGAGATGGTGAGGAACATAGAAAGACCATCTGCAAGAGAGTCGGACACTCCCCAAAAGGGAACAGTGCAGAGAACTAAACCCAGAGAATCCAGTAAAGATGCAACCCACAGCGTCCAGTTCCAAAGGGCAATAATGCTTAAGGGAGCCCCCCTCCCCCCTCCAGTTCAGACAATGAACCACAAGAGCCAAATCTGAATGAATACTGGAGCATGGAGCCTGAAGGAATCCAAATCCTCTGCAGGAAATATTACATGGTCACAAACTCCTGCACTGTACTACTCGCCCAATGGATAGCAACTAGCCAATGACCCTAGGTGGCTAGCCATAGAGCACCAACCCAGAGCTGATCTGTCTGTGAAAACATCAAGCAATCGCGGAGAAGGCACCAAACCCCAAAAAGCCTAAAGATAAACTGGCAACATAGCAACTGATAAAAGGTGACTGGGGTCCAAACCCAATGGTCGTGGCAGTGGCAAAAGGGATGGAACTAGAGAAACAAGAACAGTTCCCAATGCATAATTTTTTCCAACCCAGCTGAAAAATCTTGCAGGCGAAGTTCAGGCTCACACACAGCCGCAGGAACTTTAAGAACAAGAAGTCATAGATTTAAACTAGCTTAACACAGATGCAGAAGAAATATAAGAAAATTCACTTTCGCAAACAGAGAGGTAGACGGTTGGAACAAGTTAGGTGAGAAGGTGGTGGAGGCCAAGACCGTCAGTAGTTTCAAAGCGTTATATGACAAAGAGTGCTGGGAAGACGGGACACCACGAGCGTAGCTCTCATCCTGTAACTACACTTAGGTAATTACACACACGCGCACACACTTTCCTTAGGAAAGAGTGATCACGTTCTCTTGGACATTAAATACGCTTTGCGATATAGGTAATTACAAGTAAATGCAAAGTCATCTGGGTCCACCTCAACACCAGCAGGTGGCAGCGCAGCAGCTGGAACTAAGCCTTCAGCAGGGAAGGTGATGCCACTCGAGAGTCCCATACAAAGCCCAGCCAATGAACAAATCCACAAGGGCCGTGACGAGGACAGAACCAACTGGGACTTCTACCAGTTCTGCAGGAACCAGAAACCAGAAAACTAGGAAAGAACCAGATGCTGAGTTAGCAGACACACTGACTGAGGGCCTGATGTCCAACTTGCCAGCTGGTTGGCTGGCCAACTTTGTGTTGGCCAGCCAACCTTGTGTTGGCCAGCCAACCATGGCGACGGATGGTGGTGTGTGCAGCGTCTCTCCTATAGACATTTCTGATCCCTTTGAGGTTTTCAGGACCCGCTGTTACTTGGCACACATTCCGGTTACATCGTTCTTCCGATCTTGGAGGGGGATCCAGAGGGTGTTTTCCTTGACAGTAAACATCACAGTAAGGTTAAAAGATTGGAGGCAAAACGTCTTCAACATCCTGAGGTACCCTGTGACCCTCCGCGGCATCCATTTCCACGCCCTCCACTCATTCATGGTAGGACAAGTTCTCTTGGCCTACAAACGTTCATCATTGCCTTTGATGCTGATATGCCTGTTGATCGGTGTTTTTTTGGAAATAGCAGGGGCACAAAGTCTCTTTTATCATGCTATTCCCAAGTTCTTTAAGATCAAAGTGCACGATATCAGACCAAATAAAGGCAGGAACTTGATTGCAGTGGACCACAATCATTTCAAGGACCTGGAGCTTTTGAACATTACTGACATCTGTGGTTACAATGTCCATTGTTATAAACCCCTGGGTGACCGTTTGGTATAATATGTGGTCCGGCATGTTGTTGCACAGCTGCAGGATGCTGACATTCCGATCTTCGGTGTTATGAAATTTAGACGTAGGACTAATAGTGAACTGTGTGATACTGGTATTGCCCTACTTACTTACTT
The DNA here is from genome assembly GCF_040958095.1 of Procambarus clarkii. Classification (NCBI taxonomy): domain Eukaryota; kingdom Metazoa; phylum Arthropoda; class Malacostraca; order Decapoda; family Cambaridae; genus Procambarus; species Procambarus clarkii. The sequence goes on from NC_091167.1 coordinate 13,943,863, forward strand.
TTCTTGACTCATTTTCTCCTGATCAGGTTTGGATTAATGGCTTCCTCTATAAAGTGGAGGTGTACGTTCCCCGTCCCACTCAGTGCTTTTGTTGTGAGAATTTTCACCATACCTCATAAGGCTGCACCAATGACATCATATGTGACAAATGCTCTGGTTTGCATTACACTCGTGATTGTGTCTGATATGCTCTGCTACCCCAATTGTGGTGGTGATCATGCCATCACATTCAAGCAATGTCCTTCCTACATAGCGGTGCTCACTAAGGCTCTTCCCGCCGTCACCCTGCCTTCCAGTCACACTTTGCTTCATCCTGTCCCTGTTCCTCATCACCCACTGCTTCCCACTATACCACTGCCTTTGTCTGTGCCTGACCTATCTGTCACTGATGTTCCTCTAACCCCTGGGACCTCTTCTCTCCCACCCGCCATACAACCGAGTTCCGATCTTGTTGACATTATTGTCACTTGCATTGCGGATGCCCTCGAGAAGGTGCTGGTCCGATTCCTCACTAACTTCTATCCACAATCCATCCTCTCCATTCCTGAGGCTATCCCAACGCACTCCTCCTCCGCTTCTCCTATGGTTGATGTCCAACCTACTACAGCTGCCTCTGCTATCTCCAATGCATTTGAAATGATGCTGGACAATGCCCTTCAGAACTCTTTGGCGTGCCTTCCCCGTGTCTCTCCCCCAGGTTGCCTTGCCATAAATCTCTACCCTGATACTTAAGAGGAAGCAATCCTCCATCGTCCCAATTTCCAAGTGCCCTGCCACCTTGCCTGACAGGCCCCATAAACCACACTCTCCCATGACTTATCCTCGTGCCACTCTAGGTCTTCCTCCCGTTGTCCTGCTGGCACTTCTAAGAAGTCCTATGCATTTGTGTTGGCATCCTCCTCCCGCCCTCCGTCTCTTGCCTATATCCCTTGCTTTCTTTAGTGTGGTGATGCTTTGCGTTTGCCTTCCATACTCATTATTCACGTCCTGCATCCCCTTTCCTCTTGTCTGTTTCATTTGTCTTTATCCTCACCCACATGGACGACGTTGCTATCTTCCCACCTCTGTCACTTTGTGACCATTGATGTACCGCTGTACATTGTAGCATAAGCATCTTTTTACATTATCACTCATGCAGTCATGGGGAGGATACACCTTCATGCAAACTGCACTTATTGTGTAGAAGAGGAAAAAGACTGAGGGCCCACACCAGTCAGTTGTCGAGGTATGCTAGAACACAAACCTCCAAGAAACGAGGACAGGTCACCATGATCTGAACAATTTTATTAACTGAGAGTTAATATTCTTCAAATTTTGTTACAAATTACCTACTTAAAATTATCTGTTAGATTAAGGACCTGCCCGAAATGCTTTGCGTGTTATTGGCTTTGCAAGAATGCAAAAACATCAATGCTATGTTCAGTACTCTCATAAACCCAATGTACCTTCTTGGATATAAATAAATAAATAAATAAATTAATTAATAACCAGCGTTGAATGTAATGAAACGCCATTTTCTGGGAGACCTAGAGGCTTCCCGGAGCTATATGGGCTGATCTGCTAATGTCAGACTTTGGCATCAGTCATGTGTATGGAGTTCAAAGGGCCTACCGGGGACCACGAGCCAGAACCTGGCCCCCTCAGAGAGGCAAGGGGAGCAATGGCCCATAGAAACTCCCCGTGTGGTTGGAAGCATGCTATGTCTGTCATTGACTGGATCAGGCACCCAGAAAGGTAAGCATCCCAAAACAAACCCCCTATTCTGGTGAAAATTGCTACCAAAATGCCGAACTGGGGGATAGAACTCCTCAAACAGAAACGAGCAAACCAGCATGATGTCACACGTCACCGCGCCGCTGTCTGCACAGCTTCCCCCTCCCCGGGAGGGGAGAGGGAAGCCAAGGAGTGCCAGACCAACCGAGCTGTGGTGGGTAAGTGGCCTGCGGGCCGCTCCAAGCAACAGACTGGTGGACCAACTCCCACAAGTCAAGCCTGGCCACGAGCCAGGCTTGAGGAGTAGAAGAACTCCCAGAACCCCATCAACCAGGTAACAACCAGGCAACGGCGAATGGCCACAACCGAACACAAAGCATGATGCACCCCGGCTTGACCAAGCAAGCATCAACAACCCAAGGACTCCTCCGGAAAGCAGCAGTCTCATTCTTCGCCAGAGAAGAAGGGGATGGCTGCAGACGCACAAAACGATCTCCCCGACTGAAGGAACAGAAACCCCTGCACCTGGAGAAGAGCATGAAGCTCCCCGACTGGACCCCCAGAGGCCAAGGCCAACAGGAAAGAGGCCTCTAGAACAAACCAGAACCGAAGGGGCTAACAACAACCCGAGGAGAAGAGAAAAAAAAGAGAGCACCCAGTCCAATAACCAAGACGGCTCAGGTGACGCAAGAGCAGGCCGGAAGTGAACAACGCACAAGACAGCTTGCGAAACGACTCAGAAGTTACAACAACACCGAAAGCAAGCTGAAGCGGCTCCGCCAGCGCCGCACAATACGAGGCGACAGTTTGCGGCAAGATGACGGCCCCAAACCTCCACAACAGAAGCACTAGACCATGCCCACAAAACGCAGCCATCCAAGAAGGAACAGAAGGAAAAAGAAGGACCGCCCAAAACCCCACACTGCCGCCAAGAAGCAGCATGCAGGTGGGGCACCAATATGAAGCCACTCGATCACCAACAGAAGGAGAGACACTCGAGGCAGAGCCGAACCAGCCCCGTCAAGGACCAAGCGGGCCGAAGAAGAGACGGAGCCGCAGGAAAATTTTGGGTGCGACCACTGAGCAAGCAGAGCCGGAAACCCAAGCCGGCAAAGAAGGAAATAGAAATGGAACATCTGCCATACAGAAAACGTCCTAACGCCAGCGAGCTCACCAGGAGACTCACCAGGAGACCGGTCCCGACATGAGACTTCATAGAAGGGACATCACATTACCTGAAAATGCCAACCGGCAGGGAAAGGCAGGAAATCAGAAAACCCCAACCTGGCAACAGGAGAGCCAAAAGGCACAAACAAAACACACGACGCGTAGAACAAAAGCAAGCTGAGGAACAAAGAAGGTAGGCAGCAAACGGGAACGAAAGGGACAGGACCAACACCCAAAGCCGCTGGACATGTCACAACAAGCCACCGGGAGACAGAAGATCCAGATGGGACATGACCACCACAAGTAAAGCCCTCAGAGGAAATGACAGAATAGATAAATACATACCAAGGAACACACGGGGCACACGAAACGGGGGAAGACAAGTTGAACGGAATGCCCAAATGAGTCGTAGAAAAGACAGAAGAAGCATATCAGTGTCAGAGTAGGAGACAATAGGAATGCATGAGGAAGGGATGTGGTGGAGGCCAACTCCACACCCATGGTCAAGTGCAGATACGACATAGCCTAGTAGTCTCAGAAACCTGTACAGAAGTCGAATGACAGGCGAGAGGCGGGACGAAAAACCCCTAGCTCAACCCCTGCAAACACCCCTAGGTAAGCATAACTAGGTAAGTACAGAGGCCATGTAGAAGGCAGGGGAGGGACAGGCGAGAGGCAGGACGAAAAAGCCAAAACTCATCCCCAGCAAGCACAATGAGGCGAAGACAACTAGGGGAATACAGAGAATCCAATGTACATGAAAGGGCTAAGCCAGGCAAGACCGACAAGGAATGAGTGACCCAGAAAAGTTCATGGGAACAAAGAACCCAAACAAGGAAGGCCCCAGGAAGAAGCACGGAAGGGCCAAACAAAACGCCACAATCATACCCCAACACGCAACCTCAGTATCAAAACCGCAGCAAAACGTCATCACACATTTTTTCAACAAACTGGAAAAGGTGCAAAGACATGCTACTAAGTGGCTCCCAGAACTGAAGGGCAAGAGCTACGAGGAGAGGTTAGAAGCATTAAATATGCCAAAACTAGAAGACAGAAGAAAAAGAGGTGATATGATCACTACGTACAAAATAGTAACAGGAATTGATAAAATCGACAGGGAAGACTTCCCGAGACCTGGAACTTCAAGAACAAGAGGTCATAGATTTAAACTAGCTAAACACAGATGCCGAAGAAATAAGAAAATTCACCTTCGCAAATAGAGTGGTAGACGGTTGGAACAAGTTAAGTGAGAAGGTGGTGGAGGCCAAGACCGTCAGTAGTTTCAAAGCGTTATATGACAAAGAGTGCTGGGAAGACGGGACACCACGAGCGTAGCTCTCATCCTGTAACTACACTTAGGTAATTACACTTAGGTAATTACACAACACCCTCGACACAGGAACATGTACCCCATAACAGGCACCTCCACCTTTGTACCTTGTAACATGGTGGAGATGGGGCCCCGGGACTCAAGCATGGGTGGACATGCATAGGAGGGGGGACTGGATGGGTATAGTCAGGAGCTGCCTCTTATGGGCCAAGAGGCCTCCTGCAGTCACCCTTGTTTGTATGGTCTATGTTCTCACGTACGTATGTACTCCCATTCGTATCCCCAAAACATGAACTAGCACCTGGCCGAAGCAGATGCCAGACCACATAAACTCTCCTGCAGAACAGAGGCACGTATGTGTCACGACACAATTTTATTAGACTGGCACCGCCGGAGGCAGCTAGGGTATCGTGTACCCGTAACTGAGAATCCGGGAGCACTGCCCATGGAAGTAGGCCAGAGCCGCCCATGCAGGAGAAGAGGAGGGGAGAGGCGAATGAGGCGCCCCACACCCAAAATGCAGGGAAAACCTGGCGTCCTCCCCATAGCGGCACTCCAAAACACCCCCAGGAGCAACGGAGCACAGACTGGAGAATGATAAGAGTGAGAGGCGAAGCACCAGAGAGAAAAGAGACGCAGAACATTAGCACCAGTACACACCGCCCTGAACCAAAACAAACTCCCACAGAGCATGCACAGGACACTACTTTACAAGAAAAGTAGCCCAACAGTTTGTGTCCTGAGAGATTTGCTTAACCCTTAAAGTGCGCATCACTTCATATGAAGTGTAAATCGTTTTACCAGTCAACTGCGCTTCACTTCATATGAAGTGTATGGGTACCGCGCACGATTTGAATGGCCCGCGGTGTAGCTGGGGGTCCCATACGCTGCCCAGGGGCTCTAGTAAACAGCGGCCATTTTGAAAAAAAATCCAGCTCACGCTCCGATGGCATGGGAGGCCTCAGTTTAGCGAGAGTCACCATGGCGAGCGCACGGTCAAACGCCTCACGAGCACGCATCACTCAGTCCCTCACCCCAGAGCAAATAGCCCACGAATTATTCTCTGAAGGTGAAGAAAGTGTGTTTGACGATTCAGACAACGATGAGGATTATACACAGTTGTCGGGAGATAGTAGCAGCAGCAGTGAAAGTGAGAATGACCGCCATGCCATGGCGAGGCCTATACGCTCTCCCATGCCTCCTCGCCCATTTTCTACCCCAATTCTACCACGACCTCACAGTTCCTGTGGATATTTTCTGTTTGAGGGTGACGAGTCAGAGGGAGGTGACTCCTTTTCTGGGTTTAGTGACTCAGATCAAAGTTTTATTGAGCCTGTGGCTGGTACCAGTGGTGTAACTGGGCGAGAAATTGTCGCGTCAGCAGCATCTCGCCCAGCCAAGCGCCACCGCATGGCACCACATGAGGCACCAAGACCCTCGTGTTCACGTGCACCCACCTCACGTGCACGTAGCCGCCGTGCTTCTCGCAGACGGTATTCAGCTCCTGGTCGCCGGTATGCATCGCTTCCTCGCCGTCTTTCCTCTGCATCTCGCAGGACGCCTGGTGTACTTGAGTGGAGTGATGGTGACGATTTTATTCCTAATATTCCTCACTTTGACGATAAAGATGTAGGGATTACAAACCTTTTCCCTAATCAAGGTGAGGACATGGCTGAGATGGAATATTTTACAGCATTCTATGATGAACCACTCATGGAATACATTGTACACCAAACGAACCTGCATGCTGCTTACCTGATTGAGAGGGAAATCACAGAATTTTCACGACTGCAGCGTTGGAAAAATACCACAGTGGCGGAAATGTATGTGTTTTTGGCACTCTGTTGATGAAGCACTGTCACAAACATGCAATAAATGACTATTGGAGCAAGGACAAGACAATACCAACACCTTTATTTGGGAAATATATGTCACGAGACAGGTTTCAGATACTCCTCAGGTGTCTACATTTTGGAAGTGTTCAGGACCGAACACCTGATGATAGACTGTGGCGAGTGAGGCACTACATGAACGATGTTATTGGAAAATTCAGAGATTTTTACGTACCAGCACAGAAGCTGGTGGTTGATGAATCTCTCATACTTTTCAAGGGACGTGTTCCATTCAAACAGTACATTCCCTCAAAACGAAACCGATTTGGCCTGAAATTTTTTGTTCTTTGTGATTGTGAGACAGGATACGTGTTACACATGATTCTGTACTCGGCTAGTGATGTAGACATTCCCGGTAACGACGAACATGGATTCTCGGGGAGTGTAGTGAAGACCATCATGGCTCCGTGGATGAACAAGGGACACATTTTATACACAGATAATTACTATACAAGTCCCTTGCTAGCTCGGTTCTTGCTAGAAAATAGAACCGGATTGGTTGGTACAGTAAAGCCACAACGAAGGGAAATGCCTGTGTTTGACAACGACATTGCAGTTGGTGAGTGTCAGAGAAGGAAAAGTGATAACATTCTGTCAGTTCGGTGGAAAGACAAAAGAGAGGTGAACTTGTTGACAACAATTCATGATGGAACAATGGTGAACAGTGGGAAAGTGAGCCATAAAACAAACGCACCACTATATAAGCCAGACTGTGTTTTAGACTATAATATCAACATGCGGTTGATTGATAAATCAGACATGATGATTGGCACTGCAGAGTGTGTGCGGAAGACATGTAGGTGGACGAAAAAAGTGTTCTTCCATCTTGTGGACATGAGCATGCTGAACTGTTTCAACATGTACCTTGTGATAACTGGACGTAAGCCCACTTTCCGTGACTTTGTATTTGATGCTGCAATACAGTTATTAGGAAAGTTTGCAAAAGATGTCCCAGGTATTCAGCGGCCCATCATAAACCCACTGTTGCAGCATGCTGGTACTCCACGCCTCGCTCACACTGAAGGCTTCCTAGCACACAAACTTAAGTATTTGCCACCTGGTGTGAAGCGTGCAATAGCCCAACGTGATTGCTTGGTGTGTAAAACAACGACACGTAGAGACAAGAAACGGAAGCTTGTGCAAACATGGTGTGAAACGTGTGGTATCCCATTATGTGCTGTCGACTGCTTCAATGACTACCACAGTCTAGAAATCTTCTAAGTGTGCTTCAAAGTGTGTATAGCGTGTGCGAGTGTGTAAATATGTAAACATATAAGCAGAACATATAATATAATAGACTGTAATGACATATTATATTGCCGTAATTGAAAACATTTGTGTGCGCCTGTGTATACTCAAATATGCAACAATTATTGATACAAAATATGTTCAAACAGTATTTGAAACACAATTAGTGAAAAAAAATTAGATAAAATGCGCTTAGACATTCTAAATAAATAGCGCGAAAATATATTTGTGGCAACTCTGGCTGTTTGAGGACCGCGCGCAACATCTCCCGGGCGTGTACTGCATGAGCGACCATGCAGATTGTGACGTCATCGCAGAGCTTCTCGGCTCTATTGCAACAAAAGTAAGTACAATAGAATTTTTTTTTTATTTTTCCCGTGATCAGTGAACAGAACTTAACAGATTAGCAAAAAAAAAAAATTTTTTTTTTTTTCAAAATGACATGCGCCTGTATGGATAGCAGGATATTAGACCCCGAGCATGTTAAGGGTTAAGAGAAGAAACAGCCTAACTCATAGCCACACATAGCCAACTCACTGAAAGAAAACAAGTAGTTCACAATTGGAACCCAATTGGGCTACAAGTAGCCCAATCTGGCACCACAGACCAGAAGTACTGTATGTAAGGAAAACAGGCAATGCCGAGACACAGCACGGAGAGAAGATACATTAACAAAAGAACGAGACAGGGCCGAAAACCAAGAGTAAGCATGGAAGAGGACCAACAAGCCCTAGAAAGGACTGGAGGGAAGTCTCACTAAAAGACGACAGACGGGAATAATAATAATAATACGGGAAGAAGCGAAAAACCTTCCCGAACCCTTGAGAACACACAGAAGTAAGCACAAATGACAAAGGCACATAAAGGCACAGTCGCACCAGAGACCAAAAGTCATGCAGAACCCCGAGAAGGAGGGAACATGACGAAGAAGTCCTGTCCCAAGAAAAAGAGGTAAATAACAGAGAAGAGCACCCACTGACAGGACGGAACCAACGAGCTCAAGGGACAAGAAACCGAGCCTGAGGAGAGGACGATGCCCAACAACTTGTGCAGAGAGTGGGGAAGGAAAAACCCCACTCCGTGTAACCGCAAGCCCCACCAGAGGGTAGAAAAAACCCTGGCGGGATCCAACGGGGCCTGAGGCCCCCCAAGTCAGCCCCTCCTCAGCCCCGGGAAACCACATGGCAGGCCCCAGGTCCGAGCCGTCCCCCCAAAGCCCCAGCCTCACAAGAAAAACCGGGGCAGCCGTGAAAAGCACAAAGGAAGGGAGCCCACTGGCAGACTCATATAACAAGCTAGAGGAACAGGCATGAATGCCCCTGTCGCTACCCCAGAAGGGGAAATCCCAGAGACCAACCGAATCTCTAGACCATTGAAGCCCCACCCCGACCCCGAACCCCACAGATGGTAATGACCCGGGTGCAGGGAGGAAGGGGGGGACCCGACTAGACCACCAACCAGAACGAGGCAGTCTTGGGGCTTCCGGGGAGCAAACAACCTAGAGCGTTGCCACCACCGAAACTCAACGTGCAATGCCCGTGCTGCCTGTACCCGCATAGTCAACAGAAGACAGGGTAATTGAGTCACAAACAAGCAACAAAACTCGCTGCACTCTGGGCCGAAGGTGTCACCGACCCCACAAGCAGAACACAGAGGCAAAACAGAGAGTCACAGTCCCCTGAGACAAGGGGACAGAGGAACTCTCAAACTCGGACAAAGCATGGGTGGGGGGTAGGGGAGGACTCCGGGGCCACGCGTCCCCAAGGGGTTTCTCAGGGTCCTGAGCATTTACTATAAAAGGACTCGCACTTAGGAAATCCCAGGCAGGGTACTGTTAATCGGTCTACCAAACAACTGTCTAAGAACTGAACCCCTGGGATGTGTACACGCACGGGGACCTAGCAGGGGAAACCACTGGAAGAAGGAAGAGTACTTAGTACAAAGGGGCCAAGAACCAAAGCAAACCCCCCTCCCACCAGGTAGACAAACAAAAAGAAAAAGAAAACCCCGCAAGAAGACAGCGTACCCAGGCGGAACAGAGCCGCTGCCATGATTGGTGAAAACAAGCTGCGCAGTACCCTGCGCCCCTGCCAGTGCAAACAGCCCCTTACCCTAAGGCGAACAAGGGAGACAGAACAACCTGACACACAAAGGGCAGCCGAAAACCAAGCAGTAAACGGGCCTAGCAGAAGCAGGACCCAAGGAACTTGTGGAAGGGAACCCCAAGCTCCGAGGGCAGTACTTACAGGGCACCTAGGGAAGGGAACGCTAGGCGCATGTAGCTCGAGTACAGGAGACTCACTCCCGGCTCACGCACCACCTAGAAGACATACACAATACAATACAATACAATTTTATTTAGGTAAGGTACATACATACAATAAATATTTACAAGGATTGTTTGACTTATAGGTAGAGCTAGTACATACAATGCCTAAAGCCACTATTACGCAAAGCGTTTCGGGCATCACACACTAGGTACAGTGCTGAAACAATTACTGGAGCTGGAGCACATAACCAGTGCCTATAGCATCGACCTTAGAACTGGGGTGTGGATTGCCGGCGTAGGAGTCTGGGGCTTCCCCTTCCCCCTCCCAGGGAGGGGGGAGCTGTGCAGACAGCGGCGCGGTGACATGTGACATCATGCTAGTTTGCTCGTTTCTGTTTGAGGAGTTCTATCCCTTAGTTCAGGGTTTTGGTAGCAATTTTCACCAGAATACGGGTTTGTTTTGGGATGCTTACCTTTCTGGATGCCCGACCCGGTCGATGGCAGACATAGAAAGCTTCCAACCACACGACTTCCAACCAAGGGAGCCCGTTCGCCGAGCGGACAGCACCCTGGACTTGTGATCCTGTGGTCCCAAGTTCGATCCCGGGCGCCGGCGAGAAACAATGGGCAGAGTTTCTTTCACCCTATGCCCCTGTTACCTAGCAGTAAAATAGGTACCTGGGTGCTAGTCAGCTGTCATGGGCTGCTTCCTGGGGGTGAATGCCTGGTCGTGGACCGAGCTGCGGGGACACTAAAGCCCCGAAATCATCTCAAGATAACCTCAAGATGGTAGTTTACAATATCCTTTAGTTAATGGGGGTTTCTATAGGCCATTGCTCCCCTTACCTCTCTGAGGGCGCCAGGTTCTGGTCGTGGTCCTCGATAGGCTCTTTGAACTCCATATACATGATTGATGCCAAAGTCTGACATTAGCATATCAGCCCATAAAGCTCTGGGGAGCGGAAGGGGCTCCCTCCAGAAAAATAAATAAATAAATAAATAAATAAATAAATAAATAAATAAATAAATAAATAAATAAATAAATAAATAAATAAATAAATAAATAAATAAATAAATAAATAAATAAATAAATAAATAAATAAATAAATAAATAAATAAATTAAATAAATAAATAAATAAATTAAATAAATAAATAAATAAATAAATAAATAAATAAATAAATAAATTAAATAAATAAATAAATAAATAAATAAATAAATAAATAAATAAAATAAATAAATAAATAAATAAATAAATAAATTTGGTGAAAACATGGGGAGCCAGATTCAAGCCGAAGGGAAGAACCTTGAAGTGGTAAACCCGATGCCCCACAACAAAGCTTAACCAAACCCTGAACCTCAGATATAGGAGCCCAGGGAAATCATCCAGTACCCTGCCTCCAACACAATGTGAACCTTAGACCAAAGTGGCTATGTGGAAATGGAGCAAGAGATTAATTTGTTCATCTCTGAAAGACTGAAGATACAACACAGCACTACCAAGTCCCATTTTGGAACCAGGAAGAGGTAAGACACCAAGTGAAGGGATGTGGTTGTGTCGACCATGCCTGAAACAACCCACTTTGCAATTAGTCAAAAAAGATAAGGGGAAGAAGCCTGCTCTAAAAGCTCTGACCCACAGGAGAGGGGAACGACTGACCAACTCCTCCGCATGCCATATGAAACAACCTGAAGAACAACTTGATATCCGGAGGTAGCTCTCTGCGAAGTACAAGAGCAGCACTGGCGTGCAGAAGACATACCGACAGTGGGAGGTACATTGGACCCCGAATCTGGCTCCAATGCAGGCTTACCCCGACCAACCGCAGACAAAGCCCCTAACAACCTCCAGGAGCAAGAACCCCAACATAAAAGTTGGGCAACCACCACCTCAGGAAAGTTAGGAGATGCAAAAATGGTGAGGCAGAAAAAAGGCCACGACCCAAGACAAATTCAATGACTGAGGCAACACAACCTGTCGATACATGAAACAAGCAGAGTAGAATCTGGCCACCACTTCCTGAGCATGGGCACAAACACAAACAAACAAATAGCTTAGGCAAACCTATTTATGCCACCATAGTCGGCAACAAGGTGCCTGTACCTTACCCGGACTCAAGGCATCCACATCTTCATGGAGCCAGTGAGTATAAGTTTTAAGAAAGTAATTATCAAAAGAAGGTGTCAAGCTGGGCAGACTGTAGCGTATAAACTCTAAGAGGGTCAAGAAACAAATGACCATAGCCAAGTGTGAGCGAGCCCACAAGTCATTTGCCATGAGGGCTGCCAATAGCAGAGGCAGCTGGGCATGGAGCTGCATGAACCTCTCATTCCGAGAAAGAGTAGGAACAAGCAGGCAGTCATTGAGCAGCCCAAAAGAAGAGTCACCCAAAAATATTGGATACGTAGTCAAAACTTCATGGCATGTGAGAACTACAGAAGTCACACCAAGTCCTAGGGAAATAAGAGGATTGTCCACTAGCCAGGACGACTCCTTGACCTCATAGCACCGCCAGTATAGGAGGTGCTTGAGGTACAGCACAGGAGGTACGTGAAACGATTTGCTCGAGCCACTGAAGGGGAAACCTGAGAAGAAGGAAACTTCCAGAAGGATGCATCCGACAGACTGAGAGGCATGCAGAAATAAACTGTGGGAGCTGCATTAGTATCAAATTTGTACAAGGAGGGGGAATGCTAAAACCCCTTTCCTTTAAGCAAATGACCCTGAACAGAAGGGATGAAGGTCCAGGTGGGGTCCAAGGACATCCAAGTCCCCTATTTGACTCTCTCCAAGTGGCAGAAACCAAATTGAGGACTCTGGGCCAGAGCTGTCCCACTGCCTGGGTTAGGAGAGCAGAGTCCTAAGGAGAGGACTTAGAGGAAGGGATAGGCTTGAAGGCAGAAAACCCTAAACCTTGGTGGGACAAGGTGGCTCAACTGCCTCTGCACCCAAAATGAAAGGAGCCGCCCCTGAAGATGGCCAAGCCTTATCCTGAGCTAAACCCTGTCCTCACTCCAAAACCCTCACATGTACCGGAGCTGGAAGCAAGGGTGGAAGAACAGAAGCCGGGCATATTACACCTGAAGAGGAAGGAAGTGATCAAAAGAGGTGCAGAAGACAAAAGAGGAAGGTGCAGACAGATCCAAGGTGGAAAATCACTAAACCCTCCAATTCTGGGTCCTTAAAATCAAGATGGGCCAACCCAGGGGCATCCAGCTGGGAACACAACCAAGATTGCTGAAGGTGGACAAAATAAACGTGTACAGCAATAGCGGCCTGATACACATGAAATTCATTGTGATGGTCAGATAGAAGAGCCACATATTGGGAGAGCCAACCTCACAGGACTCAGGATTGTAAGTGTCACCAAAACAACAACAAGCGGCATGATTTTTGCCCCGTGGCATGGATGCCAAACAGCTCTCAAACTTGCACAAGGCGAGAGTGGGTTCAGAGTTGAAATCCATAGGCCACACCAAACCTGCAGGGGATTCCTAGCCTGAAAGACAAACCCAATAGGACACCCAAGCACAGGAGTTGCTCGCCATTTAATATAAAGTAAGCGAACACAGCCTTAGTAATGCAACTGTAAAGGCCAACCTTGGTATGCCATGTGGACAAGTATACAAATCACCAGAGTACCACAACCGGCCAATATGCTTGCTCCTGACTTGGGTCCCAGACAGAGAGAGAGCAAGACCCCTGAATTACACAAGGCAAGGTCCCTACCCTAATGGTCTGTCCTCTCAAGAGAGCAAGCTCAAACATACCAAACAAGAATACTCTGTCAGTGCAGGAGCAGTGTCAGGGAGCACTCAGAGGAGAGAACCTTGAGCACTTGCAGCTCCAATCACACTGAGTCAGGGCACACAACTCAAAACTGGACAAAAACATGCTTGTGAAGCAGAAATATAACCAGGAAAAATACCAAGGAAATGGTTCCTTGCAGGACAAAGTCCAAGAATTGCCAGCAATTAGCCAAGATGCAGCAGGACCAGCCTTGGTATACTGACAACCTGGGAGTTCTACAGCAGACATCCAAATCAGCTATAAAACTAAAGTAATAGACCAGAAGGCACCAGGAGCTCTGGTCCCCCACATTGATAGGATGGGGGAAAGTGATAATGAGCTTGTGCTTGTTTTGAGATTCAATCATTTGTTTACATTGTTGAAGGATTTCGTTTGCCAGTTATTGAGGCTTTGGTCTCTTTGAACCCAGCAGTGGTCTGTATTAGTTCTATGACTTTCTGGATGCTTTCCAAGTGGGGTGGCAGAGTGTCACCTGTTCTCAGCACCTCAGTGAGAGGGCCAGGTTCTGGCTCTGGTCCTTGGTAGGCTAGACAGAACTTCATGACTGTTGTGACCTAGTAGTTGGAAGCCATCTCAGCAAGATAGCTTCAGGAGGCCACAAGATGCTAGTCCTAGAAAAATTGATAACATTTTCCTAAAGGTTCAGATTTACAGCATCAGTAAATATATGTAAAATAAAAATAAAAATTAATAAAGTAAATTAAATATAAGAGTTACAATGACAAATTTGAAGCATATCTTGGCATAGCCATGGACAATACACTAATGATTTGCAAAATTCTATAGCATAACAATAAATGTTATCTTGAATCTATTTTATCTTTTGTCACCCCGTGGTGCAACACAAACGACTCATGTAAACTAGTTTCAAGATGACAAAATTAAAACATCGTTAAAAATGTACTGCCTCACATAGTAAATAGTATTATCACCAGAGGGAGAGACAAAATTTTTATCAGTCATTTACCCTGTTAAGTTATCCATATTAAACACAAGATTTAGTATGGATATGTATGGATTTAGTATATCTCTCTCTGGCTCTGTTTTATGAAAATAATTCATCTACAGTGTAACTAAATTAAATACAGTATATTGAATGATTAATACATGTTTCTGTACATAGGAGTCTATAGCTACTTGTTAGATGTTCTCCCACCCTTATTCCCCTTATTCTCTATCTGATCAAGTCTATCCATTATAGCCTTCATCATATTATTGAGCGAGTCATGTGTGTGATGTAGCTGCTGGTCGAGAGAGTCGAGGCGGTTGTTGAGCCCAGAGAGATAATCCATGCCCCGACGTTGAGGCAAGGCTGGGGTGCCGGGCCTTGACTTTCCCGAGTACGGTCGACTCTTCACCATCTGAGGAAAGGAAAAATGTTGGAAAATGTCCTTCCTATGAGGAAGATATATGTGAGCACATACAAAGCAGGAGAAATCTTTTTGTACTGTTCAGTATTTCAAACTTCTATTTACAATTAATTTTCAATTTGCATTTCTAGTCTGTTTCCTCTTTTTCTAATTTATTTGTTAATATTTCTCTAAATCAACTGAACATGGGTGCATATTCCAGGCAAGGATAGATGTATGGACACATTTCTTCATACCAAATGACTGTTCACCTAGCAGTAAATAGGTACCCAAGTACTCACCCAATTGTCCTCACCTAATTGTGCTTGCGGGGGTTAAGCTCTGGCTCTTTGATCCCACCTCTCAACTGTCAATCAACTGATGTACAGATTCCTGAGCCTACTGGGCTCTATCATATCTACATTTGAAACTGTGTATGGAGTCAGCCTCCACCACATCACTGCCTAATGCATTCCATCTGTTAACTACTCTGACACTGAAAAAGTTCCTTCTAATGTCCCTGTGGCTCATTTGGGTACTCAGTTTTCACTTGTATCCCCTTGTTCGTGTACCACCCGTGTTAAACAGTTCATCTTTATCTACCCTGTCAATTCCTCTGAAAAATTTGTAAGTAGTGATCATGTCTCCCCTTACTCTTCTGTGTTAACACAGAAGAGTAAGTTACTCTTCAAGTGTTAGCACACTGTTGTGGGTTGTATCCTGGGAAATGGCCAGTAACCTGTATATAGAAAGAGATACAGTACTTTCCAGATATTGCACAGAAACCGATAAAAAACCAGTATTGATAAAATACCAGTAAAAAACCAGTATTGTATATAGTGAAACGCCACTTTCTGGGTGAGCCTCGGAGGCTCCCTGGCGCTATCAGGCTAATGTGCAATATATTTGACCGGGGCATTAGTCTATGAAGTTCTACCTACCAGGAACCACGAGCCAGAACCTGACCACCTCAGAGAGGTTTCAGGGAACAATGGCCATGCAAAATCCCCCTGTGGTTGGGGTCTTCCTTATCTGCTATCGACCGAGGTTTTATTATGCCTACCCTGAAATGTAGGCATAACAAAACAAACCCCACACGGTAAGAAAATTACAACTAAAAACCAAAAAGACAGGCAGTACTCCCTCCAATCTGAAGGAAACAGGCAAACATCACACTCCTCTGCCACCAATTGTCTGTGCAGCCCTCCCCTTCCTGGCTACCCAGCACTCCAATTCAGAAGCTAAGCATCAAATAACGTGAAAAACTGCTGACCGGAGGGAGGGGGGGGTTGCCAGGGAGCCTCTGGGGCTCACCCACAAAATAGTGTTTCATTACATTCAACGCTGGTTTTCTGTGAGAGTCCCTTCGGCTCCCTGGAGCTACATAACCAAAGATAAGGAATAAAGGAACTTACTCGGGAGGCGACCACCACATTCTTCTCAAAGCGAAGATGAGTCAACTGGCTGCAACCTGCAAACCGAAGCAACACAGGAATGCCCAGGGGCAGGAATGTTAACCAAATAACGGGTTGCCAGGACCCTTTTCAACTTCCAAAAATCCCTGTACACGAATATCAGCCTAAGACATGTTGCCAAACACAGCAGTCAATGCAGCAAACTTCCTAACATCATTGGGATGAGGATATACTGCAGCCTGGCTAGACTTAACCCTGCGGACAACCTGGGAGACCCAAACCCTGGAACAGGAAACGAGGGTAACTGGATCAACCCATAGCGCATCCCCAGCCACCGAAGCTGAAGCGAGCAGATAATGGTGGAGAGCCACAACCGGACACAACACATGATGTACCCCCGGCCTGACTAACCAAGCATCAATGACCCAAGGACCCCTCCGAAAAAAAACAGCGTTAAATGTAATGAAACGTCATTTTCTGGGTGAGCCTCGGACACTCCCTGGAGCTTATCGGGCTAATGTATGTTATATTAGACCGGGACATTAGCTGAGGAGTTCAGACCTACCAGGGACCAGCGCCAGAACCTGGCCTCTTCAGAGGTTTCAGAGAGCAATGGCCCTGGAAAACCCCCTTGTGGTTGGGGTTTTCCTTATCTGCCATCGACCGGGGTTAGGCACCCAGAAAGGTAGGCATAACAAAACAAACCTCACATGGTAAAAAACCAGCGTTGAATGTAATGAAACGCCATTTTCTGGGCGAGTCCTGGAGGCTGCCCGGAGCTATCCAGGCTGAATGGATATGTATAACTTTCTGGCATCAGTCAATGCATGGAGTTCTTGCTTACCGGGGAACACGAGCCAGAACCTGGCCCCCTCTAGAGAGGCACGAGGAGCAATGGCCTATACAGACCCTCATGATTGGGAGCAGTCTATGTCTGCCATCGACCGGGACAGGCACCCAGAAAGGTAGGCGCCCCAAAACAAACCCCTGTTCTGGTAAACTATTGCGGCCGAAGACCGAACAGGTGGACAGAACTCCGCAAACGAAAATTAGCCCTCATGACGTCATCATGTCGCCACGCCGCCGTCGGAAAGGGGGGAGCCCCAGACCCCACCGTCGGCGACCCAACCATTAGTTCTTAGGCTGGATGTCAAAAACGCAAAAAACACCGCCGACCGGAGGGAGGGAGGGATGCTGGGAAGCCTCTGGGACTCACCCAGAAAATGGCGTTTCATTACATTCAACACTGGTTTTCTGGGGGAAGCTCCGTCGGCTCCCCGGAGCTAACTACCCAAAGATAAGGAAAAAATAGGGACTTACCCGGGCGGCGGCCGTCCTCACTCCTCAATGCGAAGGCGAGACAACTGGCTGCAACCGCCGACCCAAAGCAACGCAGGCCTGACGAGGCCCAGGAACATTCACCAGGTAGCGAGCGGCCAGGACCCTGTTCGATCTCCAAAAACCCCGGGCCCGAATGTCCACCCAAAACATGTTGCCAAAGACAGCCGCCAAAGCAGCAAATTTACAAACGTAGTGGGCCCAGGGAAAAACCGCAGGCTGGCTACACTTAATAACCCTGCGGACAACCTGAGAGGCCCGAGCCCGGGAACAGGGAAGAAGGGAAACCGGATCAACCCAGAGCGCATCCCCGGCAACAGAAGCCGTGGCGTGCAAATAACGGCGGAGAGCCGCAACCGGATACAACACATGATGCACCCCCGGCCTGACCAACCAAGCATCAACAACCCACGGATCCCTCCAGAACGCAGCCGTCTCATTCTTCGCCAGAAAAGAGGGAGACGGCTGCAAACGAACAAAATGACTACCAGGACCGAAAAAGCAGAAACCCTGGCGCCGGAGGAGAGCATGAAGCTCGTCAACCCGACCCCCCGAGGCCAATGCCAACAGGAAAAGAGCCTTGGAAAGACAATCCCGAACGGAAGGGGCCACCACAAACCTGGGCAGAAAGAGAAACGAGAGCACGCGGTCTAAAGACCAAGACGGCTCAGGCAGTGCATGAGCAGGCCGGAGGTGAAACAACGCCCGAGATAACTTGCGAAACGGGGTGGAAGTAACATCAATCCCGAAAGCAAGCTGAAGCGGCTCCGCCAACGCCGCACGATACGAAGCGACAGTATTCGGCATAAGATGACGGTCCTGAAACAGCCAAGAGAGAAAGGACAGAACAACTCTATCAGAGACCGAAGAACACCGACGCAGTGATAGGAAAAACCGGAAGGACCACCAGGAAACCTCATACTGCCGCTGAGACGAAGCACACAGGTGGGAGACCAACAACGAAGCCACCTGAGCACCATACAACGAATGATAAACCCCGAGTCAAAAACACCAGACACGAAGACTTGAGGAGAAGACGGAACCAGCCTCGTACAGGGCTGGACAGATCTGCTGAAAGAGGCGGAGCCACGGGAAGACCCTCGGGTATGGACACCGAGCAAGCAGCGCCTGAAACCAAGGCTGGGCCGGCCACCAAGGGGCCAGAATGACAACACGACCCTGGTAAGTCTCCAAGCGAGTCAGGACCTGGAGGAACAGCGGAACCGGGGGAAAGAGGTACAGGTAACCCCACCTCGCCCAGTCCAGCCTGAAGGCGTCAACCCCGACGGCTTCGCAGTCGGTAAAGGGCGCCACATAAACCGGGAGACGCCTCGACCACGCCGATGCGAAGAGATCCACGTCCAGAGTCCCGAACATCCAGCACAGCCAACGGAAGGAGTCGGCATCGACCGTCCACTCTGAGGACAGGTGACGGAACCGAGACAGGCCGCCCGCCAGGACATTGGACACCCCCCGGACATCAGCAGCAGAACTCAGCAGACGAGTTACCCGAAGCGACGCAGCAACCGACGCAAAGCCCCCGGAGGTCAAACCCAACGATCGCGAGAGAGGCGAAAGGGCCGGCCTCGAAGGAACCAGAACAGCCGACGAAGCCACACCCGACCCGGCGGGAAGACCATCATGGCAAAGTTCAGGCTCCCGCACAAACTCTCGAGCAACCGCCTTGTGACCCGGGAACCCCTCAGAAACGGGCGAAGACAGGATCACAGGTGCAAGAGAGCCACCAGAGGAAGGGACAAGGAAACAGCATGAGCGTCCCAAACCAGACCCAGCCAAGACCGAACCTGAGAGGGACCCAGATGGGACTTCCTCCAGTTCACCAAGAACCTGAACCTGGCGAGCTGGGAAAGAACCAAATCCCTGGCGAGCAGACATGCGGATTGGCTGGGAGCCCAAACCTGCCAGTCGTCGAGATAGGCCAGGACCCGAACACCTAGCAGACACAGGCGGGCCACCACGACCCGAGTGAGGCGTGTGAAAACGCATGGCGCCAGATTCAACCCGAAGGGAAGACAACGAAAGCGGTAACCCTGACGCCCCACAACAAAACCGAGCCAGTCCCTGAACTCCAGATGAACCGGGACGTGCCAATACGCATTCCTGAGATCCCAGACGGGACAAGTCCAGAATGAACTGGAAGTCCGCACAGTCCCATTTCGGAACCGGAAACAGGCGGGAAACCCACCTGAGGGACTTTGTCGTTTCGACCACGCCCAAGCGAACCCACTCCGAAATGACCCGACAGAGCGCAGGAGAAGAGGCCTGCCCCGCCAGCCCTGAACCCCCCGAGGGAGGAAGAGCCACCCAACGCCACCACAGGCCGTGCAAAACGAGCCGAAAAGCCCATGAATCGTGGGACCAGGCATGGGCAAACCGGGCGAGCCGCCCGCCTATCGCCCTGTCAATGGGGTGAACCGCGAAAGGGCCGACATGCTTTGCGAGAACCAAGGCAGCGAACAGGACGGAGCCCACTCTGTCCAGCAACAGCCAGAACCGAAGGCGCCGCCAGCCCAGAATCTGGCACCAAAGGTCTACCCCGACGAAAAGACCCCCGAGCCCTGGCACGACCCTTTCGGGAAGGCCCCCCACGAGCCCCCCGGAGCAACAACAACTCTGACATAGGCCGACAACTGACCGAGGCCGCCAGCAGATACTGCCCCACAGCAGATTCCGTTAACAGCAACGGACAAAAGGGCGAGGACAAACGAAGAGCCAGGGCCCAGGCGGACTCCAAGGAGGAAGCCAGCACCGCCTGACGACGCTCGAGGCGAAAAGCATAGAACCGCGAAACGGCATCACGCAGGATGGGCGCGAAGAGCTTCAACAAAGCAGACGACGCCCGCACAGCCGAGGGCAGCACACCAGACCAGGCAGCGGCCCCAAGCGCTCCCACATCCAACTCGAGCCAATCCGAGGATAGCTCAAGGAGGGAAAAGAAACACAGAGCTGAAGCAAGCAGGCCACGAGTCCGCAAATCCTCCGCAATCAAGGCAGCTGAGAGGGAAGGAACCTGCACGTGATGCTGCATGACACCAACATCCCGTGGAAGGGCAGGGGCGAACAAACAAGCATTCAGATGCTCGAAAGCGCCCCCCAGGAAAACCTGCAACGCCAAGGAAACCTCTCGCCACTCAAGCATGCGGGACCGACAGAACGTGTGCCAAGCCTCCAATGAAAAGAGAGGACAGTTTGCCAACCAGGACGACTCCGGAACCTCATAACGAAACCAGCATCAACCTGGGAATCCGTACACGAAGGAACGAGGAGCCATCAGGAAGGCATAATCCGGGTCACGCAAGAGGTAAGCCGCCAAGGCCTCCCGCACCTCCGAAGCCGAAACACGGGAAGCGGGAAACCTCTGAAAAGATGGAACCGAAGAACCCTCGAGATCACGGAACCGAACCCAGGGAGGGGTGGAGACCAAATCCAATTCGTACGCGGAGGGAGTGAAAGAGAACCCCTCTCCTTGTAACACCAAGCCCCGCTCGGCGGGCAAAAAAACCCAGGCGGGGTCCAATGGGGCCCAAGGCCCCCAAGCCAACCCCTCCCCAACCCCAGGAACCTCACCCAGAGGGCTCGGGGCTGAGCCGTCCTCCTGAGCCCCCACCCCCAAAGAAAAGATGGGAGCAGCCAACAAAGCAGGAACAAAAGGGGCCCACTGGCCAGACCCAGAAGCTTCAGCAGAAGGACCAGGCTCGAATGCCTCCGCCACTGCCCCAGAAGGGGACACCCCCGAGACCGCCCGAGTCTCACAACCGACTAAACCCAGCCCCGGCTTCGAAACCCTCAGACGTTTAAGAGCCGGCAGAAGGGGGGGGGGGGACCGAACGAGCAACAGAAGGGGAAGGACTTGGAGGGGCGGACGGAACCAGAGCCGAAGTGACCCCCACCCCCAAGTCCGGGTCCCTATAACCAAAACGGGGCAGTCTCGGGGCGTCCGGGGCAGCGACCAACCTAGCGCGTTGCAGCAACCTAAAGCGAGCATGCTATGCCTCAGCTGCCCT
This sequence comes from Procambarus clarkii, assembly GCF_040958095.1. Taxonomy (NCBI): domain Eukaryota; kingdom Metazoa; phylum Arthropoda; class Malacostraca; order Decapoda; family Cambaridae; genus Procambarus; species Procambarus clarkii. The sequence continues at coordinate 13,965,419 of NC_091167.1, forward strand.
CACCCGCATATCAGGTGCAGTAGCCTGGGTGAACTGGAGTACGTACAGACAACACACGTCGCACGACTCTGGGTCAAAACAATCACCGACCCAACAGGCAGCATGGCGGAGGCAAAACCGGTGAGTGTCCCCCTGAAACAAGGGGACAGAGCAACCGTCAAACTCGCAGGATGCGAGGGGGGACTCAGGCGTCACATCCATCGGACCACGTAGCCTCCGTAGGGTTTACCAGAGCCCTTAGCCTTGATAACATGCTAAGGGAAGCCCAGGCAGGGTACCGCGAACCGGCACCCAAAACTATCAACAAACTGCTATAGCTGAACCCCCGGGACGTGTACACTCACGGGGGCAAAGTGGGGAGTACCACCAATTAGTCAATCTGGAGACAAACCCCAAGAACAGCGATGGGACCAAACAGGCAGACCCCCCCACCAGGCAAAAAACAAAAACAAAAGAAAAACCCCGCAAGAGGACAACGTACCCAGGCGGAACAGAGCCGGCTGCTGTTAATGGTGAAAACTAGCTGTGCAGTACCCCGCGCCCCTGCCAGTGATGAAAACTACCCCCTACCCAGAGACAAACAAGGGCAAGAAAAACCCCAGCTGACCCCAAGGGCGACCAAGTACCGAGCAGTACACGGCACAGCGGAGGTAGACCCCAAGGCGACCCAGGGAAGGTAGCCCTAAGCCCCAAGGGCAGTACTTACAGGGCACCTAGGGAAGATAACCCTAGGCGCATGCAGCCCGAGTACCGTGCAATAATACTCCTGGCCCACACACCACTGGAAGGGACAGCTCACACCACCAGGAACAGAACTGCAACTGCAAACAGGAGCCAGAGGCACGACCGCACCAGATCCCATCAGCCTGAGAACTAATGGTTGGGTCGCCGACAGTGGGGTCTGGGGCTCCCCCCTTCCCCCTCCCGGGGAGGGGGGGGGGGTTGCGCAGACGGCGACACTGCGACATGATGACGTCATGAGGGCTAATTTTCGTTTGGGGAGTTCTGTCCACCTGTTTGGTCTTCAGGTGCAATAGTTTACCAGAACAGGGGTTTGTTTTGGGGCGCCTACCTTTCTGGGTGCCTGTCCCGGTCGATGGCAGACATAGAATGCTCCCAATCATAAGGGGGGTCTCTATAGGCCATTGCTCCTCGTGCCTCTCTAGAGGGGGCCAGGTTCTGGCTCATGGTCCCTGGTAGGCAAGAACTCCATGCATTGACTGATGCCAGAAAGTTATACATATTCATTCAGCCTGGATAGCTCCGGGGAGCCGACGGGGCTTCCCCAGAAAACTAAAACAAAAAACTGAACAGAGAGGTAGAAACTCCCTACAATCCCAAGGAAACAAGCAAACAAGCAAACATCACACTTTACTGCCGCGCCGATCATCCGTGCAGCCCTCCCCACCCCGAGAGAGGGAGGGGGGAGCCCTGGACCTCACCGTGCCAGCTGCCTAGCATCAGTTCGAAAGCTAAGCTTCAACCAACGCGAAAAAAACGGCGACCGATGAGAGGGAGGGTTGCCAGGGAGCCTCCGGGGCTCACCCAGAAAATGGCGTTTCATTACATTTAACGCTGGCTTTTTGTGGGAACCTTATACGGCTCCCTGGAGCTTCATACTCAAAGAGAAGGAAAAGAAAGGGCTGACCCGGGAGGTGACCGCCACAAACTCCGCAACGTGAGGCCGAGACAACAGGCTGCAACCTGCGACCAAGGCAACAAGAACGCACAGGAGCAGACACGCGCCTAAGAAATGGGCAGCCAAGAACCTGTGCGACCCTCAAATCCCTGCGCCCAAAATGAGCCCTAGACGTCACCAACACTGCGGCGAAAGCTGCAAACATACGAAGAGCACGGGTGCAAGGACAGACCGCAGGCTGGAAGACTTAAAAACTCTGCGGACGACCAGGGACACCCGAGCCCTGAAACAGGGAACAAAGGGGAACCGGATCAACCCATAGCACATCCCCAGACGTGATACTCAGGTAACGGCAAAAAAGCGCAACCGGACAACACAGGACGCACCATCAGCCGAACCAATCAAGCATCAATAACCCAAGGACCCCTCCGGAAAGCAGCCGCCTCGACCGTCACCAGATGGACGGATAAAAGCTGCAAATGTACAAACCTACCAACAGAACCAAAGAGCAGAAACCTGAACCGAAGGGGCTACCACAAACTGAGGAGAAGATAAGAGGGAACCCTGATCAAGGATCAGGACGGCTCAGGTGACGCATGAGCAGCCCAGAGGTGAAACAAAACATGAAAAAGCGTACAGAACAGAGTAGATGTGACATCCACCCCGAACGCAAGCCAGAGCGGCTCCGCCAGCACCACACAAAACGAGGCGACAGTAAGAAACGGTGGCGACAATACTGTCGCCGAGACGAAGCTCGCAGGTGGAGCACTGTCAACAAAGCCACCTGATCACCACAGAGATGGTGATACCCGCGTCAAAATACCAGACACTAAGAGCCGGGGAGAAGGCCGAACCAGTCATGTATAGGACCGGTCCGACCTGCCGAAAGAGGCGGAGCTGCGGGAAATCGCCCCGGGTTCGGACACCTATCAGGCAGCATCTGAAAATAAAGCTGGGCCGGCCACCAAGGGACCATAAGGACTACTCTCGTGGGAATGGGCTCCAACCGAGCCAGAACCTGAAGCAACAGCTGAACCAGGAGAAGAGGAACAGGTACCCCCCCACCTTGACCAGTCCTGTCGAAAGACATCCACCATGAACGCCTCAAAGGCGGGTATGGGAGCCACATAGAATGGGCGACGCCTAGACCACGCCGACTCAAAGATGTCCATGGCCAGGAGTTCATACGTCTGGTAGAGCCAACGAAACGAGTCAGCGATGACTGGCCAAACCGGAAACAGGAATGAACTGAGACAGGCTGTCCGCCAGGACGTAGGACACACTCCAGACATGAACCTCATGGTTAGCCAAACCCCGAGAATCCAGCAAACGAGCCACTCTAAGGGACCAACCCCAAACGTCAAACACCTAAGAGAAATCCTGTGGTTCCGGCAAAGAACCGCCAGAGAACAGTCCGAATGGAGCTGAATGGTAGAGCACCGAGTGACCCGAACCCTCCGAAGCGCAAACCAGACAGCCACGAACTCCCGAACCGTGCTGTGAGCCTGACGGACGGACAGACTCCACCATCCCCGGCTGACCTGATGAGCACTGGTCACAAAGCCCCAGCCAAGAGATGACCCGTCCGTGAACACATCGAGCGAAGGCTCGGGGAGGTGCTAAGGCACGGAACTCCGAAAACCCAAAGAGGAAGCTGGTGATGTAGCACCAATACAAGATCCCCGGACGAACAAACCCAACGATTGCAAGAGGCAGAAGGGGGGTCTCCGAACGAACCAAACAGACGCCGAAGCCAAACCCGACCTCACGGGCAGACCAGCATGTCGAAGTTCAGACTCCTGCACAACTGCTCGAGCAACCGCCAAGCAACCCGGGAACCCCCTCATGAACAACCGAAGGTGGGAGGGACCACAGCCGCAGCAACACTTCTGAAGGGAAAGACAAGGAGTGGCCCAAGAGCCCTAAACAAGATCCAGCCAGGTTCGAACCCGGGACGGAAACAGATGGAACGGCCTCCAGATCACTAGGAAACCAAACCCGGCGATCTGGAAAGAACCACAACCCTCGCAAGCAGACAAGCGGACCGACTAGGAGCCCACACCAGCCAGTCGTCGAGGTAGGCCAGACACCGAATCCCAAGCAGACTCGGACAGGGCACCAAGATCCGGTAAAGATGCGTAAATACACCAGGTGCCAATTACAAAATAGGGAAGGCAACAAAAGCAGCAAACCTGTAGCCCCACCACCAACTGTGCCAGTCCCGGAAAACTGGAGAGGAATGTGCCAAGAATTGACCTGGAGGTCCAGGGGCCACCATCCAGGCACCCGGCCCCAACAGAAGCCTGACAGGAGACAACAGTCCTCCGATGAGGGCATAGAATCCAGGGCGCAGACTGAAGAAGTCCAGAAGAACCGCAGATTCGCCAGGCCCGTGTCTGCATAGAGCAGACTGGAACACCAGAAGGATGGGGCAGATCGACCACATCCAACGCACCCACTAAGATGACATGACGAAGCGCAGGGAAAAAAGCCCACCCTGCCAGCCCTGAACCCCCCATACGGGGAGGAGCTGTCCACCACCACCACCAGAAGCCGGAAGACAAGCAAAAGTGCCCACTAACTGCGGGACCATGCGAGAGTCAACAGAGCAAGCTGCTCCCCCAGCGCCCCGTCAACAGAGAAGGGAACAGTTGCCCCTTCCAACAGAAAAAGTATACACACACATATACACATATATATTATGTATATACACATACATATATATGCACATATACACATACACATATAAATACACACACACAGTGTGCTAGAATATGCAACGGTTGTGTGGAGCCCATATCTTAAGAAGCACATCAACAAACTGGAAAAGGTGCAAAGACACGCTACTAAGTGGCTCCCAGAACTGAAGGGCAAGAGCTACGAGGAGAGGTTAGGGGCATTAAATATGCCAAAACTAGAAGACAGAAGAAAAAGAGGTGATATGATCACTACATACAAAATAGTAACAGGAATTGATAAAATCGATAGGGAAGATTTCCTGAGACCTGGAACTTTAAGAACAAGAATTCATAGATTTAAACTAGCTAAACACAGATGCCAAAGAAATATAAGAAAATTCACTTTCGCAAACAGAGTGGTAGACGGTTGGAACAAGTTAGGTGAGAAGGTGGTGGAGGCCAAGACCATCAGTAGTTTCAAAGCGTTATATGACAAAGAGTGCTGGGAAGACGGGACACCACGAGGGTAGCTCTCATCCTGTAACTACACTTAGGTAATTACACATGTGCGTATGCACATACACATGTGCACACACACACAAAAATCCAAGAAGCATCAGAAGAATCCATGGTATAATAGGGCATGTATGGAAGCGAAGAAACTGAACAAAAGGGCGTGGAGGAACTTCCGGAATAACAGAACACCAGAAAGCAGAGAGAGAGATACCAGAGAACCAGGAATGAGTACATCAGGGTGAGAAGAGAAGCAGAGAAAAGTTTTGAAAATGATATAGCAAACAAAGCCGAGACCGAACCAAAGCTACTCCACAGTCACATCAGAAGGAAAACAACAGTGAAAGAACAGGTATTGAAACTTCGAACAGGCGAGGACAGGTATACAGAGAATGACAGAGGGGTGTGTGAAGAACTCAACAAGAGGTTCCAGGAGGTCTTCACAATAAAACAAGGTGAGGTCACTGTGCTAGGAGAAAGGGAGGTAAACCAGGCGGCCTTGGAAGAGTTCGAAATTACGAGAGAGGAGGTCAAGAGACACCTGCTGGATCTGGATGTTAGAAAGGCTGTTGGTCCAGATGGGATCTCACCATGGATACTGAAAGAGTGTGCAGAGGCACTTTGCTTGCCACTCTCCATAGTGTATAGTAAGTCACTGGAGACGGGAGACCTACCAGAAATATGGAAGACGGCAAATGTGGTCCCAATATACAAAAAGGGCGACAAGCAAGAGCCACTGAACTACAGGCCCGTGTCCTTGACTTGTATACCATGCAAGGTGATGGAGAAGATCGTGAGAAAAAACCTGGTAACACATCTAGAGAGAAGGGACTTCATGACAAATCGCCAACATGGGTTCAAGGAGGGTAAATCTTGCCTTACAGGCTTGATAGAATTCTACGATCAGGTGACAAAGATTAAGCAAGAAAGAGAGGGCTGGGTGGACTGCATTTTCTTGGATTGTCGGAAAGCCTTTGACACAGTACCGCATAAGAGGCTGGTACATAAGCTGGAGAGACAGGCAGGTGTAGCTGGTAAGGTGCTCCAGTGGATAAGGGAGTATCTAAGCAATAGGAAGCAGAGAGTTACGGTGAGGGGTGAGACCTCCGATTGGCGTGCAGTCACCAGTGGAGTTCCACAGGGCTCTGTACTCGGTCCTATCTTGTTTCTGATATATGTAAATGATCTCCCGGAGGGTATCGATTCATTTCTCTCAATGTTTGCGGACGATGCTAAAATTATGAGAAGGATTAAAACAGAAGAGGACTGTTTGAGGCTTCAAGAAGACCTAGACAAGCTGAAGGAATGGTCAAACAAATGGTTGTTAGAGTTTAACCCAACCAAATGTAATGTAATGAAGATAGGTGTAGGGAGCAGGAGGCCAGATACAAGGTATCATCTGGGAGAGGAAATTCTTCAGGAGTCAGAGAAGGAAAAAGACTTGGGGGTTGATATCACGCCAGACCTGTCTCCTGCAGCACATATCAAGCGGATAACATCAGTGGCATATGCCAGGCTGGCCAACATACGAACAGCATTCAGAAACTTGTGTAAAGAATCATTCAGAACTTTGTATACCACATATGTCAGGCCAATCCTGGAGTATGCAGCCCCAGCATGGAGTCCATATCTAGTCAAGGATACGACTAAACTGGAAAAGGTTCAAAGGTTTGCCACCAGACTAGTACCCGAGCTGAGAGGTATGAGCTATGAGGAGAGACTACGGGAATTAAACCTCACTTCGCTGGAAGACAGAAGAGTTAGGGGGGACATGATCACCACATTCAAGATTCTGAAGGGAATTGATAGGGTAGATAAAGACAGTCTATTTAACACAAGGGGACACAGGTGGAAACTGAGTGCCCAAATGAGCCACAGAGATATTAGAAAGAACTTTTTTAGTGTCAGAGTGGTTGACAAATGGAATGCATTAGGAAGTGATGTGGTGGAGGCTGACTCCATACACAGTTTCAAGTGTAGATATGATAGAGCCCAATAGGCTCAGGAATCTGTACAACTGTTGATTGACGGTTGAGAGGCGGGACCAAAGAGCCAGAGCTCAACCCCCGCAAACACAACTAGGTGAGTACACACACAGTGTACACATGTACATGTACACGTGTACACACACATACACGTGAAAAGAAAATTTCAAGCCACCGACCAGTGGGCAGAGAGCACCACGCCGGCCAGGCGAAGAAGGAACAAAACTGCATTAAAAGGCCCACCTCGACAACAAAACCCCAAAGTCCCAGCACGACCACAACACGTGCCAAGACCCAAAAAGATCAGTCTGCAAGCCAGGAAGACCCGGAACCCCAGAAGGCAGAACCGGGTCTCACACGAGGAAACAAAGCCCCCTGAACCCACAAAGTGGGCCCAAGAGGAAGAAACCTCCGGAATGAAACCAAAGAATCCAAAGGAACCCGGGATTGAACCAGGGGGAGCCCAATCCACCACATTTGCCGGCGGAGATACACCACATAAAGGCAAAGCACAGCCTCCAGTCAGATCCCCAGGGAAATGGTCAAAACAGACCGAAAACCAAGGGACAAGGTGTGGGAGCAAGCATAACAGACAGGGACACTGAGCCCAAACCCTAGGGCCCAGACCCAAAACGGAAAACCTGGTGTAAAATCAACACTCAAACGTTCCCAGAGGAACAGAAAATGGGCAGAAAACAGCAGAAAAGCAAAGAAACGACAACAGGAGAAGAAAACCCCTGAAAAAGGTGAAAACACTCACCCAAGATGCTCACTTGCACACCCAGTTGCATGTAAACAAACTGCAACGCCGCCCTGGTGGCCACGCCAGGATACCTGCAGAAGAAAATGGCCACCAGAACAGAGGGCTGTGACCGACGCAAAAGATACGAAAACACGCCAGCAAAAGTGGGAAGCAAGCAGACTGGATATGTGAAAAACTCCGCCCAGAAGCAGAAAACCCAGGCAGGGGCAAACCGCCCCAGAACTGCTAGCAGGCATCCCCAACAGTCCCGGAAACCCGCAACAGAGGCTCCGGGGCAGAGCCGTCCTCCAAGCCCTCCGCCCTTAAAGAAAAGGAAGAGTCCATGGGAAAGGCAGCAAGAAAGAGCCGCTGGTAAGACCTAGTAGCCTTGGCAGGAGGAACAGGCTCGAAAACCTCCGTCCCCAACCCCCGAACAGGACAGCTCCCGAAACTGCCCGAGTCTCGGCCCCAACTAAACCCCGCCCCGACCCCGAAACCCGCAGACGGTCTGAAGCTGGGAACAGGGATAGAAAAGTACAAACAACACCTAACCAAAACGGGGCGGCCACGGGGCATCAGAGTGGAAAACCAACCTAGCGTGTTGCAGCAACCTAACCTAGCTTGCAACACGGATGCCGCCTGTACTCTGAACAGTAGTAACATCAGGAGAGTACTGGAGAACAAGCAGAGAATCACTCGCAAGACTCCGGGTCAAGGTGTCAGTGACCCAACAGGCAACATGACGGAGGTAAAAGTGGCGACTGTCACCCGGAGACAAGGGCACAGCAACCAACGATCCCGTACAAGACGGGTTGGAACCCGGAAGACACATTCAATGGTCCACAGAGCCCAGACAGGGGTTTTCAGGGCCCGTAGGGGTAACAACTACGGGAAGCCCGGGCAAGGTGTTGCTAACCGGTTAAACACCCAAAAATAACAAGGGGGTAGAGGACAACCCTGAAAACCCCTGCGACGTGTACAATCACGGGGGCCTAGCAGAGGGCCACCAAACACAGCCAGTGGAACTATAGCCACACTAGGCAGATGCCCACCAGGCAAATGAAAATAAAAATAAAAGAAAAACCCCGCAAAAGTACACCGTCTCCAGAGGCAACAGGAACTGGTCGCCACTTAGGTGGCAGGTCGCACAACACCTTGACGCCCTAACCAACACAATACCAGTCTCTACCCAGGGCCAAACAAGGGCCCCCAAGCCCAGCTGGCCCCAAGGGCGAGGCAAATGCCGAGCAGCAAGACCATCTACGGGAATAGTTCCCAAGGGAAGATAACCCTGTCACACAGGGGCAGTACTCACAGGGCGCTTAGGGAAGGAAGCCCCTAAGCACATGCAGCCCTGATACTGATGAGGTACTCCTGGCCACAACACAACGCAACACACGGCAGTGAACGCCACACAAGGCAAACACCGCCTAGGAAACTGAGGCCAGAGAAGCGTCTATCCCGGTTGACATTAGCTTACGAACTGATGCTAGGCAGTCAGCGCGGTGAGGTCCGGGGCTCCCCCCTCCCCCCTCTCAGGGCGGGGAGGGCTGCACAGACGATCGGCGGGGCAGTAAAGTGTGATGTTTGCTTGCTTGTTTGTTTCCTTGGGATTGTAGGGAGTTTCTACCTCTCTGTTCGTTTTTTTGTTTTAGTTTTTTACCATGTGGGGTTTGTTTTGTTATGCCTACCTTTCTGGGTGCCTAACCCCGGTCGATGGCAGATAAGGAAAACCCTAACCACAAGGGGGTTTTCCAGGGCCATTGCTCCCTGAAACCTCTCTGAAGGGGCCAGGTTCTGGCGCTGGTCCCTGGTAGGTCTGAACTCCTTAGCTAATGTCCCGGTCTAATATAACATACATTAGCCCGATAAGCTCCATGGAGCCGCAGGGGCTCCCCACAGAAAAGCTGTCTCATTCTTTGCTAGAAAAAAAGGAGAAGGCTGCAACTGAACAAACCTACCACCAGGAATGAAAGAGCAGAAACCCCTTCACCGGAGGAGAGCATGCAGCTCACCAACTTGACAACCAAAGGACAATGCCAATAGAAACAGAGCCTTGGAAAAACAATCTTGAACCGAAGGGGCCACCACAAACCGAGGAGAGGAAAGATAGGAGAGCACTTTATCCAAAGACCAGGATGGCTCATGAGCAGGCCGGAGGTGAAACAAAGCACGAAAAAGCTTACGGAACGGGAGCAGAAGTTATATCCACCTCGAATGCAAGCTGGAGCAGCTCTGTCAGAGTCGCACGATACGAGGTGACAGTATTAGGCATCAAATGACAGTCCTGAAACTGCCAAGACAGAAAGGACAAGACAACCCGATTAGAAATAGAAGATAACTTATGAAGAGAGAGAAAATGGCAGAAAGAATGCCAGGAAACTTCATACTGCTGCCGAGACAAAGCTCTCAGGTGGGACACCATCAAAGAAGCTATCTGATCACCACACAAATGGTGATCAACCCACCATTGAAGACAAGACGTGAAGAGCAGAGGAAAAGTCTGAACCAGCTGTGTACTGGACTAGTCTGACTTATGGAAGAGTCGAAGCCACGGGAAAGGTCCCGGGTTCGCACACCGAGAATGCAGTGCCTGGAACCATGTCTGGGTTGGCCACCAAGGGGCCAGCAAGGACTTCTCTCCCTTGGTAGGACTTCAACCGAGCCAGAACCCAAAGCAATAGCTGGACCAGGGAGAAGAGGTACAGGTAACCCTACCTCGACCAGTCCTGCCAAAAGGCGTCCACAGTGACAGCCTTTGCAGTGAGGGAAAGGCACCACATAGATCGGGAGATGCCTATGTGAAGCGGTCCATGTTCGGGAGTCTGAACGTCCGGCAGAGCTAACGGAAGGAATCGGCATTCAACCGTCTATTCCGTGAACAGAAGAATGAACTGAGACAGTCCATCCGCCAGGACGTTGTACACTCCCCGGATATGAACCACACAGAGACAAATCCCGACAAGCCAGCTGACGAGCCACTTGAATCGATCAGCCCCAAAGAGGCAAGGACTGAAGAGAGCCCCTGTGGTTCAGGCAATGAACCACTGGAGAACAGTCCGAATGGAGCCAGATGGTCAAACCCCGAGCGACCCGAACCCAAAGTGGAAAGCGAAGAGCCAAACCGCCGCAAACTCCCTCACCATGCTGTGAGCCCAACGGAAGGACGGACCCCATCACCCCTGGCTGGCCTGGTGAGCACTGGTCAGAAAGCCCCAGCTGAGAGACGACGAGTCCGTGAACACATCGAACGAGAGTTCAGGTAGGCGCCAAGGCAATGAACCCCGAAAACCTGGAAGAGGAAGCCGGTGACACAGGAGCCAATGCAAGTGCCCCAAAGGATGAAATCAGTGCTCGTGAGAGTAGTGGAAAGGGTGTCCCCGAAGGAACCAGAACAGATGCTGAAACCAAACTCGACCCAGCAGGTAGACCAGCATGGCAAAGTTCAAACTGCCGCATAACTGCTTGAACAACAGCCAAGTGACCCGGGATCCTCCAGAAACAGCGGTAGGCAGGACCACAGCTGCAGCAATGTCTCTGGAGGGAGAGACATGGAAGCAGTTTGAGAGTCCCAAACAAGACCCAGCCAGGTCTGAACCTGGAACGGAACCAGATGGGACTTCCTCCAGTTCACTAGGAATCTTTACTTGGCAAGCTGGGGAAGAACCACACCCCTGGCGAGTAGACAAGTGGACCGACTGGGAGCCCATACCAGCCAGTTGTCGAGGTAGGCTAGGACCTGAACCCCTAGCAGACGCAGACGGGGTAACCACAACCCGGGTAAGACGCGTGAATATGCGAGGTGCCAGATTCAAGCCAAAAGGAAGGCAACGAAAGCGGTAAGCCTGATGCCCCACCACGAAACCTAACCAGTCCCTGAACCCCGGATGAATAGGAATGTGCCAATACACGTTCTCGAGGTTCAGGGAAACCATCCATGAACCCGGTTCCAAAAGAAGCCAGACCCGAAACATAGTAATCATCTAAAAGGAGAGGCATGGAATCCAGGGGTTTAGATGGGACAAGTCCAGAATGAACCTCAAATCTGCATAGTCCTGTTTTCGCACTGAACAGGAGGGAAAACCACATGAGGGACAGGGTCGTTTCGACCACACCCAAGTACACCCTCTCCGAGATGACTTGACAAAGCTCAGGGGAGGAACACTGCCCCTCCAGCCCCAAACACCCCCCGAAGGGGAAGGAGCCACCCAACGCCACCACAGGCCTGATAACACGACCAAAAATGCCCACAAATCGTGGAACCAAGTGTGAGCGAACAGAGCGAGCCTCCCACCCCCATTGAACCAGATGATGCTGGCTCTGAAGGCAACGTCGGCTCAGAAGCTGGCAACAGTGGCCCACATCGACCAGCAGAACCCTGAGCCATGGCACGACCCTTCTGAGAAGGCTGAGGATGGCCACCCCAGAGAACCATCAAGTCCCAAATATTATGACAATTAGATGAAGCTGCCTGCAGAAACTATGTGACAGCAGCCTCTGTAAACAGCAACGGACAAAATGGAGATGAAAACCCAAGAGCCAGGGCCCAAGAAGATTCCAAAGAAGGAGCGAGCACAGCCTGATGGCACATGAGGCGATAAACAAAGAACAGACACACCACTTCCTTCAGGATAGGCGCAAACAGCTTCAACAGTGTAGCCCATGACCACGCCGCCAAGGACAGCACACCAGACAAAGGCCCAGTACTCAATGCCTCCACATCCTCCTCAAGCCAGGCAGAAGATAGCTCGAGAAGGGAAAAGCACAAGACCAAAGTCAAGTGCCAACAGGCGCGCAAATCGTCTTCAACCAAGGATGCCGAAAGGGAAGGAACCTGCACATGCAGCTGCACAAGGCCAACATCCCGAAAAAGCACAGGGACATACAAGCACGCATTAAGGCGCTCAAACTCGCCCCCCAGGTAAATCTGCAGAACGGTAGATGTTTCTTGCCACTCAAGCGTGCATGACCAACAGAACCCATGCCACACCCCCCAACAAAAAGAAAGGGCAGTCTGCCAGCCAGGAAGACTCCGGAACCTCCAAACGCACCCAAAACGGGGAAGAATAACCAAACTCAAAGGACGGATCCATAATGGAGGCGGAATCCGGGTCTCGCAGGAGGTGTGCAACAAGAGCCTCCTGAACCTCCCTCAGGGAAATATGAGAAGCAGAAAATCTCCGGGAAGGACGAGGCCAAGGAACCCAAGGGGACCCTGGAATTAAACCCGGGGAGGAACCGAACTCAAATCATACTCATACAGGGAAAGGGGGGGGGGGGGAACTCCCCATGCAACAACAAGCCCTGCAAAGAGGGCACCAACACCCTTTTGAGGTCAAAGGGGGCCTAAGGCCCCTAGATCGATTCCACCCCAGCCCTGGGATCCTCCAAGTCGGAACCTGGGGCAGAACAGTCCTCCATACCCTCCACCACTGAAGAAAAAGCAGATTCCAGGGAAAAGGCTGAAAAGAAGGGGGCTTGCTGGTAGGACCCAGAAGCCTCAGCAGGAGGAACCGGCTCAAATGCTTCCATCCCCAACCAGAATGGGGCAACCCCCGAAGCTTCCGAGTCTCATTATCAACTAAATCCTGCTCCGACTCCGAAACCTTCAGATGTTATGGAGCCGGATGCAGGGGGCAAAAGTGCAGGATGAACAACAGGGGAAGGACCAGAAAGCGCGGACTGACCCAAAGTCGAAGTGACTAACGTCCCCAGGTTTATGTCCCTATAACCAAAGTGGGGCAGCCGTGGGGCATCCAGGCGGGAAACCAACCTAGTGCACTGCAGCAACCTAAACCTAGTATGCAATGCAATGCTGCCTGTACCCTAACAGTAATGTCATAAGAAAAGAACTGGAGAACAAGAAGAGAACACAGCTCGCAAGACGCTGGGTCAATGGTGTCGTTGACCCAACAGGCAGCATGATGGAGGCAAAAGAGGGGACTGTCACCCTGAGACAATGGCACACAGCAACCTTTGAACTTACACAAGGCAGGCTGGAACTCTGAAGATGCATCCATTTGTCCACCGAGCCCCGTCAGGATTTTCTAGAGCCCATAGACTGACTGCTATGGGAAGCCCAGGCAAGGTGTTGCTAACCGATTAAGACCCAAAGCTAACAAAGGGAAGATCAAAACACTGAAACCCCTGCGATGTGTATAATCATGGGGACCTAGCAGAGTGCCACCAAAATATTATAAGTGGAACGATAGCTACGTTAGGCACACCACCATCAGGCAAAAAAAAAAAAAAAAACCTGCAAAAGTACAACGTCCCTAGAGGAAAGAAACAGGCCGCTGCGTAGGTAGGTAGGCAGCATAACACCTTTATGCCACAACCAACACGATACCACTCCCTACCCAAGACCAAACAAGGGCCACGAAACCCCAGCTGGCCCCAAGGGCGGGGTAAATGGTGAGCAGCAAGAATTCTTACAGAAATGGTCATCCCGAACGCACCAGGGAAGGGAACCCTAACACACATTACATTCTTGTACATACATTCTTGTACAGTCACTAGCACGGTAGCATTTTGGGCAAGTCCTTAATCCTATGTTCCCCGGAATACAACCCAGCAAATCGTTTAACAACCAGGTACCCATTTTACTGTTGGGTTAAACAGAGGCTACAGTTAAGGATTGGCACCTGGTCAATCCTCCCCGGCCAGGATACGAACCCAGGACAAAGCACTCACGAATTGCCAGGCAAGCATCTTAACACTACGCCACAGGGACTGCAAGAGCAGTACTCACAGGGCACCTAGGGAAGGAATCCCCTAAGCGCATGCAGCCCTGGTACTGATGAGGAACAACTGGCCACCACACACAACAACACTACAGTGCTCGCCATGAAATAAAAACACCGCCTTGGAAATTGAGGCCAGAGAAAACGTCCACCTTGGCCTTGGACCACATTAGCTAACGAACTGGAGTGTTGGATAGCCACTACGGGGAGGTCTGGGGTGCCCCCTCCCTCTCTTGGGGAGAGGAGGGCTGCACGGATGAGCGGCGAGGTAGTGGAGTGTGACGTCTGCTTGTTTGCTTGTTTCCTTAGGATTGGAGGGACTTCTATATCTCTTTTCGGTTTTTCTTTGTACATTTTTTACCATGTGGGGCTTTGTTTTGTTATGCCTACCTTTCTGGGTGCCTAACCCTGGTCGATGGCAGATAAGGAAAAACCCCAACAACAGGGGGTGAAGGGGTTTCCAGGGCCATTGCTCCCAGCAACCTCTGAGGGGGGCCAGGTTCTGGCTTGTGGTCCCCGGTTGGTCGAACTCCTTAGACTAATGCCCCGGTCTAATATAACATTAGCCCGATAGCTCCAGGGAACCGAAAAGGCTCCCCACAAAAAGAAAAGAAAACCCCTGCAAAAGCACAACCACAAGAGGAGGAACAGGGAACACGGCTGCCGCGTTGGTAGGTGTGCCGAGCAGCACCTTGCATCCCAAACCAGCAACACCACCACTTCCTATCCAAGGCAAAACAAAGGCCACTAAACCCCAGTTGGCCCCATGAGTGGGGCAACTGCCGAGCAGTAGGAACCCCTACGTAAGTGAACCCCGAGAGCACCAGGGAAGGTAACCCTAGAACCCAAGGGTAGTACTCACAGGGCATTTAGGGAAGGCAGCCCTAAGCGCATGCAGTCCTTGGTACAGTGTGTTACACCTGGCCAATATGCCACAAACAGCAGGAAACACCACAAGGGAACAAAATCCAGCAAATTTTGAGGCCAAAGTCGACATCCTCCCCAGATGCGCTTCATGCAGTCACGAATTGAGGTGCGAGGGGCTGGCGAGTGGGTCCGAGGCTCTCCTTTTCCCCCTCCCAGGTAGGGGAGGGCTGAGCGGACAAGCAGTGCGGTGGCGGTGAATAAAACTGCTTGTTTGGTGGTTTCCTTTTTAATTTAGGGAGTTCTATTTCTATGTTCAGTCTTGGGTTTTTACAATTTCTACCATGTGGGGTTTGTTTTGAGATGCTTACCTTTCTGAGTGCCTAACCTCGGTCGATGGCAGATAAGAAATATCCCCAAATACACAGGGGTCTCCTTAAGCCATTGCTCCCTGTGCCTCTCTGAGGGGGTCAGGTTCCAGCTCTGGGGAGCCGGAACCTGAGGAAGCTCAGTTCCGGCTCTGGAGAGACGGAATCTGGGGAGCTTTTGTGTGGGGAGCCAAAGGGGCTCCCCACACAAAAGTAATAAAAGGCTAGAAGAGCAGAAAACTTCGGACCTGACTGCAGGCTAAGCTTTCTACCTACCTTAACTCATTTTAAAGCTCATGCACTTTTTGCTTTCCCCAGAACATAATTTGGTTTTATTTTACATTTAGGTTTGCAACTAGTGCTGGGGGCATAAAAGCAAACAGTGAAGGAATGGTGGCCAATCCTCATCCTGCTCAGGATTTAATCCTAGGTATTCTTCCTTGCAAGGCTTGTATCCAAACCACTTTTCATCACTGATATTTTCTTTCTTTTCAGAACTATTATCTGTGTGAAAGCACCTAAATAAAGCATAAGGAAAGTTCTTGCTGAAAAGTACTCTAAGGTACATGGACATATTATTTTTATATTAACATATAATAATATTTTATTAAAACAATATACAGTGTACATGGTAATGTAGTTACATAGTAGCAAAAGTATTAGTGTATTATATAAAGTCTAATTATGCTCAGCATTTCATGCATAACTTAAAATTATTTAGGTAAGTTTTTGATTTACTAACACTTAATAAAACATTCTAGCTAATATAAATTCTTAACACATGTTATGTACAGTGGTTTTGATCTCTTCCTCCTCCCAAAACCTCTCTTCATACCTTTGCCTGTAAACGTAACAATTCCTCTTCTATTGCTTCATCCTGTTCATCCTGCTCTTCTGTGTCCAATGTCTTGGCTTCATTGTCACCCTTAGCTTCAGGTGATTTTGCCAGCAATTTGTCTTGCTTGGGATCAAGATTGGTCGTAGATGGATTTTGTTCTATTGAAGTCTGGCTGGCTGATATCTCTGATTGATTTCTAAATTTCTTCTTCTTCTTCTTCTGCTTTAGTTCTTCTGCCTCCTGCATGATCAACTGTAGGTCTTCTTCACTGTAAATATAATTTATATTTTTCATGCATGGTAGAATACTAGAAACATTCTCCCTCTACAAATATTTCATTCCATGTATAATAAAATTGCAGGAATGTGATAAATCTGAGAAAATATTGAAGCCGTGCAATGGAATCAACCCCGCATCCCTGAACTCCAGTAGTGCATGTATCTGAGGAATTCAGGAATGTGTGGTCGTTACAATAATAATAACAATAAATAATAATAATACAGTACTAATAATAATTTATTTATGTAAAAGCACATATACATACATACACACACACACGAGATAAAAGAACAGTGGAGTATTCCTAGGCAAGGTAAGCTCAATGTCTAAAGTCACCAATATGCAGAGCATTTCAGGCATAATGTGTGAAACAAAAATTTTGGTTAACAATACACAAGCTTAACACTATTGGTGACTCGGCGGGCGACCCGCCGCGCACCTCGTATATAATAGACCACATGTGGCAGATCAGGTCCCACGACCCACAGCCGCCATTCTTGAGGTTATCTTGAGATGATTTCGGGGCATTTTAGTATCCCCGCGGCCCTGTCCTCGACCAGGCCTCCACCCCCAGGAAGCAGCCCATGATAGCTGACTAACACCCAGGTACCTATTTTACTGCTAGTTAACAGGGGCATAGGGTGAAAGAAACTCTGCCCATTGTTTCTCGCCGGCGCCTGGGACCGAACCCAGGATCACAAGTCCCCGCGTGCTGTCCGCTCGGCCGACCGGCTCCCCATGATAACTGAACCTGTGCGACCCTTAAATCCCTGCGCCCGAAATGAGCCCAAGACGTCACCAACACAGCAGCAAAAGCTGCAAACGTCCGAACAGCATGGGCGCAAAGGCAGACCGCAGGCTGGAAGACTGAAAAACTCTGCGGACGACCTGGCAGACCCGAGCCCTGAAACAGGGAATGAGGGGAACCAGATCGAACCAAACCGCATCCCCAGACACGGTACGCAGGTAACGGCAAAAAGCGCAACCGGACAACACCAGACGCACCCCCGGATAAACTAATCAAGCATCAATAACCCAAGAACCCCTCCGGAAACCAGCTGTCTCGATCGTCGCCAGGATGGAGAAAGGCTGCACACGTACAAATCTACCACCAGTACCAAAGAGCAGAAACCTGAACCGAAGGGGCTACCACAAGCTGAGAAGATAAGAAGGCACCCTGATCAAGGACCAGAACGGCTCAGGCGACGCATGAGCAGGCCGGAGTTGAAACAATACACGAGAAAGCGAACGAAACAAGGTGACGTCCACCCCGAATGCAAGCCGGAACGGCTCCGCCAGCGCCGCACAAAATGAGGCAACAGTAAGAAACATCAAATAACTGTAGTCCTGAAAACCCAAGAAAAGATAAGACAACCCGATGTGAAAGAGAAGACAATGTACAAAGAGCAAGAAAAAGTTCATAGAAACACCAGGAACGTCATACTGTTGCCAAGACGAAGCTCGCAGGTGGGACACCGTCAACAAGGCCATCTGAATATCACAGAGATGGTGAACCAGCATCAAAATACCAGACGCTTAGAGCCGAGGAGAAGGCCGAACCAGTCACGTACAGGACTGATCCGACCTGCCAAAAGAGGCGGAGCCACGGGAAAACGCCCCGGGTTCGGACACCTATCAAGCAGCGTCTGAAAAGAAAGCTGGGCTGGCCACCAAGGAACCATAAGGACTGCTCTCGTGGGAATGGGCTGCAACTGAGCCAGAACCCGAAGCAACAGCTGGACCGGGAGAAGAGGAACAGGTACCCCCACCTCGACCAGTCCTGCCAAAAAGCATCCACTGTGAACGCCTCACAGGTGGGTAAAGGCGCCACATAAAATGGGCGACGCCTAGACTACGCCGACTCGAAGACGTCCATGGCCAGGAGTCCATACGTCTGGCAGAGCCAACGAAACGAGTCGGTGATGACTGGCCAATCCACGAACAGAGGAATGAACCAAGACAGCTGTCCGCCAGGATGGAGGACACACCCTGGACATGAACCTCATGGTTAGGCAAACCCCGAGAACCCATCAAACGAGCCAGTCTAAGGAACCAACCCCCAAAGGTCAACACCTAAAAGAAACCTATGGTTCCAGCAAGAACCGCCAAAGAACAGTCCGAAAGGAGCTGAATGGTAGAGCACTGAGTGACCCAAACCCTCTGAAGCGCAAACCAGACAGCCACAAACTCCTGAACCGTGCTGTGAGCCCATCTGAGGGACAGACTCCACCATCCCCGGCCGACCTGGTGAGTACTGGTCACAAAGCCCCAGCCGAGAGATGACCCGTCCGTGAACACATCAAGCGAAGGCTTGGGGAGGCGTTAAGCCACGGAACCCCGAAAACCCCAAAGAGGAAGCTGGTGACGCAGCACCAACACAAGATCCCCGGAGGAACGAACCCAACGATTGCAAGAGGCGGAAGGGGAGTCTCCGAAGGAACCAAACAGGCGCCAAAGCCAAACCCAACCCCGCGGGCAGACCAGCACGTTGAAGTTCAGACTCCCGCACAATTGCTCGAGCAACCCGGGACCTCGTCATGAACAGCTGAAGGCGGGACCACAGCTGCAGTAACACTTCTGGAGGAAAAGACAAGGAGTGGCCCAATAGCCCTAAACAAAGCCCAGGTCCGAATCCGGGATGGAAACAGATGGAATGGCCTCCAAATCACCAGGAAACCAAACCCGGCGATCTGGAAAGAACCACACCCCTGGCGAGCAGACAAGCAGACCGACTGGGAGCCCACACCAGCCAGTCGTCGAGGTAGGCCAGACACCGAATCTCAAGCAGACTCAGACAGGGCACCAAGATCCGGTAAAGATGCAAAAATACACCAAGTGCCAATAATTGACCTGGAGGTCCAGGGGCCACCATCCAGGCACCCGGCCCCAACAGAAGCCTGACAGGAGACAATAGTCCTCCGAGGAGGGCATAGAAACCAGGGCGCAGACTGAAGAAGTCCAGAAGAACTGCAGATCGAAAACCCCATGTCTGCAAAGAGCAGACGGGAACCCCAGAAGGATGGGGCGGATTGACCACGCCCAACGCACCCACTAAGATGACATGACGAAGCACAGGGGAAGAAGCCCACTCCGCAAGCTTTGAACCCCCCCAAAGGGGGAGAATCCGTCCACTGCCGCCACCAGAGGCTGGAAGACAACCAAAAGCGCCCACCAACAGCAGGACCATATGAGAGTCAACAGAGCAAGCTGCTCCCCCAGCGCCCCATCAACAGAGAAGGGAAGAGAGCCCCTTCCAAAATAAAAAGTACACATACACATATACACATATACAGGCATACCTCAGTTTAAGAGTTTAATTGGTTCCTGGAGACACCTCGTATTCCGAAAACTCGCATTCCGAAGGTAATTTCCCCATAAGAAATAAAGGGAAATGAATTAATCCGTTCCTGACTACCCCAAAAACCCCACATCAAACTAAATTTTTATACCTAATTCATCTAAATAAACCTACAAAACTATGTTCAAGTTATTACTTACCTTGCTGTTGAATGCTGTAGGTGTATGGAAGATGGTGAGGAGGGGGGAGGAGAGGAGGAGTTACTGTTTGGAAGGGGAGTCCCCTTCCATTATCACATCAGGCAGTGAGGACTTCACTGGTATGCACACACTGGCACATTTTGCCTGCATACCACTAGGACTTGCTTGTTTTACTAAGAATTTGTCTAATGACACTTGTTTTTCCCTACATTTTAACACTTGTCTGTAGTAAGACATCACATTATCATTTAAAAGGTCAATGCAACGGCCTGCTACAGCTTTATCTGGGTGAGTTTTTTCAACAAAACTTTGCAGTTCTTCCCATACTTCACACATTTTCTTAATCAAGAAGGGACATCCTCTACTGCCTCTACTCACAGCTATTTTCTTAGGTTGAACCTTACCAATAGCTTTCTTGAGACCCATGGCAAGATATATAATGACAACTTTTATGCTCAAATGGCCAAAAAAACGATAAAAAACTGTAAATCCTTGTGAAGAATTCAGGTGGGATAGTCACTGGACACGAGACACTGGTAAACTGAGGCGCGATCGCCATGCCACCACGCGCCAGTCGACCTGTACACGTATCAACAAACTCGCGTTCTGAGGTAACCCTCGCCTTCTGAGACATATTTTCCAAGGAAATCCTGCTCGTCTTCCGAAAAACTCGCATACAGGGACACTCGCATTCCGAGGTACCACTGTATACATATGTATATACACATACACATACGTTGTGTGTATGTGTATATGTATGTTACACACACATGCATATGTGCACACACACACACACACACACACACAGTGTACACATGTACATGTGTACACACACACATGTTGCACTCACGGAGACAAAACTTGAAGATGTTATTTTAAATGAGGTCATATTCCCAAGGGGCTACTCAATTTGGAGACGGGACAGAAAAATTAGGAAAGGCGGTGGCGTTGCTGTGCTGGTAAAAGAACACCTAAAGGTGAAGGAAATAATGACTGCCAATCCACAAGAAGTTGACATAATAGCACTAGAGATCTGCTATGAGGATGATAAACTAATGATGATAAATGCATATAGTCCACCGCCAAGCAGCACATGGTCAAAGGAGGAGCTAGATAGTAAACGTGAAGGTCTTATAACAATAATGAGAGAGATTATAGCGAGAGCGGATAACGATAGATCACGACTGTTGATAGTCGGTGACTTCAACTTGAAATCCATAGACTGGGAAACATATGAAGCTAAAACAGAAGATTTTTGGACCTGTAAATTTGTAGACCTCATCCTGGAAACATTCTTGTATCAACATGTTAAACAAGCTACGAGGATGAGGGAAGGGGACGTTCCCTCCATGCTAGATTTGATATTTACAGTGTGTCCTCACTTGAACGAACTATATGGGGCGAAGCCGATTCGTTCAAGTGCGGAATTCGTTCCATCCGTCCGGCCCCAACAACCTTCTTATTTTTTTTTTTTAAACATATGCCAGGACACATTAGTTTGTTTCTTTGTTGTGTGGTGCTTCATTATAATATCTTTCATGCTCTTTTGGTGTCAATAATAATCTGAGATGCGAGAATCACCATCCCCCACCCCATTCACACCATCCTCCACACCACCCACACCATCCTCCACACCACCCACACCATCCTCCACACCACCCACACCATCCTCCACACCACCCACACCATCCTCCACACCACCCACACCATCCTCCACACCACCCACACCATCCTCCACACCACCCATACCCTCCCCACACCACCCATACCATCACCCACACCATCCCCACACCATCCTCCACACCACCCACTCCATCCCCCACACCACCCACACCATCCCCCACACCACCCATACCATCCCCCACACCACCCACACCATCCCCCACACCACCCACACCATCCACACCATCCCCCACACCATCCCCCACACCACCCACACCATCCCCCACACCACCCACACCATCCCCCACACCACTAACACCATTCGCCCCCACCACCCACACTCCCCACACCACCACCCACACACCCCACACCACCACCCACATCATCCCCCACACCATCCACATCATCCCCCACACCACCCACACCATCCCCCACACCCCCACACCATCCCCAACACCACTAACACCATTCGCCCCTACCACCCACACTCCCCACACCACCACCCACATCATCCCCCACACACCCCACACTACCCACATCATCCCCCCACACCCAACCACACCACCCACACCCAACCACACCACCCCACCCACACCCAAACCACACCACACCACACCACCCAACCCATACCACACCACCCACACCGTGTATTGAAGCAGCAGGCTTGGAAGCATCTCAACTCGCCCGACAAAAAAAAAATGATGGGTTGACAGGTCTCCACTCACACCTCCAGGACCCCCACCCCCCAGGTACCCGGCCATACACACCACAATGCCAAGTCAGCTATTGTTTTCTTCAGGAAACAGTAAAACGTGTTAATGATTAATAATGTATATTAATACACGAAAATTAACATATTTTGGCATAAATATTTTACAGCTAAGATTGAGATTTATAATAGAGTATGAATGAGAGGTTTGGCAGCCATGCGTGGTCACCACCCTTCTCTCTCCACTTCCACCTCCCCTGACAACACCTTCCACCACTGACCCCACCTGCCTCTTTCCACCACCTGCCTCCCCTGACACCGCCTGCCTCCCCTGACCCCACCTGCCTCCCCTGACCCCACCTGCCTACCCAGACCCCACCTGCCTACCCTGACCCCACCTGCCTCCCCTGACACCACCTGCCTCCCCTGACCCCACCTGCCTCCCCTGACCCCACCTGCCTCCCCTGACCCCACCTGCCTCCCCTGACCCCACCTGCCTCCCCTGACCCCGCCTGCCTCCCCTGACCCCGCCTGCCTCCCCTGACCCCGCCTGCCTCCCCTGACACCGCCTGCCTCCCCTGACCCCACCTGCCTCCCCTGACACCACCTGCCTCTTTCCACCACCTGCCTCCCCTGACCCCACCTGCCTCCCCTGACACCACCTGCTTCCCCTGACCCCACCTGCCTCCCCTGACACCACCTGCCTCCCTTGACCCCACCTGCCTCCCCTGACCCCACCTGCCTCCCCTGACCCCACCTGCCTCCCCTGACACCGCCTGCCTCCCCTGACCCCACCTGCCTCCCTTGACACCACCTGCCTCCCCTGACCCCACCTGCCTCCCCTGACACCACCACAAATGATGCCAGCCACCTCACCAAGGCCTAACGTTCACACGACTTGTGCTTGTTTTATTGGCCTCCTCAAAATTTATTCTAAATAGGTATTAGTACAGCACGTAGGCTGTTAGAGGAGGGAGGGAGGGATCCAGGAAACAACCCCCCCTCCCACCCCCCACCCCCCCAATGGCTCAGGGAGCGACCGGCCGGCCACACAATGCCAGCTGTTATCTACACCCCAATTGTATTAAAAATTCTGTGAAAAGGAAATGTGTTCAAACTGTTTAAAATATGTACTGTATATATTACAATTTTCACCATTATTATTGCTCCAATATGACATTTTTCTAATAAAAAGGCTATTTTCAGTGTAGATAATGCGATAATTATCATTAAATTGACTCTTGGCATCTGACGATGAGAGGAGAGTGAGTGGTCTCTGTGGTCAGGTGGAGGAAGGAGGGTGGGGGCGGGGGAGCACGTGTTGCCTCCTGACAACAACTCTCTCACCAATGCCCCCCTGACACCATTTTATCACCATTTTTATCACCATTTCTCCCTAGAAACAATTCGTAGGGATAATAAAACACTACATAACTGTTTACACTCTGGCGAATCATAGTTGATGACAGCCAGCTCTGACGCTCGGCCTCGGTGACCGCTTGGACGAACATTCCTCACTTAATCGAACATTTGTATGTTCCACTGAACATTTGGTACCAAATTCAATTTGTTCGGCTCTTCCGGGAATTCGATAGAGCGGGGTTCGTTAGTCTGAGGAAGCACTGTACCAGGAAGGAGGAAGAGATATTTGACATTCAGTACCTTCCTCCCTTGGGTAAAAGTGACCATGTCTTTTTGGGAATAAAGTATGCAATGCGTTATAAGCTGGAAGAAAATAAGGAGGTTAAAGCAGTTGAAAAACCAGACTTCAGGAGAGGACATTATGGTGACCTTAGAAATTTTTTTAGTGAGTATAATTGGACAGACTTGATGCTAGGCAAGGAAGTGAATGAGATGTATGGCAAGTTTTGTGAAATATATGATAAAGGCACAAAAAAATTTATACCAAAACAGAGATGCAGAACTAGGAAACAGGATTGGTTCAATAGAAATTGCGAGAGGGCTAGAGACCGAAAGACACAAAAATGGAATCAATACAGGAAGAGGCCGAACCCCCAAACATACCAGCGATACAAAGATGCGAGAAACAACTACACGGCAGTGAGGAGAGAGGCAGAAAGAAATTTTGAAAAAGGGATTGCGGACAAATTTAAAACAGAACCAGGTCTATTCTATAAATTCATAAACAACAAATTGCAGGTAAAGGATAATATTCAGAGGTTGAAAATGGGAAATAGATTCACGGAAGATGAAAAGGAAATGTGTGAAACACTAAACGAAAAGTTCCAAAGTGTGTTTGTACAAAATGAAATCTTTAGGGAACCAGATACAATAAGAATTCCAGAGAACAACATAGAACACATAGAGGTGTCTAGAGACGAAGTGGAAAAAATGCTCAAGGAGCTCGGTAAGAACAAAGCAGCTGGCCCAGATGGCGTTTCACCATGGGTTCTGAGAGAATGTGCATCTGAGCTCAGCATTCCACTTCACCTGATCTTTCAGGCATCCCTGTGTACAGGAATCGTAGCAGACGGGTGGAAACAGGCTAACATAGTTCCAATCTACAAAAGTGGCAGCAGGGAAGACCCCCTCAATTATAGACCTGTATCATTGACAAGTGTAATAGTGAAAGTATTGGAAAAACTAATCAAAACTAAATGGGTAGAACACCTAGAGAGAAATGATATAATATCAGACAGACAGTATGGTTTTCGATCTGGAAGATCCTGTGTATCGAATTTACTCAGTTTCTATGATCGAGCCACAGAGATATTACAGGAAAGAGATGGTTGGGTTGACTGCATCTATCTGGACCTAAAAAAGGCTTTCGACAGAGTTCCACATAAGAGGTTGTTCTGGAAACTGGAAAATATTGGAGGGGTGACAGGTAAGCTTCTATCATGGATGAAAAATTTTCTGACTGATAGAAAAATGAGGGCAGTAATCAGAGGCAATGTATCAGAATGGAGAAATGTCACAAGTGGAGTACCACAGGGTTCAGTTCTTGCACCAGTGATGTTTATTGTGTACATAAATGATCTACCAGTTGGTATACAGAATTATATGAACATGTTTGCTGATGATGCTAAGATAATAGGAAGGATAAGAAATTTAGATGACTGTCATGCCCTTCAAGAAGACCTGGACAAAATAAGTATATGGAGCACCACTTGGCAAATGGAATTTAATGTTAATAAATGTCATGTTATGGAATGTGGAATAGGAGAACATAGACCCCACACAACCTATATATTATGTGAGAAATCTTTAAAGAATTCTGATAAAGAAAGAGATCTAGGAGTGGTTCTAGATAGAAAACTATCACCTGAGGACCACATAAAGAATATTGTGCAAGGAGCCTATGCAATGCTTTCTAACTTCAGAATTGCATTTAAATACATGGATGGTGATATACTAAAGAAATTGTTCATGACTTTTGTTAGGCCAAAGCTAGAATATGCAGCTGTTGTGTGGTGCCCATATCTTAAGAAGCACATCAACAAACTGGAAAAGGTGCAAAGACATGCTACTAAGTGGCTCCCAGAACTGAAGGGCAAGAGCTACGAGGAGAGGTTAGAAGCATTAAATATGCCAAAACTAGAAGACAGAAGAAAAAGAGGTGATATGATCACTACATACAAAATAGTTACAGGAATTGATAAAATCGACAGGGAAGACTTCCTGAGACCTGGAATTTCAAGAACAAGAGGTCATAGATTTAAACTAGCTAAACACAGATGCCGAAGAAATATAAGAAAATTCACCTTCGCAAATAGTGGTAGACGGTTGGAACAAGTTAAGTGAGAAGGTGGTGGAGGCCAAGACCGTCAGTAGTTTCAAAGCGTTATATGACAAAGAGTGCTGGGAAGACGGGACACCACGAGCGTAGCTCTCATCCTGTAACTACACTTAGGTAATTACACGTACACTTGAAATGAAAATTACAAGCTGCCGGCCAGGCAAAGAAGGCATAAAACTGCATCAAAAGGCCCACCTCGACAACAAAATCTCAAAGTCCCAGCACGACCACAACACGTGCCAAGACCCAAAAAGATCAGTCTGCAAGCTAGGAAGACCCCGGAACTCCAGAAGGCAGAACCGGGTCACACACAAGGAAACAAAGCCCCCTGAATCCACAAAGGGGGTCCAAGAGGAAGAAACCTCTGGAACGAAACCAAAGAACCCAAAGGCACCTGGAATCAAACTAGTGGGACCCCAAACCACCACATTTTGCCGGCAGAGAAACACCACAGAAAGGCAAAGCACAGCCCCCAGACAGAACCCCCTGGAAAACGGTCATAACAGACCGAAAACCGAGGGACAAGGTGTGGGAGCAAGCATAGCAGCCAGGGACACTGAGCCCAAACCCAAAGGCCCAGACTCAAAACAGACAAAATGGGAAACCCGGTGTAAAATCAGCACTCAAACCCAGGCAGGGGCAAACCGCCCCAGAACTGCTAGCAGGCATCCCCCACAGCCCCGGGAACCAGCAACATAGGCCCCGGGGCAGAGCCGTTTTCAAAGCCCTCTGCCCTTAAAGAAAAGCAAGAGTCCATGGGAAAGGCAGCAAGAAAGGGCCGCTGGTAAGACCCAGAAGCCTTAGCAGGAGGAACAGGCTCGAAAACCTCCGTCCCCTAACCCGAGCAGTGCAGCCCCCGAAAACCGCCCGAGTCTTGGCCCCAACTAAATGTGGGATATCTGGGGCTTGACTCATATATTCAATTATTTACTTATTGTATTTAATAAATCGAAGGACCACCCACTTTTGAGAAAAGAGGGAAAACGAATAAAAGTGATCATTAGAATAACACTAGAGAACCAGTGTCTATGGATACTAATTAAAAGAATAATCACTTTAAAATAATGAATAGACTGTATTATTAATTAATTAAAGTCAAAGCCTGAATCTAGGAACCAGTGTGGTTCGTCACTAGTTCATTGTTGAGTAAATAACATAATAAATCTAAACTACTATAGATTCAAAGATATGATAACTCAAATTGTGAATACAGGTATTAAAGATTATGAATTACTGAGCAACAGTCAGAGCAAAACACATTAATTACCAATTATAATAATAATAATAATAATAATAATAATAATTTTTATTTAGGCAAAGGTACATACATAAAGAGATTTTACAAAGTTTGTTGGCTTTATAGATAAGAGCTAGTACATACAATGCCTAAAGCCACTATTACGCAAAGCGTTTCGGGCAGGAAAAAACACTACTGACTAAAGCTTAAAACTAATCGGTAAAAAGAAAAAAATGCGTTGAGTACAAATAAAAATAGAGGTAAAAGAGGGGGGAACATTGCTGAAAAAACAGCACAAATACAATTACAAATTATTACAGAAAATTACATTAAAACAGCGTTGATTTGTAAAAAAAAAAAAAAAAAAAAAAAAAAAAACATACATGGGTTGACAATAGAGAGAGGTAAGGTAGGTTACAGGGAATTTATTAGGTATAGCTTCGTTTTTAACTTAAACTGGTTGAGAGAGGTACTGTCTTTAACATGGTTGGGAAAGTCATTCCACATCCTGGGCCCCTTGATTTGTAGAGCATTTCTGGTTTGATTAAGTCGTACTCTAGGAATATCAAAACTGTATTTATTTCTGGTGTGGAATTATTTCTGGAATTATCATTTCTGGTAATAATCTATTCAATGTAAAGATCCTACAGGAATTATATATAGAAATCAATAATAATAATAAATAAATTTGTACGAAAAATGTCTTAGCTTTAAGACGATTTCTGTAACGACATTTCGTCATTCGTCCTCGTGGTCACAGGATCCCCATAAAGAAAGAACCCAAGGTGAATATCACGAATGATGAGAAACAACTTGACGACTCCTCGTATACACACTGAAATCAGAGAAATTTAAGTAGCATTTGATTAGGCTACGATTTATTTTCAATATTCATGAAAACGGAGAAAATTGTCGTAAGTTTACTAACGTTGTGTATTAGGTATCCTTGCTGTATGACGACAGACTACTCACAAATATATAATCTAGGATGATGCATCAAACGAGAACCATATACTTAACATGAGCGTATCAAATACTGAGGTCTGCCAAAAACGCGTCAGCTAGTCCCAGACGTCCACTGCTGTGTACGTGTAATTACGGGTCTTGGCTTCAATTGTTGACGCGTTATTAACTGGCTGGGCACTATAGAACACGTGGATAAGTAATTATTAACTGTTGACCGGGTATCAACGTAATTCTTGTCGATAAACTCACCAGTCACTACCACGTGTCTCGACACTCTTCACGCCAGGGATGCCTTCTCTCGCACAATGGCGTCGCCGCCTCCCTCAACCCGTCTCCCGCATTCACCACAAAAATTATTAATCACGAATAATTCTTTTCCGCGCAATTATGGATGTAATACGTTAACGAGAACTGGGTTGCAATTATAGGGATTTAAATATTATCATATTCTCGTTTTATGGTGTTAAACGAGAAATGGAGAAGATTTTATTTTCTCCATGACATTCGCACGTAACAGAGAAAACTGCTACTACATAACTATTTCAGTTAATAACGCTCGGTTTTAGATTATTGGGAGTTATATTATCCGTAGGTAATTATTACACGGAATACTGACAATTTTAGAGAACCCCATTCAATTCTCTAACACATTGGTAATAAATGTGTCTAACTGGACATTATCTGACGCAATGTTGCTACTCGATTTCATGAGAATTCTAGCATTAATACGCAGATGCAATGGTTAATTTATGTTGACACTACCGTTAGTGAAATTAGTAACTACTATAGTTAGTATATAATGATAATGATTTATTATAATACAATACAGTAGTAGTTTATTAGTGTTGGAAATTTCCAACACTAAACCCCGCCCCAACCCCAAAACCTGCAGACGGTCTGGAGCCGGGAACAGGGAAGGAAAGGGGCGAACAGCACCTAACCAAAACGGGGTGGCCTTAGGGCATCCAAGTGGGAAACCAACCTAGCGTGTTGCAGCAACCTAACCTAGCTTGCAACATGGATGCCGCCTGTACTCTGAACAGCAATAACATCAGGAGAGTACTGGAGAACAATAAGAAGCAGAATATCTCACGCAAGAGTCTGGGTCAAGGTGTCAGTGACCCAACAGGCAGCATGACGGAGGTAAAAGTGGCGAATGTCACCCGGAGACAAGGGCACAGCAACCAACGATCCCGTACAAGATAGGTTGGAACCCGGAAGACACATTCAATGGTCCACCAAGCCCAGACAGGGGTTTCCAGGGCCCGTAGGCTGACTGCTACAGGAAGCCCGGGCAAGGTGTTGCTAACCGGTTAAGAAACCCAAAAATAACAAGAGGGTAGAGGATAGCACTGAAAACCCCTGTGACATGTAAAATCACGGGGGGCTAGCAGAGGGCTGCCAAACACTACCATTGGAACTATAGCCACACTGGGCAGACCCCCACCAGGCAATTGAAAATAAAAACTAAAGAAAACCCCCGCAAAAGTACACAGTCTCCAGAGGCAACAGGAACCGGTCGCCGCTTAGGTGGCAGGTCGCGCAACACCTTGACGCCCTAACCAGCACAATACCAATCCCTACCCAGGGCCAAACCAGGGCCCCAAGCCCCAGCTGGCCCCAAGGGCGAGGCAAATGCCGAGCAGCAAGAACCTCTCCGGGAATGGTTCCCAAACGCCTCAGGGAAGATAACCCTGTTACGCAAGGGCAGTACTCGCAGGACGCTTAGGGAAGTCAGCCACTAAGCGCATGGAGCCCCGGCACTGATGAGGTACTCCTGGCCACCGCACAAAACACACGGCAATGAACGCCACACAAGGCAAACACCGCCTAGGAAACTGAAGCCAGAGAAGCGTCTATCCTGGTTGACATTAGCTTACGATCTAAAGCTTGGCAGCTGGCGCGGTAGGTCCGGGGTTTCCCCCTCCCCCTCTTGGGGCGGGGAGGGCTGCGCGGACGATCGGCACGGCAGTAAAGTGTGATGTTTGCTTGTTTCCTTGGGATTGTAGGAATTTTTTACCTCTCTGTTCGGTTTTTTGTTTTAGTTTTTTACCATGTGGTGTTTGTTTTGTCATGCCTACCTTTCTGGGTGCCTGACCCCGGTCAATGGCAGATAAGGAAAACCCCAACCACAAGGGGTTTTCCAGGGCCATTGCTCCCTGAAACCTCTCTGAAGGGGCCAGATTCTGGCACTGGTTCCTGGTAGGTCTGAACTCCTTAGCTAATGTCCCAGTCTAATGTAACATCCATTAGCCCGATAAGCTCCAGGGAGCCTTAGGGGCTCCCCACAGAAAATAATTACTGTACTTGGTTGTGATGCTTACATTTCTTCCAGCTCTCCCTTCTGCTCGATGTATTTTGCTATTTTATCAATTCTGAAAATTAAGAAGGTAATTTAATCTAGTTTTATATTATTTTGCATAGTCATATATAGGTATATAAAATTTTAGTACTAAAGTTCTCAAAATTATAGTTATTTACCTTTACTGTACCACATCTTCAGGTGCAGGACCTAAACTTCTATTCTATAAATTATTTAATGGTTCACCTCATGGTTTGGTTTCTCATAGTCAGGGACAGGAAGCATCTTAGGCTTATCAAGGTTTACCCTAGGCAAACTTCATCCATCAGGTTTTCCCCAGGACACAACCTACAATAATTGCCTAACTCCCGCATACCTATTTACGCACTATATGTACAGAGGTATCATATGAATGGAAACATTGCACTGGCTTTAAAGTCTGTGATATCTTGGTTCGATGCAAGTCTCAACTACTTTGTAAAGTTAATGCCACAAACCAGCCTATGAACTGAATGATGCATTAGTAAACCATGTTGTCCATTGCTAAGGAGGCTAACATTTTCCCACTACTGTGCCAGTGGATGCAATAGACATTTACCAACAAACTTCATAATATAGTGAGCTTGCATA
Source organism: Procambarus clarkii (assembly GCF_040958095.1). Classification (NCBI taxonomy): domain Eukaryota; kingdom Metazoa; phylum Arthropoda; class Malacostraca; order Decapoda; family Cambaridae; genus Procambarus; species Procambarus clarkii. The sequence goes on from NC_091167.1 coordinate 13,996,832, forward strand.
GAAGGACTTACCTGAAGGCCCACTATTGGTGTCGATAAGGACAGGAAGCCAGCGACTTGTAGAAGGTCCCTCCATTTGCCTTGACAATCTTTTCCAATTTGATTTTGAAATTCAAGAGCTTTAGCAGTAACGGCTTAGGCGGGATGGCGGTTCCTTGGGTTTATAATCTTGTGGGTGAAAAAGCATCTCCTATTTTCAGTCCTGCATTGTGGCTTGCCGAGCTTCAAGCCAATGCTCCTTGTTTGTGTCACATTAGTCCTTTTGAAGATATTTTCTGAATCAACATCCACCAAATTGTTCAGTATTTTAAAGTTTCAATGAAATCTGCCCTGTCATGCTTGGTGTGTGGTGTCATTAGCCCTGTGGCCCTCAACCGTTCCTGATACGAGAGATGACTTTGCTCTGGAATGATTTTTGTTGCTCTGTGTTGCATTTGTTGCGGTGTTGAAGCTGCCCATTATGCTGGTCAGGGATAATGACCTAGTGGCTCATTTTGTAGTATGCAAGGGTGCTACTTGGTAGTCTAGTAATGCCAAGAAGTGCTTGAAAAGGTTTTAAACTTTATATGGATTGTAATGGTTTCTGAAGCACAGTCTACCTCCTCTATTCACAAACCTCCAAACACAGGTTTGGTCTTCGAGCAGGGGCACAAATAGTTGGGCAAGTTTCCTTTCTCACCATGCCTTGGTAAACCTCACAGTAAATAGTTACCCAGGAGCTAGGCAACTGTTGTTGGCGGCATCCTCAGAAAGGTCCGTAGTTTGACCTTGGAGGCCTCGACAAGTCTAGGTACCCATCAGGAACAGTCCCCTGAGCACCTAGATGACCCATCAGGGACAGTCCTCTGAACACCTAGATGACCCCTCAAGGACAGTCCCCCCCTATCTCCTAGATGACCCATCAGGGACAGTCCCCCTATCTCCTAGATGACCCATCAGGGACAGTCCCCCCTAGCACCAAGATGACCCATCAGGGACAGTCCCCCTAGCACCTAGATGACCCATCAGGGACAGTCCCCCTAGCACCTAGATGACCCATCAGGGACAGTCCCCCCTAGCACCTAGATGACCCATCAGGGACAGTCCCCTCTAGCACCAAGATGACCCATCAGGGACAGTCCCCCTAGCACCTAGATGACCCATCAGGGACAGTCCCCCTAGCACCTAGATGACCCATCAGGGACAGTCCCCCCTAGCACCTAGATGACCCATCAGGGACAGTCCCCCTAGCACCTAGATGACCCATCAGGGACAGTCCCCCTAGCACCTAGATGACCCATCAGGGACAGTCCCCCTAGCACCAAGATGACCCATCAGGGACAGTCCCCCTAGCACCTAGATGACCCATCAGGGACAGTCCCCCTAGCACCTAGATGACCCATCAGGGACAGTCCCCTCTAGCACCAAGATGACCCATCAGGGACAGTCCCCCTAGCACCAAGATGACCCATCAGGGACAGTCCCCCTAGCACCTAGATGACCCATCAGGGACAGTCCCCCTAGCACCTAGATGACCCATCAGGGACAGTCCCCCTAGCACCTAGATGACCCATCAGGGACAGTCCCCCTAGCACCTAGATGACCCATCAGGGACAGTCCCCCTAGCACCTAGATGACCCATCAGGGACAGTCCCCCTAGCACCTAGATGACCCATCAGGGACAGTCCCCCTAGCACCTAGATGACCCATCAGGGACAGTCCCCCTAGCACCTAGATGACCCATCAGGGACAGTCCCCCTAGCACCAAGATGACCCATCAGGGACAGTCCCCCTAGCACCTAGATGACCCATCAGGGACAGTCCCCCTAGCACCTAGATGACCCATCAGGGACAGTCCCCCTAGCACCTAGATGACCCATCAGGGACAGTCCCCCTAGCACCAAGATGACCCATCAGGGACAGTCCCCCTAGCACCTAGGTGACCCATCAGGGACAGTCCCCCTAGCACCTAGATGACCCATCAGGGACAGTCCCCCTAGCACCAAGATGACCCATCAGGGACAGTCCCCCTAGCACCTAGATGACCCATCAGGGACAGTCCCCCTAGCACCTAGGTGACCCATCAGGGACAGTCCCCCTAGCACCTAGATGACCCATCAGGGACAGTCCCCCTAGCACCTAGATGACCCATCAGGGACAGTCCCCCTAGCACCTAGGTGACCCATCAGGGACAGTCCCCCTAGCACCTAGATGACCCATCAGGGACAGTCCCCCCTAGCACCTAGATGACCCATCAGGGACAGTCCCCCTAGCACCTAGATGACCCATCAGGGACAGTCCCCCTAGCACCTAGATGACCCATCAGGGACAGTCCCCCTAGCACCTAGATGACCCATCAGGGACAGTCCCCCTAGCACCTAGATGACCCATCAGGGACAGTCCCCCTAGCACCTAGATGACCCATCAGGGACAGTCCCCCTAGCACCTAGATGACCCATCAGGGACAGTCCCCCTAGCACCTAGATGACCCATCAGGGACAGTCCCCCTAGCACCTAGATGACCCATCAGGGACAGTCCCCCTAGCACCTAGATGACCCATCAGGGACAGTCCCCCTAGCACCTAGATGACCCATCAGGGACAGTCCCCCTAGCACCTAGATGACCCATCAGGGACAGTCCCCCTAGCACCTAGATGACCCATCAGGGACAGTCCCCCTAGCACCTAGATGACCCATCAGGGACAGTCCCCCTAGCACCTAGATGACCCATCAGGGACAGTCCCCCTAGCACCTAGATGACCCATCAGGGACAGTCCCCCTAGCACCTAGATGACCCATCAGGGACAGTCCCCCTAGCACCTAGATGACCCATCAGGGACAGTCCCCCTAGCACCTAGATGACCCATCAGGGACAGTCCCCCTAGCACCTAGGTGACCCATCAGGGACAGTCCCTCTAGCACCTAGATGACCCATCAGGGACAGTCCCCCTAGCACCTAGATGACCCATCAGGGACAGTCCCCCTAGCACCTAGATGACCCATCAGGGACAGTCCCCCTAGCACCTAGATGACCCATCAGGGACAGTCCCCCTAGCACCTAGGTGACCCATCAGGGACAGTCCCCCTAGCACCTAGGTGACCCATCAGGGACAGTCCCCCTATCATCTAGGTAACTGCTGAAGCTTTAAATGCCAAAACTCTGCTTAACTTTAAAATCAAGCTAGAAAAAATCATCACGACAAATGGAAGGAGGGACTTTTGACAAGCAGCTGGCTTCCTGTCCTCAGCGAGGACACTAGTGTTAATGGCCCTCAGGTAAATCCTGGCAAATAATCCAGCAGGGACAGTTTGAATATATCCCTGTTGCATTAGTAAAAAACCAGCGTTGAATGTAATGAAACGCCTTTTTCTGGGTGAGCCCCGGAGGCTCCTTGGAGCTTATCGGGCTAATGTATGTTATATTAGACCGGGACATTAGCTAAGAAGTTCAGACCTACCAGGGACCAGCGCCAGAACCTGGCCCCTTCAGAGAGGTTTCAGGGAGCAATGGCCCTGGAAAACCCTCTTGTGGTTTGGGTTTTCCTTATCTGCCATCGACCGGGGTCAGGCTAACAGAAAGGTAGGCATGACAAAACAAACCCCACATGGCAAAAAACTAAAACAAAAAACGAAAAAACCAGCGTTGAATGTAATGAAACGCCATTTTCTGGGTGAGACCCGGAGGCTCCCCGGAGCTTTACCGGCTGATATGCTAATGTCAGACTTTGGCATCAGTCATGTGTATGGAGTTCTAGGGCCTACCGGGGACCACGAGCCAGAACCTGGCCCCCTCAGAGAGGCAAGGGGAGCAATGGCCTATAGAAACCCCCGTGTGGTTGGAAGCATTCTATGTCTGCCATCGACCGGGTCAAGCATCCAGAAAGGTAAGCATTCCAAAACAAACCCCTATTCTGGTGAAAATTGCTACCTAAGCCGAACTAGTGAATAGAACTCTTCAACAGAAAACAAGGAAACTAGTATGACGTCATACGTCACCGCGCCGCTGTCTGCGCAGCTCCCCCCTCCCCGGGAGGGGGAAGGGGGAGCCCCAGACCTCCCACGCCGGCTATCCACCCATCAGTTCTGAGGCTGGATGTCAAAACACGCGAAAAACGCCGACCGGAGGGAGGGAGGGTTGCCGGGGAGCCTCCGGGTCTCACCCAGAAAATGGCGTTTCATTACATTCAACGCTGGTTTTCTGGGGGGAGCCCCGTCGGCTCCCCGGAGCTAACTACCCACAGAGGAAGGTCAAAGGGACAAAACCGGGAGGCGGACACCACGCACCCCCCAAGGAGGCGAGACAACCGGCAGCAAACGCCAACTCAAGGCGCCACAGCCCCGAAAATCCCGGGAACAACACGAGAACCACGAGCAGCAAGGCCCCTGCACGAACACCAAAAATCCATGCCCGAAAGACCGCAAGGCCACGTCGCCCAGACGGCAGCGAGAGCAGCAAAGCCACGAACGGCACAGGCATGAGGGAAGAACACAGGCAGCTTAGCCGCAAGAACACGGCTGACCACCCGGGACACCATCACCCGCGAACCGGGAAGAACAGAACCGGATCAACGCAAAACGCGCTCCGGACCCAAACGCCGTGGCACGCAAACAACAGCGGAGGGCCGCCACTGAACACAAAAACGACACACCCCCGGCCCGACCAACGAAGCACCAACAAACCCTGGACCCCTCCAGAATGCAGCAGCCCCACCCCGCGCCAGAAAAAGATGGAGACTGCTGCCATCAAACAACCAAAACGCTTAAACCGAAGGAGCAAGAAAACTCAGCGAATCGACCCCCAGAGGCAAAGGCCCAAAGGAAAGAGCCGACGAAAAAACACACCGGAACCGAAGGGGCACTACCAACTGAGGAGAAGACAGAGCACGCTGACCAGAGACCAGGATGGTGCAAGCGGCGCACGAACAGGCCGGAGGTGAAACGACGCACAAGACAGCTGACTAACGGTGCAAAAGCAACACCAAGACCGAAAGCAAGCTGAAGCGGCTCCGCCTGCGCCGCACGAAAAGAGGCGACAGTATGTGGCAAGACGACGGCCCCCAACCCCCACTAGAAAACCAAGCCGAGAGTAAACCAAGCTAACAAGAGGAACCACCTAAGAAGGGACAGGAAAAGGAAGGACCGCCAAAATACCCCATACTGCCGCCAAGAGAAGCACGCAGGTGGGACACCTACCACGAAGCCACCCGACCACCAACCGGAGGCGAGACCATGAGGCAGAACATAAGCAGCCCCGACAAGGCCCCCCCCCCCCCCGAGCCCAGGAAAAAGGCGGAGCCGCGAGAAGATCTCGGGCGCGACCACTGAAACCCAGGCGGCACAAGGAGATGGAACGTCTGCCGAACAGAAAAACTCCGAAGCATGCAAGCCCGCCAGGAGTTCAGAAACGACGGGTCCGACGCGAGACATCGCAAGAACCCCCCCAAAAAAAACAAAAACAACAACAACAACCGGCAGGGCAAGCGAGGAAAACCAAGAAGGCGGAAGGGTCGCCGCCCGAACAGGACCCGAACCAAGGGGCACGAACAACTGCAACAGACCGAGACAAAGAAGCACACCTCAGGACACAGGCTGACCAACGCCTAAGAACACACGCAGGACATCCCTGCCGCAGAGGAGGCAGGCAGAAAGAGCTGAAGCACAAAAAAAAAAATTAACCAGGAGAACAACCAGGGGTGGACAATCAGGCAGGGACAAAAACCCCACGCAATCCCCAGGCACAAAAACGGCAGCAAAGTGCCACTCCACAACCGGACACAGGAACAAGAACACGCCACCGTGAAACACGGTACCAATGCACACGTGCAGCAGCAGCAACAGGCACCACTGCAACATGCAACATGTAAATAGCAGCTCCCCTCTGCAAAGGCAGAGAACGGAGCAGGCAGACCCCAGACAGGGCCAACGGAGACACGACAAAACCCTGCAGGCCCAGAAACCTGCACCAGGCGACCGACGGCGGAGAAACCCCGCTCGATACCTGCTGGATGAGGTACTGGGAGCTCTGTTACACCTCAAGCCCGGCCCAAGGTCAGGCCAGACCGGCCAGAGGATGGCCCACCAGGCAGCTGCTAGGAGCAGTCCACCGGCCCACATACCCCCACAACCAGGACGGGCCGGAGCTGCCATACGAAAACAGGCCAGTGCGCCCTGGAAGTCCACGGACGAACCAGCAAGAAGGCTTATGCTCGCAAGTAGGTCGTGTAACAAGCACAGACCACTGATGGTAATACAGTGTTCCCCAAAAGTGCCAATAGCACCACTGCACTCCACTGGTACTATCCCGCAAGTTCTACCAGATAGGCGGGACCCAAGAGCCAGAGCTCAAATCCTGCAAGCACAGCCAGGAGCCTCACCAGGTGAGTACAGAACCAACCCTACAACCCCCACACCTCAACATTAAAAAAGGAGGGTCCCCTGAATGACTCCAGCATGGGTTGGACATGCACATGAGGGGGACAGGAAGGGGTGATAAAGGGACAGTCACAGGTGTGCGAACGGTCTCAGTCGTACAAAATTATACCTAAATAAAGACAGGTATATAAACACCGCCGCATCCAGCGCCCGGCCAAAAGACGCCAGACCGCAGAAAACTCACCTGGCGAATGGTGGCTCGAACTTGACACGACTCAACCGTGCCCAGAAGAACTAGGGAGCACCGCCAGGTGAAGACGCCAGAGCCGGACCCTGCCGGACCCGCAGGAGAACAGGGAGAGGCGAAGGAGGCGGTCCACACCCATGACACAGGGAAAACTGCGGTGTCCTCCCCACAACAGGGAACCAGGACACCCCCGGCGCGAAGGGGCACATACCGCAGCCAGGGAGAAGAACGAGAGGCGAAGCACTGTAGCAAAAAAGGGCGCAAAACCCCAGCACTGAAACACCGCCCAGACCAAAACAAACTCCACGGCGCATGCGCATAACACGCTGGCCGAACCGCACACCCTCCCTGCGGGAAGGCGCCAGCCAGGACTATTGCACGAGAAAAAGAGCCAAAAGAGGAAACAGGAACAACAAAACCGGCCAAAGAAGCAAAGAGCCCAAAAAAAAAGGAACCCAACCGGGCGACAAGTAGCCCAACCGGGCAACAAGTAGCCCAACCGGGCGACAAGTAGCCCAACCGGGCGACAAGTAGCCCAACCGGGCGACAAGTAGCCCAACCGGGCGACAAGTAGCCCAAACGGGCGACAAGGAGCCCAAACAGGGCGACAAGGAGCCCAAACAGGGCGACAAGGAGCCCAAACAGGGCGACAAGGAGCCCAACAGGGCGACAAGTAGCCCAACAGGGCGACAAGTAGCCCAACAGGGCGACAAGTAGCCCAACAGGGCGACAAGTAGCCCAACAGGGCGACAAGTAGCCCAACAGGGCGACAAGTAGCCCAACAGGGCGACAAGTAGCCCAACAGGGCGACAAGTAGCCCAACAGGGTGACAAGTACTAGGAGCCGACAGACGTTCCAATAATGCGGGAAGTAGCGAAAAACCTTCCCGTACCCTCGAGAACACAGAAGCCAACACTAGTCCCGAAGGCACACGAAGGCGCAGGCGCACCCGAGATCAGAAGTCACGCAGAACCCCATCGAACGGGGAAACATGACAAAAACACCGTCCCAAAAAGCGGGGGAGGAAACAACCACCCACAGGACGGAACCAACCGACTCAAAGGCCAAGGAACCGAGCCCGGGGAGGGGCCGACGTCCAACAGCACGTACGGCGAGTGGGGAGGAAAGACCCCACTCCGCGTAACCACAAGCCCCGCCTAGAGGGGGATAAAAAACCCCCACGGGGTCTAACGGGGCCAAGGCCCCCCCCAAGACAGCCCCTCCCCAGCCCCGGGAACCTACACGACAGGCCCCGGGGCCGAGCCGTTCCCCCAAAGCCCCGGCCGTACCAGAAAACCGGGGCAGCCGTGAAAACACTAAGGAAGGGAGCCCACTGGCAGACTCATACAACACGGCTGGAGGAACAGGCCCAAATGCCCCCGTCACTACCCCGGAAGGGGAAGTCCCCGAGACTGCCCGAGTCTCAACACCACCAAACACCCCGCCCTGAACCTACAGACGGTAAGGAACCGGATGCAGGCAGGAAGGGTGAACCAGGGGAAAGACAAGGGGGCGTGGATGGAACCGAAGCAACCAACACCCCCAAGTCCCAAAACGAACTACAACGGGGCAGCCCCGGGGCTCCCGGGGAGGAAACCACGAGAACGTTGCCACTACCAAGGCTCAAGTGCAACGCCCCTGCTGCCCGCACCCGCTTTGTTAGCACAACTGGGTAACCGAGCCACAACGAGCAACCAAACTCGCAGGACACCGGGTCGAAGGTGTCACCGACCCCACAGGCAGCAGACGGAGGCAAAACAGAGAGTCACCCAGAGACAAAAGGTGAGAGCAACCCTCAAACTCGCTGGAAGCGAGGGGGGGGCTCTGGGGTCACATCCATCGGACCCGCGCGCCCCCAGGGGTTTCCCAGGGTCCCGAGCGTTTACTTTAAGAGGACTCGCGCTCAGGTAATCCCAGGCAGGGTACTGCTAACCGGCACCCAAGCTACCAAACAACTTTCTAAGAGCTGAACCCCCGGGACGTGTACACTCACGGGGACCTAGCAGGGGGTACCACCAGAAATACTCAGAACACAAGGGACACAAGGGGCAAGAACGAAGGCAGACCCCCCCACCAGGTATATAAACAAAAGAAAAAGAAAACCCCGCAAGAGGACAGCGTACCCAAGCGGAACAGAGCCGGCCGCTATGATTGGTAAAGACAAGCTGCACAGTACCCCACGCCCCACCAGTGCAAACACTGCCCCTGACTCTAAGGCGAACAAGGGAGACAGAACACCCGAGCACACAAAGAGCGGCCGAAAACCAAGCAGTAAACGGCCAAGCAGGGGCAGGACCCAAGGAACTTGTGGAAGGTGGCCCCAAGCCCCAAGGGCAGTACTTACAGGGCACCTAGGGAAGGGAACCCTAGGCGCATGCAGCCCGAGTACTGAAGAATCACTCCCGGCTCACGCACCACCTAGAAAACAGACACCACACTCTAGGTACAGTGCTGAAACAACCACTGGAGCCGGAGCACATAACCATTGCCCATAGCATCAGCCGAAGAACTGATGGGTGGATAGCCGGCGTGGGAGGTCTGGGGCTCCCCCTTCCCCTTCCCCCTCCCGGGGAGGGGGGAGCTGCGCAGACAGCGGTGACGTATGACGTCATACTAGTTTCCTTGTTTTCTGTTGAAGAGTTCTATTCACTAGTTCGGCTTAGGTAGCAATTTTCACCAGAATAGGGGTTTGTTTTGGAATGCTTACCTTTCTGGATGCTTGACCCGGTCGATGGCAGACATAGAATGCTTCCAACCACACGGGGGTTTCTATAGGCCATTGCTCCCCTTGCCTCTCTGAGGGGGCCAGGTTCTGGCTCGTGGTCCCCGGTAGGCCCTAGAACTCCATACACATGACTGATGCCAAAGTCTGACATTAGCATATCAGCCGGTAAAGCTCCGGGGAGCCGACGGGGCTCCCCCCAGAAAAGAGGTAGAAACTCCCTACAATCCCAAGTAAACAAGCAAACAAGCAAACATCACACTTTACTGCCGCGCCCATCGTCCACGCAGCCCTCCCCGCCCCGAGAGGGGGAGGTGGGAGCCCCGGATTTACCGCGCCGGCTGCCAAGCTTCAGTTTGGAAGCTAAGCTTCAACCAATGCGAAAAAAACGCCGACCGGTGGGAGGGAGGGCTGCCAGGGAGCCTCCGGGACTCACCCAGAAAATGGCATTTCATTACATTCAACACTGGTTTTCTGTGGGGAGCCCCTACGGCTCCCTGGAGCTCCTACGGCTCCCTGGAGCTTCATACCCAAGGAGAAGGAAAAGAAAGGGCTAACCCAGGAGGCGGCCGCCACAAAATCCGCAACGCGAAGCCGAGACAACAGGATGCAACCTGCGACCCAAGGCAACAAGAACGCACAGGAGCAGATGTGCATAAGGGATGGGCGGCCAAGAACCTGTGTGACCCTCAATTCCCTGTGCCCGAAATGAGCCCTAGACGTCACCAACACAGCAGCAAAAGCTGCAAACGTCCGAACAGCACGGGCGCAAAGACAGACCACAGGCTGGAATACTGAAAAACTCTGCAGACTACCTGGGAGACCCGAGCCCTGAAACAGAGAACGAGGGGAACCGGATCAAACCAAAGTGCATCCCCAGACACAGTACGCAGGTAATAGCAAAAAAGCACAACCGGACAACACAGGATGCACCCCCCGGCCAAACCAATCAAGCATCAATAACCCAAGAACCCCTCCGGAAACCAGCCGTCTCGACCGTGGCCAGGACGGAGAAAGGCTGCACACGTACAAATCTACCACCAGTACCAAAGAGCAGAAACCTGAACCGAAGGGGCTACCACAAGCTGAGGAGAAGATAAGAAAGCACCCTGATCAAGGAGCAGGACAGCGCAGGCAACGCATGAGCAGGCCGGAGGTGAAACAAAACGAGAAAGCGTACGAAATCAGGCAGATGTGACGTCCACCCTGAACGCAAGCCGGAGCGGCTCCACCAGCACCGCACAAAATGAGGCAACAGTAAGAAACATCAAATAACTGTAGTCCTGAGAACCCAAGAAAGGGCGAGACAACCCGATGCGAAAGAGAAGACAACGTACAAAGAGCAAGAAAAAGTGCATAGAAACACCAGGAACGTCAAGACGAAGCTCGCAGGTGGGACACCGTCAACCAGGCCACCTGAACACCACAGAGATGGTGACACCCGCGTCAAAATACCAGATGCGAAGAGCCGAGGAGAAGGCCAAACAAGTCACGTACAGGACCAATCCGACCTGCTGAAAGAGGTGGAGCCGCGGGAAAACGCCCCGGGTTCGGACACCTATCAAGCAGCGTCTCAAAAGAAAGCTGGGCGGCCACCAAGGAACCATAAGGACTGCTCTCGTGGGAATGGGATGCAACTGAGCCAGAACCCGAAGCAACAGCTGGACTGGGAGAAAAGAAACGGGTACCCCCACCTAGACCAGTCCTGCTGAAAAGCATCCAACGTGAACGCCTCGCAGGTGGGTAAGGGCGCCACATAAAATAGGCGATGCCTAGACCACACCGACTTGAAGACGTCCATGGCTAGGAGTTCATACGTCCAGCAGAGCCAACGAAACGATTCGGCGATGACTGGCCAATCCGCGAACAAAGGAATGAACCGAGACAGCTGTCTGCCAGGACGCAGGACACACCTCGGACATGAATCTCACGGTTAGCCAAACCCCGAGAATGGTCAACACCTAAGAGAAACCCTGTGGTTCCGGCAAGAACCACCAGAGAACAGTCCGAATGGAGCTGAATGGTAGAGCACCGAGTGACCCAAACCCTCCGAAGCGCAAACCAGACAGCCACGAACTCCCGAACCATGCTGTGAGCCCGACGGAAGGACAGACTCCACCATCCCTGGCCGACCTAGTGAGCACTGGTCACAAAGCCCCAGCTGAAAGATGACCCGTCTGTGAACACCTCGAGCGAAGGCTCAGGGAGGTGCCATGGCACGGAACCCCCGAAAACACCAAAGAGGAAGCTGGTGATGCAGCACCAACACAAGATCCCCGGAGGAACGAACCCAACGATTACAAGAGGCAGAAGGGGAGTCTCCGAAGGTTACCAAACAGACGCCGAAGCCAAACCCGACACTGCGGGCAGACCGGCACGTCGAAGTTCAAACTCCCGCACAACCGCTCGAGCAACCCGGGACCCCCACACAAACAGCCGAAGGCGGGACCACAGCCGCAGTAACACATCTGGAGGGAAAGACAAGGAGTGGCCTAATAACCCTAATCAAGGCCCAGGTCCGAACCCGGGACGGAAACAGATGGAATGGCCTCCAGATCACCAGGAAACCAAACCCAGCAATCTGGAAAGAACCACACCCCTGGCGAGCAGACAAGCAGACGGACTGGGAGCCCACACCAGCCAGTTGTCGAGGTAGGCCAGACACCGAATCTCAAGCAGACTCAGACAGCGCACCAAGATCCGGTAAAGATGCAAAAATACACCAAGTGCCAATACTTGACCTGGAGGTCCAGGGCCACCATCCAGGCACCCGGCCCCAACAGAAGCCAGACAGGAGACAATAGTCCTCCGAGGAGGGCATAGAAACCAGGGCACAGACTGAAGAAGTCCAGAAGAACTGCATATTCGAAAAGCCCATGTCTGCAAAGAGCAGACGGGAACCCCAGAGGGATGGGACGGATCGATCACGCCCAACGCACCCACTAAGATGACATGACGAATCGCAGGGGAAGAAACCCACCCCGCTAGCTCTGAACCCTCCAAAGGGGAAGAACCCGTCCACTGCCGCCACCAGAGGCCGGAAGACAACCAAAAGCGCCCACCAACAGAAGGACCATACAAGAGTCAACAGAGCAAGCAGCTTCCCCAACCCCCTGTCAACAGAAAAGGAAACAGAGCCCCTTCCGAAAGAAAAAGTACACATACACATATATACATATTGTGTATATACACATACATATATACATACACACAAGGTATGTTACACACACATGCATATGCACATACTAAGAACAAGTTAGGGGAGAACACTCCCTAAGAACAAGTTAGGGGAAAAGGTGGTGGAGGCCAAGACCGTCAGTAGTTTCAAAGCGTTATATGACAAAGAGTGCTGGGAAGACGGGACACCACGAGCATAGCTCTCATCCTGTAACTAAACTTAGGTAATTACACTTAGGTAATTACACATGTGCACACACACACACAGTGTACATATGTACATGCATACACATACACTTGAAAAGAAAATTACAAGCCGCCGACCAGTGGGCAGAGAGCACCACGCCAGCCAAGCGAAGAAGGCACAAAACTGCATCAAAAGGCCCACCTCGACAACAAAATCTCAAAGTCCCAGCACGACCACAACACGTGCCAAGACCCAAAAAGATCAGTCTGCAAGCCAGGAAGACCCCAGAACTCCGGAGGGCAGAACCGGGTCACACACGAGGAAACAAAGCCCCCCGAACCCACAAAGGGGGGGGCCCCAAGAAGAAGATACCTCCGGAACGAAACCAAAGAACCCAGAGGAACCTGGAATCGAACCAGGGGGAGCCCTAACCACCACATTTGCCGGCGGAGAAACACCACAGAAAAGCAAAGCACAACCCCCAGACAGAACCCCCAGGAAAACGGTCAAAACAGACCGAAAACCGAGGGACAAGGTGTGGGAGCAAGCATAACAGCCAGGGACACTGAGCCTAAACCCTAGAGCCCAGACCCAAAACAGACAAAATGGGAAACACAGTGTAAAATCAACACTCAAACATTCCCAGAGGAATAGGAAACGGGCAGAAAACACCAGAGAAGCAAAGAAACGACAACAGGAGAATAAAACCCCTGAAAAAGGTGAAAACTCACCCAAGAAACTCGCTCGCACACCCAGGCGCATGTAAACAAACCGCAACGCCGCCCTGGTGGCTACACCGGGAAACCGGCAGACGAAAATGGCAGCCAGAAAAGAGGGCTGTGACTGACGCTAAAGATACGAAAACACGCCAGCAAAAGTGGGAAGCAGGCAGACTGGATGGGCGAAAAACTCCACCCAAAAGCAGAAAATCCAGGCAGGGGCTAACTGCCTCAGAACTGCTAGCAGGCATCCCCCACAGCCCCGGGAACCAGCAACACAGGGCCCCGGGGCAGAGCCGTCCTCCAAGCCCTCTGCCCTTAAAGAAAAGGAAGAGTCCATGGGAAAGGCAGCAAGAAAGGGCCGCTGGTAAGATCCAGAAGCCTTGGCATGAGGAACTGGCTCGAAAAACCTCCGTCCCCCAACCCGAACGGGGCAGCCCCCAAAATCCGCCTGAGTCTCGGCCCCAACTAAACCCAGCCCCGACCCCAAAACCCGCAGATGGTCTGGAGACGGGAACAGGGAGGGAAAGGGGCGAACAGCACCTAACCAAAATGGGGCGGCATCGGGGCATCCGAGTGGGAAACCAACCTAGCATGCTGCAGCAACCTAACCTAGCTTGCAACACAGATGCCGCCTGTACTCTGAACAGTAATAACACCAGGAGAGTACTGGAGAACAAGCAGAGAATCTCTCTCGCAAGACTCCAGGTCAAGGTGTCAGTGACCCAACAGGCAGCAGGACAGAGATAAAAGTGGCGACTGTCACCCGGAGATGAGGGCACAGCAACCAACGATCCCGTACAAGACGGGTTGGGACCCGGAAGACACAAGTCCACCGAGCCCAGACAGGGGTTTCCATGGCCTGTAGGCTGACTGCTACGGGAAGCCCGGGCGAGGTGTTGCTAACTGGTTAAGAAACCCCAAAATAACAAAAGGGTAGAGATTAGCACTGAAAACCCCTGCGACATGTACAATCACAGGGGCCTAGCAGAGGGCCACCAAACACTACCAGTGGAACTATAGCCACACTAAGCAGACCCCCACCAGGCACTGGAAAAGAAAAACGAAAGAAAACCCCCGCAAAAGTACACCGTCTCCAGAGGCAACAGGAACCGGTCGCCGCTTAGGTGGCAGGTCGCACAACACCTTGACTCCCTGACCAGCACAATACCAATCCCTACCCAGGGCCAAACAAGGGCCCCAAGACCCAGCTGGGCCCAAGGGCGAGGCAAATGCTGAGCAGCAAGAACCTCTACTGAAATGGTTCCCGAACGCCCCAGGGAAGATAACCCTGTTACGCAAGGGCAGTACTTAGAAGACGCTTAGGAAAGTAAGCCACTAAGCACATGGAGCCCCGGCACTGATGAGGTACTCCTGGCCACCGCACAACACAACACACGGCAGTGAACGCCACACAAAGCAAACACCGCCTAAGAAACTGAGGCCAGAGAAGCGTCATTCCCGGTTGACATTAGCTTACGAACTGAAGCTAGGCAGCCGGCGCAGTAAGTCCAGGGCTTCCTCCTCCCCCTCTCGGGGCGGGGAGGGCTGTGCGGACGATCGGCGCAGCAGTAAAGTGTGATGTTTGCTTGTTTGCTTGGGATTGTAGGGAGTTTCTACTTCTCTGTTCGGTTTTTTGTTTTAGTTTTTTACAATGTGGGGTTTGTTTTGTTATGCCTACCTTTCTGGGTGCCTAACCCCGGTCGATGGCAGATAAGGAAAACCCCAACCACAAAGGGGGTTTTCCAGGGCCATTGCTCCCTGAAACCTCTCTGAAGGGGCCAGGTTCTGGCGCTGGTCCCTGGTAGGTCTGAACTCCTTAGCTAATGTCCCAGTCTAATATAACATACATTAGCCCGATAAGCTCCAGAGAGCCGTAGGGGCTCCCCACAGAAAAGTTTTTAAATGCCCTGATGGTATAAGCTCCTAACCAGGAGCCAACAAGATCTTGCCTTAGGAAACATATGCATATGACAACTTGGAAACATTAATATTATGTTCATAAAAATCTCCATGTGTAACCACCTACTTCTCGGACATTCTCTTGACCCGGTTATCAATGCTGCATTCCTCGGTGTATGCAATCCTGGCCAAGTACGTCATAATGGACTCCTTCTCAAAAAGCTTCAGTGACTCCAATGTGTCCTTCATGTAGTCCTCCACTATAAGGATACAAATGAGATAAACACAATACATTATCATCATTATCATTATCACATCTCATGCAATAACGACACACTCTCGCATCAAGTGCACACCCTTCCATGAGTAACACATACTGGGCAAGTCGGAGGCTTAGGACCCATGCAGGAATATCACTGCAAACTAAAAATTAACAACGATAAAAATAGGCAAGATTAATAGATGACATATATGACTTTCGACACGCCACCAGCTTCCTGTCCTTGTTGAGGCCACTAGGGTTAGTGGCTCTCGGGTAAATCAGGTATATAGTAACATGCATACAGCTTCATGAAAACTCACAATTTTCTCTTTCTTTCCGACAAGAGAGCTTCCAGACTTTTTTGAAGAACCGCCACAAATACTCAATTACGACAAATGGAGGAATGAGAGCTGGCTTCATATCGTACTCCCGAATGAGTCGCAGCATTTCAAACTTCCAGATCTCCATGCTATTCTCCTGCACTTCGTCAAATACGTACCTGCGGGTGGTCTTGGAAGCTAAATTATTGGCCACATAGGAACTATATTAAGGTGCAGCTGAATAATAAGAGCATTATGCTTTTTTTTAATCAGTGGAGAATGCTATAGAGTAGCAGTGTCATGGTGTGTGTATATGCTTATCTGTCTTTTAGTATAGGAAATAAGTTATAATTCTAGATTCCATTTTCTAGTTATTGAGAAACATGTGCATTAGTTCCACTAGATGTTATGGTGCTCTAATGTGCCTGTTTGTAAAAGTGTGAATGTGGAAGAATTTCACTGTCTCTTCCAATTAGTAACAAATGCAAACCACCTTCACCATATATGAATATATGACCATTTTCCTCACATCTCTCAGAATTCTGTGTGTTTCTAGCAACCAACTGTGCCACTTCGTTCTACATTTTCCTGTGAAATAGACTGCCATGTGTATAAACTCCACACCATCTTTTGTACAACAAGCCATTGCTATTTGCAGGGAATATATAATAATATATTTCCTGCATATATTATATAAACATAATCTATTATACAATGGGGCCTCGACTTACAATGCTAATCCGTTCCCAGAGACGGATCGTATATCGAAATATCGTAAGTCGAAGCGATTTTTCCCATAAGAAATAAAGGGAATTGAATTAATCCGTTCCCCACCCTCCAAAATATTAACATACAAATACAATTTTATACTGAATACAATGTTTTTTCTAACTACAATACAGTACCAACGTTTCTCTTACCTTTAAGTAGGGCTCTTGATGGCGTATGGAAGATGGTGATGAGGGGGAGGAGGAGAGTTGTTACTGTTTGGAAGGGGAGTCCCCTTCCATTATAACATCAGGCAGTGATGTTTTACTGGGGTACTCTCTCTCCTACATTTTGTCTGAACACACCTAGGACCTGGCTGTGGTTCAGTGCTTGTTTGTCTCACTACAAATTTGTCGAGACATTTGTTTTTCCCTTCGTTTTAACATTTGCCTGTAATGATGCATCACAGTGTCATTGAATAGGTTAAGGTAACGACCTACTGCAGCTTGATTTGGGCGAGTCGTTTCAGCAAAGGTTTGCAATTCTTCCCATGCTGCACACATTTTCTTAATTGTTGAGGAAGAGACATTCTGTACTCTTGTTTCTGCTCTATGGTCATCCTTACATAGGTTTTCATATGTTGAACCTTACCACTGACTTTCCTGGGACTCATGGCATGATATATAATAATTACTTTAATGTTCAAAAGGCAAAAAAAATCACCACAAAAGCGGAATTTCTTATAGGCGCGTTTGTCACTAAGCGGGCAGCTGTAGTAAACTGAGGCAGGTCGGCCGCGTGACCGGGAGCCATGCGCTCGGTCGACCCGAATGTGTACCAACAAATATTGGAAGTCGACGACCCCATCGGATGTCGAGTCACATTTTTCAATGAAATTTACATCGTAACTCGAAATTGTCGTAAGTAGGGGCAATCGTAGTATATATATATAATATATTATAACAATGAAAAATATACAGTATAACAATGTGTGTTTTATGGTAAGCTCTTGTTAGCTCTTTGGTGGTCAAATGCTGTTGCCAGTAAGCCTTAGTATCATGCCAGGCTTCAAAAGCCATAGTTATGTATGGAGGGAAGCTTGTGCATCAGATGAAACAAAAACTACTGCTTGGCCACAATGGTAATAGTACTGGCTGACCAAACACATCTATTCGACCCAATGAATATTTACTTTTGTGGCGAGGACTGACCATGGGTGTTAAATAGCTGGAGTGTATGATATAGTTAACCTAATAAATACAATATGAAGGTATTGCATCACATCTTCAATATAATCATTTACATACTGTATTTTACATTCTCTCTCTGAAATCTTTGGGCCACCTAAGTTATTTGTATAGAGCTACAAGCCTCTTATCTGGAGGAAGCCCTCCAGGGCTTCCAGGAAAACAGGAAATTTCCTGTGTTCTTAGGAGAATACACTAACATGGAATAATTTCTCATTCACCAGATAAATGATAGTGTTCCAGTCACTCAGATATAATGGAGGTCAATAACCTCCCACAGTGAGGTGGGGTACCTCACGAGCACACACCACACAACCTGTACTCACCTATTTGTGTCTGCAGGATCGAGCATCGACTCTTGGATCCCACCTTTCGAGCATGGGTTGTTTACAGCAATGACTACGGTCCTATTTCCCTATCATACCTAGTTTTAAAATTATGAATAATATTTGCTTCCAAAACCTGTTCCTTAAGTGCATTCCATTTTCCCACTACTCTCACACTACAAGAAAACTTCCTAACATCCCTGTGACTCATATGAGTTTCCAGCTTCCACCCATGTCCCCTCGAACTGTTACTATTCTGTGTGAACATTTCGTCTATGTCCACTCTGTCAATCCCCCTGAGTATTTTATATGTTCCTATCATGTTCCCCCCTCTCCCTTCTTCTTTCTAGTGTCGTAAGGCACAGTTCCTTCAGGCGCTCCTCATACCCCATCCATCGTAACTCTGGGACGAGTCTCGTTGCAAACCTCTGAACCTTTTCCAGTTTTCTAATATGCTTCTTCAGATGGGGACTCCATGATGAGGCGGCATACTCTAAGACTGGCCTCATGTAGGTAGTGTAAAGCACCCTAAATGCCTCCTTACTTAGGTTTCTGAATGATGTTCTAACTTTTGCCAGTGTAGAGTATGCTGCTGTCGTTATCCTATTTATATGTGCTTCAGGAGATAGATTAGGCGATACGTCCACGCCCAGGTCTCTTTCTCGCGTCGTCACAGGTAGGCAGTTCCCCTTCATTGTGTACTGTCCCTTTGGTTTCCTATCACCTAGTCCCATTTCCATAACTTTACATTTGCTGGTGTTGAACTCCAGTAGCCATTTCTCTGACCATCTCTGCAACCTGTTCAGGTCCTCTTGGAGGATCCTGCAATCCTTACCTGTCACAACTCTTCTCATCAACTTTCCGTCATTGTGAACATCGACATGTAGGACTCTACTCCTGTAAACATGTTGTTAACATATATTAGAAATAGAATTGGTCCCAGCACCGATCTTTGAGGTACTCCGCTCGTTACTGTTCGCCAGTCCGACTTCTCGCCCCTTACCATAACTCTTTGGCTCCTTCCTGTTAGGTAGTTCCTTATTTATGCTAAGGCCTTTCCTCCCACTCCCGCCTGCCTCTCGAGTTTGAACAGCAGTCTCATGTGCAGTACTGTATCAAAGGCTTTTTGGCAGTCCAGAAATATACAGTCTGCCCAACCATCTCTGTCCTATCTTATTCTAGTTATTTTATCATAGAATTCCAAAAGGTTTGTTAGGCACGATTTTCCTTTCCAGAACCCATGTTGATGTTTGATCACAAACCTAACGTTCTCCTGGTCTGCAGCCAGTCGTAGCCTAATTATTCTTTCAAGTATTTTACAGGGGATGCTTGTCAGTGATACAGGTCTATAGATGAGTGCCTCCTCCCTATCGCCTTTCTTGAAAATCGGTACGACATTTGCCTTCTTCCAGCAACTGGGCAATTCTCCCGACATAAGTGACTCATTATAGATCATTGCTAGAGGTATGCTGAGGGCCTGCGCTGCCTCTCTTAATATCCACTGTGATACTTTGTCTGGTCCAACCGCTTTATTTGCATCCAGTGTTGTCAACTGTTTCATTACCTCCCCTGCTGTCACCTCTATATCTGATAGGCTTTCATCTAGGGCAATCTCTTCTAACAATAGGAGCTGCTCAGGCTCGGTTGTTAACACTCCATGGAAACTAGCATTCAGTGCCTCGCAGATTTCCTTGTCGCTTTCAGTATATGCCTCCGCTGTTTTCCTTAGTCTTGTCACTTGGTCGTTCACTGACATTTTTCTTCTTATATGACTGTAGTAATATAGGTTGCTTTTTCACTTTGATCGCAATATTGTTCTCATAGTTCCTTTCCAATGTTCGTCTTATGTTAATGTAATCGTTCCTAGCTTTGTTGCATCTGATCCTGTTGTCCTCTGTCTTCTGTACTTCCTCCACTCCCGCCTGCTGGCCATTTTTGCTTCCTGACACGGTCTATTAAACCATGGGTTATTATAGTCCCTCTTTTTTTTCCCTTTACTGTTGGTATAAATCTCTCTTCAGCCTCCTGGCATTTCCTTATGACTAGGTCCATCATATCTTGGACTGTTTTTCCTCAATTTCTTCCTCCCACTGCACTTCTCCCAGATAGTTCCTTATCCTCCTGTAGTCCCCTTTCCTGTGTCAACTTTCCTGTAGTCAACTCTCCTTTCCCAGACTTCTTGTCCCATGGTCACAAGTTTGAATTCCATCATGTAGTCAAAGACTAGGACACAATGGTCGCTGGCCCCCCCTAGAGGTATTTCATGCTCCAAATTCTCAATGTCTTCTACTTTCTGGGTGAAAATCAGGTCTAATAGGTTTGGTGCATCTCTTCCTCTTTCCCTTGTGTCTTCCTTCACATGGTATGTTAGGAAATTCCTGTCTATAACATCTACTAACTTTGCTCCCCATGTTTCGTCCCCTCCATGGGGATTCCTTGCTTCCCAATTTATCTCTCCATGATTTAGGTCCCCCATGACCAGCAGCTTCACTCATTCTGTGAGCTAATGTTGCTGCCTTCTGCAGCAGCACCACACACACCACCTGTGTATGTGGTGCCTCGACTCCTCTCTGTCCTCGTGGAGTGCAGGGATGCTACTCATGAGAAAACTTCAAACACACAAAATCATACACTAATGCTCAACTTAACATACTCTCACTTACAAATGAAAAAACCAGCGTTGAATGTAATGAAACGCTATTTACTGAGTGAGACCCGGAGGCTCCCCCAGAGCTATACCGGGCTGATGTGTATACATTAGATAGGTATCAATTTTCACCAGAATAGGGGTTTGTTTTGGAATGCTTACCTTTCTGGATGCTTGACATAGTCGATGGCAGACATAGAATGCTTCCAACCACACGGGGGTTTCTATAAGCCATTGCTCTCCTTGCCTCTCTGAGGGGGCCAGGTTCTGGCCGTGGTCCCCGGTAGGCCCTAGAACTCCATACACATGACTGATGCCAAAGTCTGACATTAGCATATCAGCCTGGTAAAGCTCCCGGGAGCCGATGGGGCCCCCCCCAGAAAAGGCACAAAACTGCATCTAAAGGCCCACCTCGACAAATCCTCAAGGTCCCAGAACGACCACAACACATGCCAAGACCCAAAAAGATCAGTCTGCAAGCCAGGAAGACCCTCAAACTCCAGAAGGCAGAAACCGGGTCACACACGAGGAAACAAAGCCCCCAGAACCCACAAAGGGGCCCAAGAGGAAGAAACCTCAGGAACAAACCAAAGAACCCATGGAACCTGGAATCGAACCAGGGGGAGGCCAAACCACCACATTTTACCGGCGGAGAAACACCACGGAAAGGCAAAGCACAGCACCCAGACAGAACCCCCTGGGAAAACGGTCATAACAGACCGAAAACCGAGGGACAAGGTGTAGGAGCAAGCATAACAGCCAGGGGACACTTAGCCCAAACCCAAAGGCCCAGACCCAAAACAGACAAAATGGAAACCCGGTGTAAAATCAACACTCAACCGTTCCCAGAGGAACAGGCAACGGGCAAAAAACACCAGAAAAGCAAAGAAACGACAACAGGAGAATAAAAACCCCTGAAAAAAGGTGAAAACTCACCCAAGAAGCTCGCTCGCACACCCAGTTGCATATAAAGAAACCGCAACGCCGCCCTGGTGGCCACGCCGGGAAACCGGCAGACGAAAATGGTCGCCAGAACAGAGGGATGTGACTGACGCTAAAGATACAAAAACACGCCAGCAAAAGTGGGAAGCAGGCAGACTGGATGGGCGAAAAATGCCGCCCAAAAGCAGAAAACCCAGGTAGGGGCAAACCGCCCCAGAACTGCTAGCAGGCATCCCCCACAGCCCCGGGAACCAACAACAGAGGCTCCAGGGCAGAGCCGTCCTCCAAGCCCCCTGCCCTTAAAGTAAAGCAAGAGTCCATGGGAAAGGCAGCAAGAAAGGGCCGCTGGTAAGACCCAGAAGCCTTGGCAGGAGGAACCGGCTCGATAACCTCAGTCCCCCAACCCGAGCAGGGCAGCCCCCGAAAACCACCCGAGTCTCGGCCCCAACTAAACCCCACCCCGACCCCGAAACCCGCAGATAGTCCGGAGCCGGGAACAGGGAAAGAAAGGGGCGAACAGCACCTAAGCAAAACGGGGCGTCCTCGGGGCCTCCGTGTGAGAACCAACCTAGCATGTTGCAGCAACCTAACCTAGCTTGCAACACGGATGCCGCCTGCACTCTGAACAGTAATAACATCAGGAGAGTACTGGAGAACAAGCAGAGAATCACTCGCAAGACTCCGGGTCAAGGTGTCAGTGACCCAACAGGCAGCATGACGGAGGTAAAAGTGGCGACTGTCACCACAGCAACCAAGACAAGGGCACAGCAACCAACAATCCCATACAAGGCGGGTTGGAACCCGGAAGACACATTCAATGGTCCCCAGAGCCCAGATGGAGGTTTCCAGGGCCCGTAGGCTGACTGCTACGGGAAGTCCGGGCAAGGTGTTGCTAAACCGGTTGGGGATAGCACTGAAAACCCGAGATGTGTACAATTACGGGGGCCTAGCAGAGGGTCGCCAAACACTACCAGTGGAACCATAGCCACACTAGGCAGACCCCCACCAGGCATGAAAATAAAAACAAAAATAAAACCCCGCAAAAGTACACCGTCTCCAGAGGCAACAGGAACCGGTCGCCGCTTAGGTGGAAGACTGTGCAACACCTTGACGCCCTAACCAGCACAATCCCAATCCCTACCCAGGGCCAAACAAGGGCCCCAAGCCCCAGCTGGCCTCAAGGGTGAGGCAAATGCCGAGCAGCAAGAACCTCTACAGGAATGGTTCTCGAACGCCCCAGGGAAGATAACCCTGTTACGCAAGGGCAGTACTCACAGGGCGCTTAGGGAAGTCAGCCACTAAGCACATGCAGCCCCGGCACTGATGAGGTACTCCTGGCCACCGCACACCACAACACACGGCAGTGAACGCCACACAACGCAAACACCGCCTAGGAAACTGAGGCCAGAGAAGTATCTATCCCGGTTGACATTAGCTTACGAACTGAAGCTTGGCAGCCGGCGCGGTAGGTCCGGGGCTTCCCCCTCCCCTCTCGGGGCGGGGAGGGCTGCGCGGCAGTAAAGTGTGATGTTTGCTTGTTTGCTTATATCCTTGGGATTGTAGGGAGTTTCTACCTCTCTGTTTGGTTTTTTGTTTTAGTTTTTTACCATGTGGGGTTTGTTTTGTCATACCTACCTTTCTGGGTGCCTGGCCCCGGTCGATGGCAGATAAGGAAAACCCCAACCACAAGGGGGTTTTCCAGGGCCATTGCTCCCTGAAACCTTTCTGAAGGGGGCAGGTTCTGGGCTAGTCCCTGGTAGGTCTGAACTCCTTAGCTAATGCCCCGGTCTAATATAACATACATTAGCTCGATAAGCTCCAGGGAGCCATAGCGGCTCGCCACAGAAAATACATATGTACAGATATGTGTATAAATATACACACACCACGTGTTTCCTAATAATTTACTACCAGGAGATAATATATATATATATTAAATAAATATATATTATATATTAGATATATATACAGAGCACCACTTGGTTTCCGAACCCCTTGGGGACGAGACCCGTCGGTTAACATGTAAGTTCGTATACGAGAAATAGAGGGGAAAAAATAAACTAGAAATGTAAAAAGAAATTGTTCTGAAAAATTTACGAAAAAACTCTAGGGGAAAACATCGACAGGTTCATAGCGTAAATGCGACCGTGTTTTGTTTGTACTCACCAATAAGTGAAGTCCTGGTCCGCTTTATAAAAGTCCTTAATTGTTCCTAACTGATTATTAAGACGACTGGCAAACATCCTCTAGATGTTTCCTGCCAGCCTGCAGGAACATCCTGCCAGCCTGCAGGAACATCCTGCCAGCCTGCAGGAACATCCTGCCAGCTTGCCTGCCTGCCAGCCTGCCAGCCAGCCTGCCAGCCTGCCTGCCAGCTTGCCTGCCTGCCAGCCTGCCTGCCAGCTTGCCTGCCAGCCTGCAGGCACATCCTGCCAGCCTGCAGGCACATCCTGCCAGCCTGCCTGCAGGCACATCCTGCCAGCCTGCCTGCAGGCACATCCTGCCAGCCTGCCTGCAGGAACATCCTGCCAGCCTGCCTGCCAGCTTGCCTGCCAGCCTGCAGGCACATCCTGCCTAAAATATACGATGATGTACTGTACATTTAAGAAACAAATCTGGGTCACAGGTCTGTGGAGTGTGGTTAGGCTTACGGAGTCAGCCGTCCCTCCCCCACCACCGACACACCTCCCCCTCTCCCCCCACCCCAAACCCATACACACACACACACACACACACACACACTCTCAAAGGTCACGTGGTTCATGGTTCACTTCAACACCCATATATCGCTTCCTGCCTGCCTGCCTGCCTCCTTCCCAGCCTGCAAGCCTGCCTGCCTGCCTGCCTCCTTCCCAGCCTGCAAGCCTGCCTGCCTGCCTGCCTCCTTCCCAGCCTGCAAGCCTGCCTGCCTGCCTCCTTCCCAGCCTGCATGCTTGCCTGCTTCCTTCCCAGCCTGCAAGCCTGCCTGCCTGCCTGCCTCCTTCCCAGCCTGCAAGCCTGCCTGCATGCCTGCCTGCCTCCTTCCCAGCCTGCAAGCCTGCCTGCCTGCCTCCTTCCCAGCCTGCCTGCCTCCTTCCCAGCCTGCAAGCCTGCCTGCCTGCCTGCCTCCTTCCCAGCCTGCAAGCCTGCCTGCCTGCCTGCCTCCTTCCCAGCCTGCAAGCCTGCCTGCCTCCTTCCCAGCCTGCAAGCCTGCCTCCTTCCCAGCCTGCAAGCCTGCCTGCCTGCCTCCTTCCCAGCCTGCAAGCCTGCCTGCTTCCTTCCCAGCCTGCAAGCCTGCCTGCCTGCCTCCTTCCCAGCCTGCAAGCCTGCCTGCCTGCCTGCCTCCTCCCCAGCCTGCAAGCTTGCCTGCCTGCCTGCCTCCTTCCCAGCCTGCAAGCCTGCCTGCCTCCTTCCCAGCCTGCAAGCCTGCCTGCCTGCCTGCCTCCTTCCCAGCCTGCAAGCCTGCCTGCCTGCCTGCCTCCTTCCCAGCCTGCAAGCCTGCCTGCCTGCCTCCTTCCCAGCCTGCATGCTTGCCTGCTTCCTTCCCAGCCTGCAAGCCTGCCTGCCTGCCTGCCTCCTTCCCAGCCTGCAAGCCTGCCTGCCTGCCTGCATGCCTGCCTGCCTCCTTCCCAGCCTGCAAGCCTGCCTCCCTGCCTCCTTCCCAGCCTGCCTGCCTCCTTCCCAGCCTGCAAGCCTGCCTGCCTGCCTGCCTCCTTCCCAGCCTGCAAGCCTGCCTGCCTCCTTCCCAGCCTGCAAGCCTGCCTCCTTCCCAGCCTGCAAGCCTGCCTGCCTGCCTCCTTCCCAGCCTGCAAGCCTGCCTGCTTCCTTCCCAGCCTGCAAGCCTGCCTGCCTGCCTCCTTCCCAGCCTGCAAGCCTGCCTGCCTGCCTGCCTCCTCCCCAGCCTGCAAGCTTGCCTGCCTGCCTGCCTCCTTCCCAGCCTGCAAGCCTGCCTGCCTCCTTCCCAGCCTGCAAGCCTGCCTGCCTGCCTGCCTCCTTCCCAGCCTGCAAGCCTGCCTGCCTGCCTGCCTCCTTCCCAGCCTGCCTGCCTGCCTGCCTCCTTCCCAGCCTGCAAGCCTGCCTGCCTCCTTCCCAGCCTGCAAGCCTGCCTGCCTGCCTGCCTCCTTCCCAGCCTGCAATCCTGCCTGCCTGCCTGCCTCCTTCCCAGCCTGCAAGCCTGCCTGCCTCCTTCCCAGCCTGCAAGCCTGCCTGCCTGCCTGCCTCCTTCCCAGCCTGCAAGCCTGCCTGCCTGCCTGCCTCCTTCCCAGCCTGCAAGCCTGCAAGCCTGCCTGCCTGCCTGCCTCCTTCCCAGCCTGCAAGCCTACCTGCCTGCCTGCCTCCTTCCCAGCCTGCAAGCCTGCCTGCCTGCCTGCCTGCCTCCTTCCCAGCCTGCAAGCCTGCCTGCCTCCTTCCCAGCCTGCAAGCCTGCCTGCCTCCTTCCCAGCCTGCAAGCCTGCCTGCCTGCCTGCCTCCTTCCCAGCCTGCAAGCCTGCCTGCCTGCCTGCCTGCCTCCTCCCCAGCCTGCAAGCCTGCCTGCCTGCCTCCTTCCCAGCCTGCAAGCCTGCCTGCCTGCCTGCCTCCTTCCCAGCCTGCAAGCCTGCCTGCCTGCCTCCTTCCCAGCCTGCAAGCCTGCCTGCCTCCTTCCCAGCCTGCAAGCCTGCCTGCCTGCCTCCTTTCCAGCCTGCAAGCCTGCCTGCCTGCCTCCTTCCCAGCCTGCAAGCCTGCCTGCCTGCCTCCTTCCCAGCCTGCAAGCCTGCCTGCCTGCCTCCTTCCCAGCCTGCAAGCCTGCCTGCCTGCTTGCCTGCCTCCTTCCCAGCCTGCAAGCCTGCCTGCCTCCTTCCCAGCCTGCAAGCCTGCCTGCCTGCCATCATGCTAACGGGTAGTGTGTGTTAGGCTTATCTTCGGGAATGAGCCGGTCTCGCCCCCACCACCCGCCCCCCTACATCCCATACTCTCTTTTAAAGGTCACGCGGTTCAACCGCGTGACTACCACTCACTCCCAGCCTGCCAGCCTGCCTGCCTGCCTGCCTGCAAGCTAGCCTGCCTGCCTGCCTGTGCCTGCCTGCCTGCCTTTCCCTCCCTAATTCTCACTACTTCCGTCCCTTCCTGCCTACCTCCTAGCATCTCTCCCTACCTCCCCCTCCCTCTTAGCATCTCTCCCTCCCTCCTAGCATCTCTCTCTCCCTCCCACTCCCTCCTAGCATCTCTCTCTCCCTCCCACTCCCTCCTAGCATCTCTCTCTCCCTCCCTCCCTTTCTGACTAATTCTCTCCCCCTCTCTCATACTGCCTCCCACCTAAGCTCCCTCATCCATCCACCCACTGGTCAGCCATCACTGACGCAATGCGTGCATTTGGAGCCGACATGGTGCACAGATGTTTCTTGATTGTGCAGATATGTAAAACAAAAGCACAGAATGAACATTCCAGCCTTACGGCAATTCAAAATAATAGGAATAATAGGCCGTGAATCTGTGAAGTCACAGTGGGCAAACTGGACCATCTCCCACCCACCACAACAAGCCGGCGTGACGCTTGGCGGACCCCTTCCTACCCGAACTTTGTTCGGGTAGCATGACTCCCCAACCCCAATCGGGAAACTGGAAGTTTCGGATAACTAAAGTTCGGAAACCAAGTGGTGCTCTGTATATATACAGTACTGTATATATAAGCCTAAATCTTATATTATAAGCACCTGCATCTTATAATACTGTACAAGCCTAAATCTTATAACTGCATATAGCACACATTTTGCCTGTAAATACATACATGGTAAACACTCATTTGCTGTTGCTAAAAGTTTCATAGTTCCTAGTATGGCCGCCCTACACATCCAGGCACTCAATGGTTATGTGCCACACATGGTCCGCATCTTTTTACTAAGGCACCAGAAAGAAAGTGAGGACTCGGAAATTTTTTCAAGATGGTGAATGTCTCCTGGAGGCCTAAGGAAGTAACTGTGAGCCCTGTGTATGCGAGTTTTGAATATTACGATGTACCCACGAGCGCCAAAAGGCATCATATGTGCACCACGGGTCGAGCACCATAAAGTGTGAGGCCCAGTACAGGGGTTAAAGCACAAAGAAATTACAAGAACATGATGAATCTGTAAGAAAATATTGAGGCAGTATAATGAATTTGAATCTGGTTGCATTTTCTTGGGCATTCCAGGGATTCAGGTTTGATTACATTGTATTTTTATACAATGAATTAATTTAGGTTTGGTTACATCAATATTTTCTCAAGAGAATTGAAATTTCACTTAATCGTTCCCAAATAGTGTTGATACTCTTCCATAAAAATGAGGAAACGTGCAACTAACGTAAAGATAGCAATGAGAAGGTTGAGAAGCATAATGTTGCCAATGATGAGGTAAAAGAAGAGCATGAGGTTGACGGCCCAGGAGTATTCCTTAGGGTTCTCACACACACAATCCAGCCCTTGCTTGCAGGTCATCGTATTGTTGTTGCACACCTCACTCACAACACATGAATTTGGGTGACACACATTTCGGTCTTCACCTGAAATTAAAATACAGTATATTTAATATACTTCACCAAAATGTAGAACAGCATTTATCTGGAGCATAAATGAAAAAAACTGGAAATACAGGGCAACTGTAAACTAGCAAATTATATGGGTATTGTACTTACAGTACTCCCAAAATATTGAAATAAAAAAACCAGCGTTGAATGTAATGAAACACTATTTTCTCGGTGAGCCCCGGACTCTCCCTGGAGCTTATTGGGCTAATGTATGTTATATTAGACCAGGACATTAGCTATGGAGTTCAGACCTACCAGGAACCATGAGCCAAAACCTGGCCCCTTTAGAGAGGTTTCAGGGAGTGTAACGGTTCTATTGTTACGTAAAGTATGGTGACAATAAACACAGACACTAAGATACTATATATATATTTGGTCTAATATACAGAAGTACACAGGTGATACTTTGGTGTGAGTTGAGCGCACTGAGCGTCGGTACACTATCTCGCAAGTGTCTGCTCTAGACCACACTTGAAAGTAGACTCTGGTTAATGTTTGCTATTCTGCTGCTTATATGCTCGGGCAACACCTCACCGTGTTGCCCGGGCAACGCCTCACCTCATTCATCTCCAAAGGTTGAAGGGAATATTAACAATGCATTCGGAGCGAGTATATTATTGGGATAATCTACTCGCTACAGGAGCAATGGCCCTGGACCCCCCCCCCCCTGTGGATGGGGGTTTTCCTTATCTGCCATCGACTATGGTTAGGCACCCAGTAAGGTAGGCATAACAAAACAAACCCCACATGGTAAGAAACTAACAACAAAAACCGAATAGAGAGGTAGAACTCCCTACAATTTCAATGAAACAAGCAAATAAGCAAACGTAACACACTACTGCCAAGCCGCTCGTCTGCGCTGCCCTCCCCTCCCCGAGAGGGGGAATGGGTCCCCGATCCTATGCCAGAAGCATAGCACTCCAGTTCGGAAGCTAAGCTTCAATAAATGCGAAAAAAATGCTGACCGGTGGGAGGGAGGGTTGCCAGGGAGCCTCTGGGGCTCACCCAGAAAATGGTGTTTCATTACATCCAACGCTGGTTTTCTTAGGGGAGTCCCTAAGGCTTCCTGGAGCTACATACCCAAGGAGAAGGAAAAGAAAGGGCTGATCACAAGGCTGGGAGGCGGCCACCACAAACTCCTCAACGCGATGTCGAGGCAACAGGCTGCAAACTGCGACCCAAAGCAACACAAGAACGCCCAGGAGCAGACATGACCACAAAATAACAGGCGACCAGGACCCTGTGCGACCTCCAAATCAATGCACCCGAATATGAGCCAAAGACATGTTACCAAACACGGCAGTCAAAGCTGCAAAAGGCCGAACACCACGGGCGCGAGGATAGACCACAGGCTGGTTAGACTGAATAACCCTGTGGACGACCTGGGAGACCCGAGCCCTGGAACAGGGAACGAGGGAAACCGGATCAACCCAAAGCACATCCCCAGCCACCACAACCGAGGCACGCAGGTAACAGCGAAGAGCCACAACCGACAACACATGATGCACCCGTCTCGGCCTTTGCCAAAGAAAACGGAAAAGGCTGCAAATGTACAAACCTACCACCAGTACCAAAAGAGCAGAAACCCCTGCGCCGGAGGAGAGCCGGAAGCTCCCCAATCCGACCCCCAGAGGCCAATGCCAACAAAACCAGGGCCGTCGAAAAACAATCTTAAACCGAAGGGGCTACCAGAAACCGAGAAGAGGAAAGATAAGAGAGCACCCTGACCAAGGACCAGGATGGCGGTGAAACAAAGCACGAGAAAGCGAACGGAATGGGGCGGATGTGATGTCCACCCCGAAAGCAAGCTGGAGTGGCTCCGCCAGCGCCGCAGAACATGAGGCGACGGTAAGAAGCATCAAAGGTCGGTCCTGAAAAACCAAGAATGGACAAGACAACCCGATGCAAAGAGGAAGACAACCTACGAAGACCAAGAAAATGGCGAAAAGAAATGCAAGGAAACTTCATACGGTCGCCAAGACGAAGCTTGCAGATGGGACACCATCAACGAAGCCACCTGATCACCATAGAGATGGTGATACACCCGTGTGAAAAGACCAGACATGAAGAGCCAAGGAGAAGGCCGAACCAGCCACATACTGGACTGGTCCGATATGCCGAAAGAGGCAAAGCCGCAGGAAACGCCCTAGATTCGGATACCATTCAAGCAGCGTCTGAAAACAAAGCTGGACCGACCACCAAAGGGCCACAAGGATTACCTCTCCCTGGGCTGGGAAGGGCTCCAACCGAGCCAGAACCCGAAGCAACAGCTGAACTGGGGGAAGAGGTACAGGTAACTCCACCTTGACCAGTCCTGCCGAAAGGCATCCACTGCAAACGCCTCACAGGCGGGGAAGGGCGCCACATAGAATGGGAGACGCTGAGACCACGCCGATGCGAAGATGTCCATGTCCGGGAGTCCGTACGTCTGGCAGAGCCAAGGAACGAATCAGCGAAGACCAGCCAATCCGTGAACAGAGGAATGAACCGAGACAGGCGGTCTGCCAGGATGTTGGACACTCCCCAGACATGAACCGCACGGAGAGCCAAACTCCGAGAACCCCATAGATGAGACACTCGAAGGGACCAACCCCAAGGAGGTAAGGACCGAAGAGAATCCCCTGTGGTTCCGCAATGAACCACCGGAGAACAGTTCGAATGGAGCCGGATGGTAGAGCCCCGAGTGAACCAAACCCTACGAAACGCAAACCAGACAGCTATGAACTCCCGAACCATGCTGTGAGCCCGAAGGAAGGATGGACCCCACTGTCCACAGCCGGCCTGGTGAGCACCGGTCACAAAGCCCCAGCCGAGAGACGACCCGTCCGTGAACACATTGAGCAAAGGCTCGGGGAGGCGCCAGGGCACGGAACCCCAAAACCCCCGAAGAGGAAGCCTGCGACACAGCACCGACACAAGGTCCCAAGAGGATGAACCCAACAATTGTGAGAGAGGTGGAAAGGGCGTCCCCCGAAGGAACCAAAACAGAAACCAAAGCCAAACCCGACCCGGTAGGTAGACCAGCACAGAGAAGTTCAGACTCCCACACAACCGCTCGAGCAACCACCGATTGACCAAGGACTCCCCCCCCTCAGAAACAGCCGAAGGCGGGACCGCAGCCACAGCAATGCCTCTGGAGGGAGAGACAAAGAAGCGGTCCAAGAGTCTCAAATAAGACCCAGCCATGCCCGAACCCGGGAAGGCAGCAGATGGAATGTCCTCCAGTTCACCAGGAACCCGAACCCGGCAATCTGGAAAGAACCACACCTCTGGCGAGCAGACAAGCAGACCGACTGGGAGCACACACCAGCCAATCATCGAGGTAGGCCAAAACCGAATCCCAAGCAGACACAGACAGGTCACCAAGATCCGGTAAAGATGCGTAAATACACAAGGTGCCAAGAACAAACTAGAGAAGGCAACAAAAGCGGCAAGCCTTAAGCCCCACCACCAACTGTGCCAGTCCCGAAACCCTGGAGAGGAACGTGCAAAGAAGTGATCCAGAGGTCCGGCGACACCAAAAAGGCACCCTGCCTGAACAGAAGCCGGACTGGAGACAACAGTCCTCCGAAGAAGGGCAAAGAATCCAGGGCTCATACTGAACAAGTCCAAAAGAACCACAGACCTGCAAAGTCCCGTGTCGGCATAAGAAACATAGCTGGAACAACCGTGGACATCTGCAAGAGAAAACTAGATAGTTTCCTTCAAGTTGACAGGACGAACCGCAGGGGAGAAGCCCACCCTGCCAGCCCTGAACCCCCAAAGGGAGAAGAGCCAGCCAATGTCACCAGAGGCCGGAAGACAACCAAAAAACCAGCGTTGAATGTAATGAAACGCCATTTTCTGGGTGAGACCCGGAGGCTCCCCGGAGCTTTACCGGCTGATATGCTAATGTCAGACTTTGGCATCAGTCATGTGTATGGAGTTCTAGGGCCTACCGGGGACCACGAGCCAGAACCTGGCCCCCTCAGAGAGGCAAGGGGAGCAATGGCCTATAGAAACCCCCGTGTGGTTGGAAGCATTCTATGTCTGCCATCGACCGGGTCAAGCATCCAGAAAGGTAAGCATTCCAAAACAAACCCCTATTCTGGTGAAAATTGCTACCTAAGCCGAACTAGTGAATAGAACTCTTCAACAGAAAACACGGAAACTAGTATGACGTCATACGTCACCGCGCCGCTGTCTGCGCAGCTCCCCCCTCCCCGGGAGGGGGAAGGGGGAGCCCCAGACCTCCCACGCCGGCTATCCACCCATCAGTTCTGAGGCTGGATGTCAAAACACGCGAAAAACGCCGACCGGAGGGAGGGAGGGTTGCCGGGGAGCCTCCGGGTCTCACCCAGAAAATGGCGTTTCATTACATTCAACGCTGGTTTTCTGGGGGGAGCCCCGTCGGCTCCCCGGAGCTAACTACCCACAGAGGAAGGTCAAAGGGACAAAACCGGGAGGCGGACACCACGCACCCCCCAAGGAGGCGAGACAACCGGCAGCAAACGCCAACCCAAGGCGCCACAGCCCCGAAAATCCCGGGAACAACACGAGAACCACGAGCAGCAAGGCCCCTGCACGAACACCAAAAATCCATGCCCGAAAGACTGCAAGGCCACGTCGCCCAGACGGCAGCGAGAGCAGCGAAGCCACGAACGCCACAGGCATAAGGGAAGAACACAGGCAGCTTAGCCACAAGAACACGGCTGACCACCCGGGACACCATCACCCGCGAACCGGGAAGAACAGAACCGGATCAACGCAAAACGCGCTCCGGACCCAAACGCCGTGGCACGCAAACAACAGCAGAGGGCCGCCACTGAACACAAAAACGACACACCCCCGGCCCGACCAACAAAGCACCAACAAACCCTGGACCCCTCCAGAATGCAGCAGCCCCACCCCGCGCCAGAAAAGATGGAGACTGCTGCCATCAAACAACGAAAACGCTAAAACCGAAGGAGCAAGAAAACACAGCGAACCGACCCCCAGAGGCAAAGGCCCAAAGGAAAGAGCCGACGAAAAAAACACACCGGAACCGAAGGGGCACTACCAACCGAGGAGAAGACAGAGCACGCTGACCAGAGACCAGGATGGTGCAAGCGGCGCACGAACAGGCCGGAGGTGAAATGACGCACAAGACAGCTGACTAACGGTGCAGAAGCAACACCAAGACCGAAAGCAAGCTGAAGCGGCTCCGCCTGCGCCGCACGAAAAGAGGCGACAGTATGTGGCAAGACGACGGCCCCCAACCCCCACTAGAAAACCAAGCCGAGAGTAAACCAAGCCAACAAGAAGGACCCACCGAAGAAGGGACAGGAAAAGGAAGGACCGCCAAAATACCCCATACTGCCGCCAAGAAGCACGCAGGTGGGACACCTACCACGAAGCCACCCGACCACCAACCGGAGGCGAGACCACGAGGCAGAACATAAGCAGCCCCGACAAGGCCCCCCCGAGCCCAGGAAAAAGGCGGAGCCGCGAGAAGATCTCGGGCGCGACCACCGAAACCCAGGCGGCACAAGGAGATGGAACGTCTGCCGAACAGAAAAACTCCGAAGCATGCAAGCCCGCCAGGAGTTCAGAAACGACGGGTCCGACGCGAGACATCGCAAGAACCCCCCCAAAAAAAATAAAACAACAACAACAACCGGCAGGGCAAGCTAGGAAAACCAAAGAAGGCGGAAGGGTCGCCGCCAGAACAGGACCCGAACCAAGGGGCCCGAACAACTGCAACAGACCGAAACAAAGAAGCACATCACAGGACACAGGCTGACCAACGCCTAAGAACACACGCAGAACATTCCTGCTGCAGAAGAGGCAGGAAGAAAGAGCAGAAGCACAAAAAAAAAAAAAACCAGGAGAACAACCAGGGGTGAACAATCAGGCAGGGACAAAAACCCCACGCAATCCCCAGGCACAAAACGGCAGCAAAGCGCCACTCCACAACCGGACACAGGAACAAGGACACGCCACCGTGAAACACGGTACCAATGCTCACGTGCAGCAGCAGCAGCAACAGGCACCACTGCAACATGCAACATGTAAATAGCAACTCCCCTCTGCAAAGGCAGAGAACGGAGCAGGCAGACCCCAGACAGGGCCAACGGAGACACGACAAAACCCTGCAGGCCCAGAAACCTGCACCAGGCGACCGACGGCGGAGAAACCCCGCTCGATACCTGCTGGATGAGGTACTGGGAGCTCTTTTACACCTCAAGCCCGGCCCAAGGTCAGGCCAGACCGGCCAGAGGATGGCCCACCAGGCAGCTGCTAGGAGCAGTCCACCGGCCCACATACCCCCACAACCAGGACGGGCCGGAACTGCCATACGAAAACAGGCCAGTGCGCCCTGGAAGTCCACGGACGAACCAGCAAGAAGGCTTATGCTCGCAAGTAGGTCGTGTAACAAGCACAGACCACTGATGGTAATACAGTGTTCCCCAAAAGTGCCAATAGCACCACTGCACTCCACTGGTACTATCCCGCAAGTTCTACCAGATAGGCGGGACCCAAGAGCCAGAGCTCAAATCCTGCAAGCACAGCCAGGAGCCTCACCAGGTGAGTACAGAACCAACCCTACAACCCCCACACCTCACAACATTAAAAAAGGAGGGTCCCCTGAACGACTGTAGCACGGGTTGGACATGCACAGGAGGGGGACAGGAAGGGGTGATAAAGGGACAGTCACTGGTGTGCGAACGGTCTCAGTCGTACAAAATTATACCTAAATAAAGACAGGTATATGAACACCGCCGCATCCAGCGCCCGGCCAAAAGACGCCAGACCGCAGAAACTCACCTGGCGAATGGTGGCTCGAACTTGACACGACTCAACCGTGCCCAGAAGAACTTGGGAGCACCGCCAGGTGAAGACGCCAGAGCCGGACCCGCAGGAGAACAGGGAGAGGCGAAGGAGGCGGTCCACACCCATGACACAGAAAACCGCGGTGTCCTCCCCACAACTGGGAACCAGGACACCCCTGGCGCAAAGGGGCACATACCGCAGCCAGGGAGAAGAACGAGAGGCGAAGCACTGTAGCAAAAAAGGGCGCAAAACCCCAGCACTGAACCATCGCCCAGACCAAAACAAACTCCACGGCGCATGCGCATAACACGCTGGCCGAACCGCACACCCTCCCTGCGGGAAGGCGCCAGCCAGGACTATTGCACGAGAAAAAGAGCCAAAAGAGGAAGCAGGAACAAGAAAACCGGCCAAAGAAGCAAAGAGCCCAAAAAAAAAAGGGAACCCAAACGGGCGACAAGTAGCCCAACAGGGCGACAAGTAGCCCAACAGGGCGACAAGTAGCCCAACAGGGCGACAAGTAGCCCAACAGGGCGACAAGTAACCCAACAGGGCGACAAGTAGCCCAACAGGGCGACAAGTACTAGGAGCCGACAGACGTTCCAATAATGCGGGAAGTAGCGAAAAACCTTCCCGTACCCTCGAGAACACAGAAGCCAACACTAGTCCCGAAGGCACACGAAGGCGCAGGCGCACCCGAGATCAAAAGTCACGCAGAACCCCATCGAACGGGGAAACACGACAAAAACACCGTCCCAAAAAGCGGGGGGAGGAAACACCCACCCACAGGACGGAACCAACCGACTCAAAGGCCAAGGAACCGAGCCCGGGGAGGGGCCGACGTCCAACAGCACGTACGGCGAGTGGGGAGGAAAAACCCCACTCCGCGTAACCACAAGCCCCGCCTAGAGGGGGATAAAACCCCCCACGGGGTCTAACGGGGCCAAGGCCCCCCAAGTCAGCCCCTCCCCAGCCCCGGGAACCTACACGACAGGCCCCGGGGCCGAGCCGTTCCCCCAAAGCCCCGGCCGTACCAGAAAACCGGGGCAGCCGTGAAAACACTAAGGAAGGGAGCCCACTGGCAGACTCATACAACACGGCTGGAGGAACAGGCCCAAATGCCCCCGTCACTACCCCGGAAGGGGAATTCCCCGAGACTGCCCGAGTCTCAACACCACCAAACACCCCGCCCTGAACCTACAGACGGTAAGGAACCGGATGCAGGCAGGAAGGGTGAACCAGGGGAAAAACGAAATACAACGGGGCAGCCCCGGGGCTCCCGGGGAGGAAACCACGAGAACGTTGCCACCACCAAGGCTCAAGTGCAACGCCCCTGCTGCCCGCACCCGCTTTGTTAGCACAACTGGGTAACCGAGCCACAACGAGCAACCAAACTCGCAGGACACCGGGTCGAAGGTGTCACCGACCCCACAGGCAGCAGACGGAGGCAAAACAGAGAGTCACCCAGAGACAAAAGGTGAGAGCAACCCTCAAACTCGCTGGAAGCGAGGGGGGGGCTCTGGGGTCACATCCATCGGACCCGCGCGCCCCCAGGGGTTTCCCAGGGTCCCGAGCGTTTACTTTAAGAGGACTCGCGCTCAGGTAATCCCAGGCAGGGTACTGCTAACCGGCACCCAAGCTACCAAACAACTTTCTAAGAGCTGAACCCCCGGGACGTGTACACTCACGGGGACCTAGCAGGGGGTACCACCAGAAATACTCAGAACACAAGGGACACAAGGGGCAAGAACGAAGGCAGACCCCCCCACCAGGTATATAAACAAAAGAAAAAGAAAACCCCGCAAGAGGACAGCGTACCCAAGCGGAACAGAGCCGGCCGCTATGATTGGTAAAGACAAGCTGCACAGTACCCCGCGCCCCACCAGTGCAAACACTGCCCCTTACTCTAAGGCGAACAAGGGAGACAGAACACCCGAGCACACAAAGAGCGGCCGAAAACCAAGCGGTAAACGGCCAAGCAGGGGCAGGACCCAAGGAACTTGTGGAAGGTGGCCCCAAGCCCCAAGGGCAGTACTTACAGGGCACCTAGGGAAGGGAACCCTAGGCGCATGCAGCCCGAGTACTGAAGAATCACACCCGGCTCACGCACCACCTAGAAAACAGACACCACACTCTAGGTACAGTGCTGAAACAACCACTGGAGCCGGAGCACATAACCATTGCCTATAGCATCAGCCGAAGAACTGATGGGTGGATAGCCGGCGTGGGAGGTCTGGGGCTCCCCCTTCCCCCTCCCGGGGAGGGGGGAGCTGCGCAGACAGCGGCGCGGTGACGTATGACGTCATACTAGTTTCCGTGTTTTCTGTTGAAGAGTTCTATTCACTAGTTCGGCTTAGGTAGCAATTTTCACCAGAATAGGGGTTTGTTTTGGAATGCTTACCTTTCTGGATGCTTGACCCGGTCGATGGCAGACATAGAATGCTTCCAACCACACGGGGGTTTCTATAGGCCATTGCTCCCCTTGCCTCTCTGAGGGGGCCAGGTTCTGGCTCGTGGTCCCCGGTAGGCCCTAGAACTCCATACACATGACTGATGCCAAAGTCTGACATTAGCATATCAGC
This sequence comes from Procambarus clarkii, assembly GCF_040958095.1. Taxonomy (NCBI): domain Eukaryota; kingdom Metazoa; phylum Arthropoda; class Malacostraca; order Decapoda; family Cambaridae; genus Procambarus; species Procambarus clarkii. Next base: position 14,034,478 of record NC_091167.1, read on the forward strand.
CGGTAAAGCTCCGGGGAGCCGACGGGGCTCCCCCCAGAAATGCCCATGAACTGTGGACCAAGCGTGAGCCAACAGAGTAAGCCCCCCCCCCCCCCCCCACAGCACCCTGTCAACAGCAAACGGATTGTAACCCCTTCTGAAAGTATTTTATATATATATATTATATATATATTATATTATATATATATATATATATATATATATATATATATATATATATATATATATATATATATATATATATATATATATATATATATATATATATATATATATATATATATATATGTCGTACCTAGCAGCCAGAACGCACTTCTCAGCCTACTATGCATGGCCCGATTTGCCTAATAAGCCAAGTTTTCCTGAATTATTATATTTTCTCTAACTTTTTTCTTATGAAATGATGTAGCTACCCATTTCATTATGTATGAGGTAAAAAATTTTTTATTGTAGTTAAGATTAACGTAGATATATGACCGAACCTAACCAACCCTACCTAACCTAACCTAACCTATCTTTATAGGTTAGGTTCGGTTAGGTAGCCGAAAAAGTTAGGTTAGGTTAGGTAGGTTAGGTAGTCGAAAAAACATTAATTCATGAAAACTTGGCTTATTAAGCAAATCGGGCCTTGCATAGTAGGCTGAGAAGTGCGTTCTGGCTACTAGGTACGACATATATATATATATATATATATATATATATATATATATATATATATATATATATATATATATATATATATATATATATATATATATATATATATATTATATATATATATATATATTATATATATATATATATATATATTATATATATATATATATATATATATATATATATATATATATATATATATATATATATATATATATATATATATATATATATATATATATATATATATATATATATATATATATATATATATATATATATATATATATATATATTATATATATATATATATATATATATATATATATATATATATATATATATATATATATATGTCGTACCTAGTAGCCAGAACGCACTTCTCAGCCTATTATGCAAGGCCCAATTTGCCTAATAAGCCAAGTTTTCATGAATTAATGTTTTTTCGACTACCTAACCTACCTAACCTAACCTAACTTTTTCAGCTACCTAACCTAACCTAACCTATAAAGATAGGTTAGGTTAGGTTAGGTAGGGTTGGTTAGGTTCGGTCATATATCTAAGTTAATTTTTACTCCAATAAAAAAAATTGACCTCATACATAATGAAATGGGTAGCTTTATCATTTCATAAGAAAAAAATTAGGGAAAATATATTAAATTAGGAAAACTTGGCTTATTGGGCAAATCGGGCCTTGCATAGTAGGCTGAGAAGTGCGTTCTGGCTACTAGGTACGACATATATATATATATGTATATATATGTATATGTATATATATATATATATATATATATATATATATATATATATATATATATATATATGTCGTACCTAATAGCCAGAACGCACTTCTCAGCCTACTATTCAAGGCCCGATTTGCCTAATAAGCCAAGTTTTCATGAATTAATGTTTTTTCGTCTACCTAACCTACCTAACCTAACCTAACCTAGCTTTTTTTGGCTACCTAACCTAACCTTACCTATAAATATAGGTTAGGTTAGGTTAGGTAGGGTTGGTTAGGTTCGGTCATATATCTACGTTAATTTTAACTCCAATAAAAAAAATTGACCTCATACATAGAGAAAAGGGTTGCTTTATCATTTCATTAGAAAAAAATTATAGTAAATATATTAATTCAGGAAAACTTGGCTTATTAGGCAAATCGGGCCTTGAATAGTAGGCTGAGAAGTGAGTTCTGGCTACTAGGTACGACATATATATATATATATATATATATATATATATATATATATACACACATATATACATATATACATATATACACATATACACAACGTTTTTATATTTTATATTTTATTTTTTATATTTTAATAAAATTTATATTTCGTTTTTATATTTTAATTTTTTCCATAGCGCATGAGCTGGAACTTATCTTCGTTAAACACCATATTATTTTCTGTAGCCCATAGAAAGACCTGATCTACATCTGACTGGAGGTTTGCCGTGTCCTCTATGTTGCCTACTCTCATGAAGATCCTAATGTCATCTGCAAAGGATGATACAGTGCTATAGGTTGTGTTCTTGTCTATGTCTGATATGAGGATGAGAAAAAGTACTGGAGCAAGCACAGTACCCTGGGGGACTGAGCTCTTCACGGTTGATGGGCTGGATTTTATTTTGTTGACTATTACACATTGGGTTCTGTTGGTCAGGAAATTGTAGATCCATCTGCCTATTTTTCCGGTAATTCCTTTTGAACACAATACTGAGAATAACATGCACAAAAACAATGACCCCAAAAGGTGAGGAAAGCTGACCTGTGACTGCCTCCAACTGAAGCTCCCCGTACATCTGCCAGTAGGGGGTAAGCAACACATCCTCCATAATGGTGCCTATGGCAGATGAGTTTAGGTGAAGTGCACTTCGTGTCAGATGCAGCAATGACTGAGAGGCAATACCATAGCCCAGGATGAAGATCAGCAGCAGAGCCATGAACACCAGCACCTCAGAAATCTGCACAGAGAACAGGCTTAATGGGTTATAGGGGTAGAGGGCTGTTTCTTCAGACACAAGTCACACTGAACACAAGACTGTTCGCCAACAAATGTTAAACCTACTCTTACCCAGCCTAACCTAACCTATCCTAAATCAACCTAACCTATCCCAATTCACCCTAGCCTAACCCTATTGAGCCTAACACAACCTGGCCTAACTACAAATACAGTTTTGACAATTAGAAAATGAGCTTTGTTGAAATGCATATGTATTTGACCATACACCATTTCATTATCCTACAAATATGTTTGTAGACAGAATGGTGCCAGCTTCTGAGCTGACGTTGCCTTCAGAGCTGGCGTCGTCTGGTCGGTGTGATGATCGCTCTGTTCGGCGGTCAGCTTCTCGAAAGGAGCGTCGGCCCTTTTGCGGTTCACCCCGTTGACAGGGTAATGGGCGGGAGGCTCGCTCTGTTTGCTCGTGCTTGGTCCCACGATTCGTGGGCATTTTTGGTTGTGAATTCCCCTTCAATAATGTGCTCTTCTCCCCCACATTTCAATGATGCCAATGGTGTCAAGATTCTTGGCCTCACCGTCTGCACACAATGCATCAGATTTATTCATCAAGCAATTGTGTAGAAGCAATTTAAATTTCTTATGCTGTTACTATTGGCTTGAGAGAGCTCCTGGATTCTGTACATTACTATTTAATTCATTCATTCAGGCACAAGACCAGTCACTCTGGTCTTGTGCCTGTTTGTCTTCCGAGTTATATATGGTTAGTTCGGTCTACCTGGGTGAAGGATTAATGATCTCTCCTCCATCTACTATCTTAATCACCTGTCTTCTCCTGGTCTTGAGCTTTGAATCTTTGTATGTCTTTCTTAACTCATTTTGCTTGCCTCTGTTATTTTTGTTGTTCTACTGTGAGGGCTGGGGAGATATAGACTTGGTTATACCCTTCAAGATCTTTTAGTTTGTACCTACTCTTGAGTATCCTCCTCCTGTGTTTAAAAATACAACCTGGGAGTCTGCTGAATCCACAGGATTAAGTTATATATGTCATGGTACAGGGTAAAAGTGCACAGCTGGGAGTAACCTGATTGCTAGTTCAAGTGACCTCAGTGCTCCAATTGATTTTCTAATTTTATATATACAGTATTCAGTACCATAAGAGTAATTTCTTTGCATTTCTGAAGCTTGAGTGTACAATTGGTAAACTGCTATACATACACCAGAGTGCATGGGGGTTATATGCAAAACTTGAACTGGCTTCAGTAGAAGCCTCCAGACTTCCAGTGAATTCATTGGAATCCCAGGTTGTATAATTTATACCATGTCATGGAACAGGGGGTAAGGTTCGCAGGTGGGATTATTTTAATCGGCGGGTTCGAGTCACCTAAGTGCTCCAATTGATTTCTCATTAATATATACTGTATATCACATTAGTGTAATTTCTTTGTAATTACCATAGTGCAATTACTTAAGTGTAGTTACAGAATGAGAGTTACGCTCATGGTGTCCCATCTTCCCAGCATATAACATTTTTAAACTACTGTACTGACGTTTTTGGCCTCTACCCCTTTCTTAACTTGATCCAACCGTCTACCACTCTGTTTGCGAACAAAAACTTTTTAATATTTTTTCTGCATCTTTGTTTCCTTAGCTGGAATCTGTGACCTATTCTTCTTGAAGTTGTTGGTTTCAGGAATTCCTCTGTCAATTTGGTTGATTCCTGTTATTATTTTGTAAGTGGTGATCATGTCTTTTATGTGGTGTTCTGATGACAGTCTACTATCCAGAACCACCTCTAGATCTCTTTCTTAGAGTTCTTTAACTCTTTTCCACATAATTTGTAGATTATGTGGAGGTCTATTTTCTCGTATTACACATTCCATATAAATCACTGTTATTCCTTTGTATATTCTTTAAATAATTATTATTGTTGTTATTGCTATTTTTGTTCCCTCATGCTGCATCTATTTTTTATTATCACATACTATACAGTATCACCTTTCATTCCATACCACATTCAATCTATTCTCTACTTCTCATTCTCTCATTCATTCTTCTCCCAACTCCCTCCTCTTTGAGTGCCTCCACCTTCCCTCACTTCTCCTTGCTCTCTACTCACCATCCTGTAGAAGATGACTAGCTTGGGGCCCAAGTGGTAGCTGACATGATAGATCCTGAAGAGTCTGCAGTAGAAGACGGTAGTATTAATGGCGTAAGCGATGCGGCCCCACTTAAAGGTCTCCCGGAAGAGCCGCAGGACAAGTGCCAGAGTGCCCAGCAGCATTGACACCATGTCAAACCTGTTCCACACACTGCCCATCCAGTCTGAGATCTTGCCTCGCACAGTCAGCGACTGTTCCGATGCAATCTGCAGTACACAACATAATTTGCTGAAGTAATTGCTAAGAGGATCTTTGGAAGTGAATAACAAGTAAACCTGCTTAAATGACTGCTCTGATATTGTAAATGGTGCACACTGTAAGGTAAACCTTCAGATGCACAAATACGGTACATAATTAATAATATTTCATAATTCATAATTATGTACCTACTGAGTAACTAATGAAAAATGTTGGTATGTATGTATGCTTTAAGAATAATAATTATTATTACAGTGCTCCCTTCATTCGGCAAACTATTTGGGACCAACTCTGATTCGTTAGCACGAGGGATTCGTTGCCACAGGCGATGCCTTCAGGAGGCATTTATGTAATTCATTTTTTGTAATATATAACAAGTTGTTGTTGTTGTTTTAGATTTCGCTACTCGGAACGAAATGTCCATGTAGCTCCTAACACCCATGTCATCCCTCCCTTAAAGCCTTCATCTCTCTCTCATTGCCTCTATCACTACCTCACTTCATATGTCCCCCTCACTGCCTCCATCCTCTACTTCTGTCTTCACCTCACTGCTGTATAGTTGAATAGTAGTATATAACAATGAATTTTTCTTGTTATTCGGAACCATATAACAAGAATAATTCATTGTTATATACTACTATTCAACTATACAGCAGTGAGGTGAAGATAGAAGCAGGGATGGAGGCAGTGAGGGGGACATATGAAGTGAAGGAGTGATAGAGGCAATGAGAGAGGGATGACATGGGTGTCTGGAGTAGGTGTGGGTGTGGGGTGTCTGCAGTGGGTGTGGGGTGTCTGCAGTGGGTGTGGGGTGTCTGCAGTGGGTGTGGGGTGTCTGCAGTGGGTGTGGGGTGGGTGTGGGGTGTCTGCAGTGGGTGTGGGGTGTCTGCAGTGGGTGTGGGGTGTCTGCAGTGGGTGTGGGGTGTCTGCAGTGGGTGTGGGGTGTCTGCAGTGGGTGTGGGGAAATCTACAGGTGATTGTTTGATTAATATTTCAAGAGGTGATTGTTTGATTAATATTTCAAGGATTGTTATTAATTGTACTTAGTACTTGCGAGTGAACGGTATTTTATAGTTTATTATCGCCAGTAACCTTCCCTTCGCACATTTTGGGGGTTTCATATTTTAATCTTATCGTAATTAAATGGTAGATTTAATTACTAATGGGCTAAGTTACACTACTATGAGTTAGTTAAATTGGCAAATGTCTCAGCTGCTGTGTAGTGTGAGTTAATCCTCCAACATTGGACTCGGTCTGCCACATGTGGTCCGTCCTGGACGTGTATTAAATTAATGGCAGCCATGGGTCGTGGAACGGTACAGCTAGGCTGTAGGCTTACGATGAGAGGCTAGAGGTGTTAAATATGCCAAAACTAGAAAAAGAGGCGATATGATCACCAGTTACAAAATAACAATAAATGAAAGAAATTGACAAAGAAGAATTCCTAAAACCAGCAACTTCAAGAACAAGAACAACAATATATAAAAACAAAGCAACAAAGACATTAGAGGAAGTGGGAATAAAAGACAAAGGGTAAGGGAACGTGTTCCTGAAAATTTTATATACCAAAACAGATGGAGTGAGATAAAATATACTGGAGCGAAAAGATATAATTCAGGTTAAGGTCCCAGATATTGTCGCACTAACATAACGAAACTTGAATAAAACATTTTAAATGAGGTCATATTCCCAAGGGGCTACTCAGTTTGGAGACGTGACAAGAAATCTAGGAAGGGGGAGGAGTGACTGTGCTGGTGAAAGAACACCTGAATGTACGAGATTAATAATTGAAAACCTTCGAGAAGTTGACATAATGACATTGCAGGTCTGGAATCGGGATGATAAACTGCCTACAGCCCACCAGCAAGCAACACATGGACAAAGGAGGAACTGGATGACAAACAAGAGGGTCTCATAATGGTCATGAGAGAAATTGTAGTAAAAGCAGATAAAGATAAATCACGACTGTTGGTACTGGTGTACTTCAACTTGAAAGCAATAGACTGGGTACCTGTGTCCCAGGGATGCAGAGTCTGCATTCCTGTGTACAGGAGTCCTAACAGATGTGTGGAAAAAGGCTAACATAGTTCCAAACTACAAAAGTGGCAGCATAGAAACCCTCTCAGTTATAAACCTGTATTACCATGAAATAAAAGGTATTATACTGTATTAGAATGGATAGTATATTAAAAACAATGGTTATAAACATGTTTATACTGGTAATTTTTATGACTGCCACAGACATACTACTGGAAAGAGATGGTTGGGTTGACTGTCTATCTGGACCTAAAATGCTTTTGACAGAGTCCATCACAAGAGGCTGTTCTGAAAATGGGAACATGCTGGAGGGGTGACAGGGAGACTTCTGACATGGCTGAAAATTTTTCTGACAGACAGATAAGAGCAGTAATCAGAGAATGTATCTGACTGGAGGAGTGTTACTAGCAGAATACCACAGGGTTCAGTTCTTGCACTGGTAATATTCATCGTCGACATAAACAATCTAACAGAAGGAATACAGAATTATATGAACATGTCTGCTGATGATAGCACTATACACCAGCACTATACACTATAGCACTATGACTGATAACACTAACATCACACATCATAAAAATTTTGAGAGATTGCTAAGAAGTAAGATCACAAAATACATGTAATCACAGTATGTCCATAACATCAGACATGGTTTCAGAACTGGGCGCTCTTGCCTGTCACAGTTGCTGGACCACTATGATATGGCATTAGATGCCATGGAAGACAGACAAAATGCTGATGAAATTTACACAGATTTTTCAAAAGCCTTTGACAAATGTGACCATGGTGTTATTGCACATAAAATGCGTTCAAAAGGAATTACCAGAAAAATAGGCAGATGGATCTACAATTTCCTGACTAACAGAACCCAATGTGTAATAGTCAACAAAATAAAATCCAGCCCATCAACTGTGAAGAGCTCAGTCTCCCAGGGTACTGTGCTTGCTCCAGTACTTTTTCTCATCCTCATATCAGACACAGACAAGGACACAACCTATAGCACTGTATCATCCTTTGCAGATGACACTAGGATCTTCATGAGAGTAGGCAACATAGAGGACACGGCAAACCTCCAATCAGATGTAGATCAGGTCTTTCTATGGGCTACAGAAAATAATACGGTGTTTAACGAAGGTAAGTTCCAGCTCATGTGCTACGGAAAAAAAATGAAAATATAAAAACAGAAACCACGTACAAAACTCAGGCAAATCATAACAGAATGAAAAGGCAATGTAAAGGATCTGGGTGTACTCATGTCGGACGACCTTACCTTTAAAGAAGACAATAAACTAGCCGTCACAACTGCAAGAAAAATGACAGGTTGGATAACAAGAACTTTTCACACTAGAGATGCTGTACCGATGAGGATACTTTTCAAAACGCTAGTGCTCTCTACAGTGGAGTACTGCTGCAAAATGACAGCCCCTTTCAAAGCTGGAGAAATTGCTGACCTGGAGAGCGTGCAGAGATCCTTTACTGCTAGAATCCACTCAGTAAAACATCTAAACTACTGGGACCGACTAAAGAGTCTAAATCTGTATTCCCTTGAGTGCAGGCGGGAGAGATATATAATAATCTATACGTGGAAAATAACAGAGGGGCTGGTCCCATACCTGCACACAGAAATAACATCACATGAGATCAGAAGGCATGGCAAGATGTGCAGAATACCTCCGTTGAAAAGCAGAGATGCAGCGGGTACTCTGAGAGAAAACTCTTTCAACATCAGAGGCCAGAGATTGTTCAACACGCTTCTACTACACATAAGGGGTATAACTGGCCAACCCCTCACAGTGTTCAAGAGAGAACTTGACAAACACCTCAAAAGGATACCTGATCAACCAGGCTGTGACTCATACATCAGGGTGCGAGCAGCCACATCCAACAGTCTGGTTGATCAGTCCTGCAACCAGGAGGCCTGGTTGACGACCGGGCCGTGGGGACGCTGAGCCCCGGAAGCACCTCAAGGTAACCTCAAGGTAAGGTATGATGCTAAGATATTGGGGAAGCTAGGAGATGCAGACAATTGTAATGCCTTTATATTGATCTAGATAAAATAAGTGCTTGGAGCACCAAGTGGCAAATGGAATTCAATGTGAATAAACGCCATGTTATGGAATGTGGAATCAGAGAAAACAACACACAACTTACAAATTATATTGAAAGGAATTACAGAACTCTAATAAAGAACAAGACATGGGGGTGGTTTTTGAATAGTGAGCTGTTGCCAGAGGAACACAAAGAACATTGTGAGAGGAGTTTATGTGTCGGTTTCCAACTTCAGACTTGCTTTTAATTATATGGATGGTGAAATACTAAAGAAATTGTTCATGACTTTTCTGAGATCAAAATTGGAATATGCAGCAGTTGTATGGCGCCCAAATCTCAAGAAGCACATAAATAAACTGGAAAAGGTGCAATGGCATGCTACAAAATGACTTCCGGAACTGAAAAACATGAGTTATGAAGAGACACCAGAGGTGTTAAACATGCCAAAACTAGAAGATAAAACAAAATGAGGTGATATGATCACCACTTACAAAATACTAACAGGAATCGACCAAATTGACAAAGAGGAATTCCTGAAACCAGCAACTTCAAGACCAAGAGGACACAGATTCGGGCTAAGGAAACAAAGGTGCTGAAAAATATTAGAAAGTTTTCTTTTGCAAACAGAGTGGTAGATGATTGGAGGAAGGTAAATGAGGTGGTGGTGGAGGCCATAACCATCAGGAGTTTCAAAGCGTTAAACGACAGAGTACTGAACTGGGAAGACGGGACACCACGAGCATAGCTCTCATCCTGTAACTACAATGAGGTAATTACCCACAACCCACTTACCAGAATTTTGCATAGTACTGCACAATGATTTGACTCAGAACCATTCCCCTTGTGACCCACATATCTCACACTACCTTTGCATGTTCCTTCAACACATATATGTACAGTGTATATCAGTCAAAATTGTTTGCACGTCATGCAAATTTTATAAACAGTTGCTAATACAAAGCTCACTGTGAACACACCTCTGAGATTTCATCAATGATATAAGTAAATATCCAGATGATGAGAAGCTTCTCCATAACTGTCATTTTATAGTTGAAGTCAAAGAGGACAACGTAGGCATATAGAAACAGGAAACACACGTAGGCTGAGGAGTGAGCACAGAATTTAGAAATTGGCGACTTATAGAAGACGACAAACTTTTGCATTGTGGTCAGCTCACCCCCGTTGTCACCCAACTTCTGGAAACTGTGAAGAAAATAAGCATCAGCTGCATCAAATAATTTTAAGACATCATTAAGCTTTATTAGGATATTTACATCACATTAATTAAAACAGTAAAGCCATCAAGAACTTTGCAATGATACATATAGTTCACTACAATATTCCAAAGTTTCCACATGTAAACAAGCATTCACAGCCAGCCAAGCTTTTCAGAATGATTGGCAAAAGTAAAGGGGAAGATCATATGCTTTGATTAAAGCTAATAACCAAAACCTTTATCCTAGGTGGCATAATGTTGTGTGTGTGATGTTAGCCGAGTTATTATTAGATTTGGAATATAATTATCAAGAGGAAATACAGTAGAATAGTGGTCAGTGCAGCTGGCTCACAACCGAAAGGTACCGAGTTCAATTCCTATGTAGGTCAGATTAAATATCTATAAGAATTATCTATGTCTGAATTATCTGGCATCTTTCCTTTCATCTGATACTTCAGTTTCCCTATCAGTGAATAAGTACCTGAGAGGTTAGGCAACTGTAATGCAATGATTCCATTGCATCTCTGGGAAGGTCAGTAGACGACCTAGGGTGACCTTACACCTGTTGCTTCTGTTTACCTAGCTGTAAATAGGCATCTGAGAGTTAGGCAAATGTTGTGGGTTGCTTTCTGGTGGGAGCTTCTTGATGCTCCATGAAGTTATTATCACTGATTCAGTGCCATACTACTAGGAGCTATCAGGTGCGAAGTACTATTGGCCTACCGGGGAAGATGAGCCAGAACCTGGCTCCCTCAGTGAGGAGCACGGAGCAATGGTCTATGAACATTTTACATTTAAAGTTGATCATAAAAGTCACCTCCACCAAAGCACCCCAGAAAGTTAGGCAAAACAAAACAAAAACTACTGCGTGGTTAAAACGAGACAGCAGCCTCAAAAAACGAAAACTGCCAAAAGAACTACCCCCAATGATGTCACAGCATCTTCTCCCATTTCTGACGATGTGCATCAAGAAAGTCATATTGCAATTATTTGTCTCTGGTCATGAAAAAGAATTCAGTTTATAATATGCTGTCTATGACCAGTGTGAGAAGAAGGTTTTGGCTATCTGCTACTCCTGTTCTTCATGTTGCATGCAGTTAGAGGAATGATTTTGTCTAATTATATTTGTAGTTTACTGTGTGTTTTAAATGGTTGGTTAATTCACCTATATTGAGATAACTTGGGGAATTAGCAATGTATATTTCATTGTATTTTCTAAAATCTAATAAATTGCTAAATCATGTTAGTATTCCAAAGTAGAGTGAAGAGTAATCCTGATAAAAGTACCACCAAAACTAAGAACATTGGCTGCATACCGGAAGAAGCGAGGCCAGAAGATGAGAAATGGGAAGAAGTTTGCAATGATGACAGCAAAGAAAGGCGCTCTGCTCATGCCACGCCGCCAGTTGAACTCTACGCTTGCTTGGGCACCAGGCGTCGAGATGAAGAACTTGTCATCAGCCATCACTGCCAGCTCCAGACAGTCCATGTTGCCCCACTTGGCATTCCTTCGCTCTACTAGGCCCATGGCATTGACAATATCTGCCTGGTAGCATATGGCCAGAAGCTGCAAGGAATATGGAGGAGGAATATGAAAATATCCTAATTTTTGTTAGGAGAGGTTGAGGGCCTCTGCCAGCCTCAATAAGGACAGGAAGCTGGCACTTGTCCACTAAAAGGTTAAAATGAAGCTGGATATATGCTCATAAGACTAGATTAAATATAATAATCAGAAAGTATAAAGACAAACAGTCAGAAATAGAAACAGTTAACACTTTCGCCCACTGATGACAAAGTATGGAGTCAAAATTTTTGTACCTTATTTCCACTCATGACGAAGTATAGCATCAAAAATACAAAAAATTTGGCCCGCTTTCGGCTTCGATGCGGGAGAGGAGTGCCGCAGTTTTGGACATTATATGCATATACTCCTGTAGGGAATTTCATTGCGAATACATTGATGTCAAAATGAAAAACCTAAGACGAGAACTGAAGTAACAAAGTTAAAAAGAGTAAACCCATTTTATTGCTCTTGATGAGCACTCATGAAGGTAACGCGCTGTCACTTTCTGTTTGCTGTGGGTGGTACGCCGGACTTTTGGACTTTATATATGCATATACTCCTGTAGGGAATTCTATTGCAAACACAATGATACAAAAATGAAAGACCAAAGTCAAAAGAGTGTTCACATTTCATTGCTCTTTAGCGCTCCCAGGTAACTTTCACTCACTTTCTCTGTTTTGTGCGGGTGGTACGCCGGGCTTTTGGACTTCATATGCATTTAATCGTGTACAGAATTCTATTGCGAACACATTGATATCAAATTGGAAAACCTAGGATGAGAATTGAGATGACAAAGTTGAAAAAGAGTATACACTTTGCAGTATTACCGCGCTCTCTAATGAACGGCCCGGCGCTCCTCCCTGCTTTCATCACGTCGGCGGGTGGAGCGCGCCACGGTTTTTGACATTATATGCCTATACTCCTGTTGGGGATTTTATTGCGAACACATTGATTTCAAAATGGAAGACCTAAGACGAAAATTGAGGTGACCAAAGTGAAAAGAGTGTACACATTTTATCGCTTTTGCGCGCTCCCGGGTAACTTTCTTTCACTTTCTCAGTTTGCTGCGGGTGGTAAGCCGGGCTTCTGGAGTGTATATGCTTTTAGTCCTATAGAGCATTCTATTGAGAACACATTGATATAAAATTGAAAAACTTAGGACAAGAATTAAGGCGACAAAGTTGAAAAGAGTATACACGTTTCAGTATTACCGTGTGTTCCCGCAGAACGCCCAAAACCACTTGGACAGGTCGAGCGATTGACGTTGGCCCACGAAAATGTTAATATGGCTTTAGGAAAGTCAAATGTTAGTTAACCCTTTAACTGCGCAAGGCGCCTGCAGGCCCAGGCTTCAGGTGCGTAACGCGCCTCCGGGTATTTGTATTTTTAACGTTCCATTCAAAACTCCTGTGGCTAAATGGGGTTCACATCAGCTTCCTCAGGGCTCTTGTAAACAGACGCCATCTTTAAAAAAAATCGTGGTCCACATTCCCAGGTGTGGGAGCCTCAGTAGTTTTGTGCACGTAACACACAAAAGACACTGTGCACGTAACACAGTGTCCTTGGACAGTACGGATGTTTTACTGCCATAATATAGTGTACGTGTTCATTATACATAGGATTAGCGCATAAAAACAAATAAAATGTATTTGGAACTGGGGTGCAAAAAATGAACAAAAATATATTCGCGGCAACTCGCTCGCCCCGCCCCGGGCGCCCCACTGGCCCCAGGAGCTTACTGCACTGGCGCTCAGGGAATGATGACGTCACACGCCACCTTATGGACCTCATAGCAGCCAAAGTAAGTACAATTTCGAAATTCCGTTGCTATACCCATATACTGTACAGGGATGGGTTTTTAACACTTTCTGAACTAAAAAGAATTTTTTCCCGAGAATTTATTTCTTGCACACTGGGGGGATATCATATTTATAGGTCGCACAGTTAAAGGGTTAAAAAGCCAGAGTTGAATGTAATGAAACGTCATTTTCTGGGCGAGTCCCGGAGGCTTCCCGGAGCTATCTAGGCTGAATGGATATGTATAACTTTCTGGCATCAGTCAAAGTGCTAGGAGTTCTTGCCTACCGGGGACCACGAGCCAGAACCTGGCCCCCTCAGAGAGGCACGAGGAGCATTGGGCTATAGAAACCCCCCCTCTGTAGTTGGGAGCATTTTATGTCTGCCACAACTGGGATAGGCACCCAGAAAGGTAAGCACCCCAAAACAAACCCCTATTCTGGTGAAAAATTGCTACCGAAAGCCGAACGAGTGGACAGAACTCGCAGAACAAAATTATCAAACTAGCATGATGTCATCACGTCGCTGCGCCACCGTCTGCGCAACCCCCCCTCCCCGGGAGGGGGAAGGGCGAGCCCCAGACCCCCCTAGCTGGCAATCCAACTGGCAGTTCTTAGGCTGGATGTCAAAATACGCGAAAAACACCGCCGACCGGAGGGAGGGATGCCGGGGAGCCTCCGGGACTCATCCAGAAAATGGCATTCCATTACATTCAACGCTGTCTTTCTGGGGGGAGCTCCATCGGCTCCCTGGAGCTACCTCACCACAGATAAGGAAAATAGGGAAGGATCCGGGAGGCAGATGCCACGCACCCTAATCTAAAAAGCCAATACCACGGAGGAAACAAAAACCTTGCAGACCCCAAACCCCCGAACAGGAATGAGGGAAGAAAAGGAACGCGAACTACCAAAATGCATCCACGTCCCCAGAGGCCAAGATGCACAGAGAACAGCGAAAAAACGCAACTGAACAACAAAGGAAGCACACCCCCCCTCCCCCGGCCCGACCAACCAAGCAGCAACCCAAGGACCAAAACGAGGAGAAGAAAAGAGACCTCCTGGGCCAATGACCAGGATGGATCCAGAACGCAAGAGCAGGTCGGAGGTGAAACAACACCTAGCAAGCGGAATGGAGCCGAAGGAACAGCAACACCGAACACAAGCTGAAGCGGCTCCGCCAGCACCAACCAATACGAGGCGACAGTACATGGTCTCAGACGATGGTCCCGGAACAACCCCGAAAGGAAGACAAGCCAACCCTATCAGAGACCAAAGGATCCTTTGCAGTGATAGGAAAACCGGAAGGACTGCAAGGAAAACCACACACCACCCCGAGACGAAACACGCAGAGGGGACGACCAACAACGAACCCACCAGTGCTGACACAAGCGATGAAAAACGAGAAACAAAAACCCCAGACACAAAAACTCGAGGGGAAGAACGAACGAGCCCTGTACAGAACAGACCCGATCCACAAAAAGAGGCGGAGCTGCGGGAAGACCCACAGGACCGGAACCGAGGAAAGCAGCAGGTCTTGCCAAGGCAGGCAAAAACCAGAAGTTAACGGCTGCCAGGGAAATCAGGAATCCAACCCCAGGGAGCCGAAAAGAACCAACCCGGGCAAGCAGAAATGCCCTGTCAGGGGAGGAACACCCCCCCCCCCAGGACCCCTGAAGGACCAACAAGGCCAAACTCTGAGGAGCCAGGGCCCAGGCAGAGGCCAACAAATAAAAGGAGCACCACGAATGAAAGCACGAAATGAGAAGCAAAACAGCACCCCCACAACCCAAAGGAGCATTGCAACCAGCCCCAGCAGGGAAAACGAACGCATGCATCCCCAAGGTGTACAGGAGGGGAACTACGAAGGATGTAAACTGCAGGAAAACAAAAATACACGTTCCGGAAAAGGAACAAAGAAAAACCGGAGCCAGGACCGGAATCTCAGCTACGCGAAGGTTCCCAAGAAAAGGAACCAGTAAGGCAGGATTGGTGGACCTGAAGTCAACCACACGCCACAGACAGTGCAACACAGAAGCCTGCAGTGATATACAAAGAATTAATGAAGGAACTCGGCACCAAAACTGAACACTGGGGTAGTCCAAAAGCAGGGAACTGAACAAGGATAGAGGCCTACCCCAGCACTTAACATCAGTATAGCCAATAAACACTGACCCAGACGCACACAGCCATGTGTAGCACAGAAGGAAAAAATGGAAATAGGCAAGGAAAAACCACGAACACGGACCAAGTAGCAGCCGGGAACGCAATGTACATGACCAACCACAAAGTGTGGAGTGGGAGGTCGTACATACACACACGGACACCATGGATATCAGGGTGCAGCCAGGCACTGAAGATAGGCATGGAAGGAGTGTCCAGAGAACAGAGACCAAGCAAGAAAGGAGGACAAAAGCACGGACCGAGGGAATGATGGAGTGTCCAAATATAGGGAAAAGACCCAGGTGTCGAAAAACTAACAAAAAGAACCGAAATGTGGGGCAATGCCTCACAGTACAACGAAGAACAAGGTACTGTACACGGACAAAGTAAAGTCACAGAAAACACATGCAAGGTGTCCAAGCAAAACACACAACACCTAACAACCCTGGTCAAGCAGGGCAGTGACAGAGTAAACAAGGGAGGTACATGCATAAGGGTAAACAGGAGTTAGCCGAGTACCCAAACAAGCCACAGATATTAAAAAGAACCTGAGCAATATCAGAGGAGGTAGGAACGGAATGCACTAGGAAGCAATGTGGTGAAGGCAAACTCCACACACAGATGCAAATGTAAAGAAGATAAAGCCCAGTAGGCTCGGGAAACTACACACCCGTCGACCGACAGCTGAAAGGCGAGACCAAAGAGCCAGAGTCAACCCCCGCAAGCACAACTAGGCAAGTACCCCACCAAAAGTTGAGAACCAGCAATTGGTCGACAGAGCCGCCAGACAATACAATCTCACCTGCAGAGCGGAGACACGACCGTGTCATTCTATCCCAAGTTCTTTCCCAAGAGGCAGACAAGAGGAGCTCCAGCATATTTCAATAATCCTAAGTATTGTAGTGCAGGATGATGATAGTGAGTGGTGTCCCAGAGAACATAAAGGTATAGTGCTTTGGAAAAATAGGTGAGTTAACAGGAATGTGCCAAGGGAAGTGAAATAGTGGATGAGAAAAAGTTACCCCTAGATTTTCCAGTGCAGAGAACAACATTCAAGATGGCCGCCTGCAAGAGGAAATACAAAACAGAGCTTGATTTTGCTGGATTCAGTGAAGAAAGCATTGAGATAACCAGTCTACACAACAAGGTGGTAAAATTAGATACTATTGTGACCTCTCATGTAGAAATAATTAGTAAATTGAAAGAAAGTAATGACCATTTAAATAGCAAAGTTGTATGTCTTGAGGGTAATTACCCAAGTGTGATTACCTAAGTGTAGTTACAGGATGAGAGCTACGCTCGTGGTGTCCCGTCTTCCCAGCACTCTTTGTCATATAACGCTTTGAAACTACTGACGGTCTTGGCCTCCACCACCTTCTCCCCTAACTTGTTCCAACCGTCTACCACTCTGCTTGCGAAGGTGAATTTTCTTATATTTCTTCGGCATCTGTGTTTAGCTAGTTTAAATCTGACCTCTTGTTCTTGAAGTGCCAGGTCTCAGGAAATCTTCCCTGTCGATTTTATCAATTCCTGTTACTATTTTGTATGTAGTGATCATATCACCTCTTTTTCTTCTGTCTTCTAGTTTTGGCATATTTAATGCCTCTAACCTCTCCTCGTAGCTCTTGCCCTTCAGTTCTGGGAGCCACTTAGTAGCATGTCTTTGCACCTTTTTCAGTTTGTTGATGTGCTTCTTAAGATATGGGCACCACACAACTGCTGCATATTCTAGCTTTGACCTAACAATGTCGTGAACAATTTCTTTAGTATATCGCCATCCATGTATTTAAAAGCAATTCTGAAATTAGAAAGCGTGGCATAGGCTCCTCGCACAATATTCTTTATGTGGTCCTCAGGTGATAGTTTTCTATCTAGAACCACCCCTAGATCTCTTTCTTTATCAGAATTCTTTAAAGATTTCTCACATAATATATAGGTTGTGTGGGGTCTATGTTCTCCTATTCCACATTCCATAACATGACATTTATTAACATTAAATTCCATCTGCCAAGTGGCGCTCCATGTACTTATTTTGTCCAGGTCTTCTTGAAGGGCATGACAATCATCTAAGTTTTTTATCCTTCCTATTATCTTAGCATCATCAGCAAAATGTTCATATAATTAATTCTGTATACGAACTGGTAGATCATTTATGTAGACAATAAACATCACTGGTGCAAGAACTGAACCCTGTAGTACTCCACTTGTGACATTTCTCCAGTCCGATACATTGCCTCTGATCACAGCCCTCATTTTTCTATCAGTCAGAAAATTTTTCATCCATGTTACAAGCGTACCTGTCACTCCACCAATATTTTCCAGTTTCCAGACTGAAAGAAGAAAGACTTGCGCAAGGATAAGATTCAATTGGAAAGAAATTGCAAAGCCATGGAAGAAGAAAATAAACTCTTAAAAATAGCTTTGGAAGAAGTTAAAGTAAATTTAAACATAAATCACTATAATAGGTTAGGCAAGGAAATTCAACAGGAGAAACAGCTTTTGTCAGCACAGATGGAAGAAGTTACACAGGGAATAGAACAGTGCAAGAAAGATATGCAACTCACTTATGCACAAGTAGCCAAGGAGAAAGAAAAAATAGAAGAAGCAGTAAATGAAGTCAAACACTGCAGCAACCAAGATAAAACAAACATTAGGCTGGAAGTGAGAAAAGAATTGGCATCTAACCCGAAGTTGGTGCAAAACACAGTTGATCGGAGTAAGTCCCTGATCATTTTTGGCTGCAAAGAAAAGGCGATAACATCTTGGTCAGAAAGAGCTGTAGAAGCAGCTATAGTAGTAGATAAAATTGTTGGCCTCGTGGAAGGTCTTACAACCATAGAGAATGTGTGCGACTACAGGAGAATAGGCAGGTACGTAAAAGGGAAAGATCGACCTTTGAGGATCACCCTAAACGGTGCCAAACAGATGGAAGAAGTACTAAGGAATGCTAGAAAATTGCAAAGTGATGAGGATGGGAAAGGGTGGTCGTTAAGACGAGATCTTTCAAAAGAAGATAGAGAGAAGCTGAAACTGAACCTCGCCGAGGCAAAAACATTTAAATGAGAGCAGGAATGAAGAAGAAATAAATTCTTTTTTCTACAAAGTGATAGGGGTAGGCAAACCAGTAAAGTGGTACATAAAGGCAAACCAACAAAATCAATAGAGAGAGGGGGAGTGAAGAATAAGGAGAGGGGGAACAAGTTCCTGAAGATTGCATACACCAACATAGATGGAGTGAGATCGAAGATACTGGAGTTAAGTGATGTAATACAGCTGCAGACACCAGACATTGTTGCACTCACGGAGACAAAACTTGAAGATGTAATTTTAAATGAGGTCATATTCCCAAGGGGCTACTCAATTTGGAGACGGGACAGAAAAATTAGGAAAGGCGGTGGTGTTGCTGTGCTGGTAAAAGAACACCTAAAGGTGAACGAAATAATGACTGCCAATCCACAAGAAGTTGACATAATAGCACTAGAGATCTGCCATGAGGATGATAAACTAATGATAATAAATGCATATAGTCCACCGCCAAGCAGCACATGGTCAAAAGAGGAGCTAGATAGTAAACGTGAAGGTCTTATAACAATAATGAGAGAGATTATAGCGAGACCGGATACCGATAGATCACAACTGTTGATAGTCGGTGACTTCAACTTGAAATCCATTGACTGGGAAGCATATGAAGCTAAAACAGAAGATTTTTGGACCTGTAAATTTGTAAACCTCATCCTGGAAACATTCTTGTATCAACATGTTAAACAAGCTACGAGGATGAGGGAAGGGGACATTCCCTCCATGCTAGATTTGATATTTACCAGGAAGGAGGAAGAGATATTTGACATTCAGTACCTTCCTCCCTTGGGTAAAAGTGACCATGTCTTTTTGGGAATAAAGTATGCAATGCGCTATAAGCTGGAAGAAAATAAGGAGTTTGAAGCAGTTGAAAAACCAGACTTCAGATGGAGTTTCACCATGGGTTCTGAGAGAATGTGCACCTGAGCTCAGCATTCCACTTCACCTGATCTTTCAGGCATCCCTGTGTACAGGAATCGTAGCAGACATATGGAAACAGGCTAACATAGTTCCAATCTACAAAAGTGGCAGCAGGGAAGACCCCCTCAATTATAGACCTGTATCATTGACAAATGTAATAGTGAAAGTATTGGAAAAACTAATCAAAACTAAATGGGTAGAACACCTAGAGAGAAATTATATAATATCAGACAGACAGTATGGTTTTCGATCTGGAAGATCCTGTGTATCGAATTTACTCAGTTTCTATGATCGAGCCACTGAGATATTACAGGAAAGAGATGGTTGGGTTGACTGCATCTATCTGGACCTAAAAAAGGCTTTCGACAGAGTTCCACATAAGAGGTTGTTCTGGAAACTGGAAAATATTGGAGGGGTGACAGGTAAGCTTCTATCATGGATGAAAACTTTTCTGACTGATAGAAAAATGAGGGCAGTAATCAGAGGAAATGTATCGGAATGGAGAAATGTCACAAGTAGAGTACCACAGGGTTCAGTTCTTGCACCAGTGATGTTTATTGTGTACATAAATGATCTACCAGTTGGTATACAGAATTATATGAACATGTTTGCTGATGATGCTAAGATAATAGGAAGGATAAGGAATTTAGATGATTGTCATGCCCTTCAAGAAGACCTGGACAAAATAAGTAGATGGAGCACCACTTGGCAAATGGAATTTAATGTTAATAAATGTCATGTTATGGAATGTGGAATAGGAGAACATAGACCCCACACAACCTATATATTATGTGAGAAATCTTTAAAGAATTCTGATAAAGAAAGAGATCTAGGGGTGGTTCTAGATAGAAAACTATCACCTGAGGACCACATAAAGAATATTGTGCGAGGAGCCTATGCTATGCTTTCTAACTTCAGAATTGCATTTAAATACATGGATGGCGATATACTAAAGAAATTGTTCATGACTTTTGTTAGGCCAAAGCTAGAATATGCAGCTGTTGTGTGGTGCCCATATCTTAAGAAGCACATCAACAAACTGGAAAAGGTGCAAAGACATGCTACTAAGTGGCTCCCAGAACTGAAGGGTAAGAGCTACGAGGAGAGGTTAGAAGCATTAAATATGCCAAAACTAGAAGACAGAAGAAAAAGAGGTGATATGATCACTACATACAAAATAGTAACAGGAATTGATAAAATCGACAGGGAAGATTTCCCGAGACCTGGCACTTCAAGAACACGAGGTCAGATTTAAACTAGCTAAACACAGATGCCGAAGAAATATAAGAAAATTCACCTTCGCAAACAGAGTGGTAGACGGTTGGAACAAGTTAAGTGAGAAGGTGGTGGAGGTCAAGACCGTCAGTAGTTTCAAAGCGTTATATGACAAAGAGTGCCGGGAAGACGGGACACCACGAGCGTAGCTCTCATCCTGTAACTACACTTAGGTAATTACACTTAGGTAATTAGCGTTCTATAAAGGACTGGAGGTAAGCCTCACTGGAAGAAGACAAACGTTCCAATAATATGGGAAGTATCGAAGACCTTCCCGAACCTTCGAGATCCTGCAGAAGCAAGCACAAAATCACGAAGGTTCATATGGTCACAGTCGCACCCGAGACCAATGATCATGCAGAACCCCGATACAAGGAGAACATGACCTCAACATGGAGAATACATGTCCCAGAGAAGAAGGGCGAGAAAACAGAGAAGAGTATCCACCGGCATGACGGAAGCAACGGACCCGAAGGGACAAGGAACCCAACCTGGGGAGGATTGCATATGGGGGGGGGGGGGGGGTTGCATATGGATCGTATGCAAAGGGGGGGAAGGGAAGAAAAACCCTGCTCCATGTAACCGCAAGCCTTGCTCAAAGGGTAGAGAAAAACCCCGGCGGGGTCCAACAGGTCCCAAGTCCCCCAAGTCAGCCCCTCCCCAGTCCTGGGAACCTCCACAGCAAGACCTGGGGCCCGAGCTGTTTCCCGAAAGCCCCAGCCTCACAAGAAAAAGTCGGGGCAGCAGGAAAAACACTAAGGAAGGGAGCCCACTGGCAGACCCATACGTCACGGCTGAAGGAACAGGTTGGAATGCCTCCATCGCCACCTCATAAGGGGCAATCCCGAGATCACCCAAGTCTGAAGACCGTTCAAACCCTGCCCCGACCCCGAAACCCACAGACAGTTCGGAGCTGGATGCAGGGAGAAAGGGGGGGGGGATCAGATTGAACCACAACAGGGTAAAGATAAGGGGACACGGCCATCATCAACTGCCAATGATGGGCAAGAAATTGGTCAGAAAATGTAACTTTGGAAACTTCAACAAGGGCATATACCAGGCATATTTACTGAACCACCTTCTAAAGACCTTCAAAACCCCCTCACTGGCTCTTCACAAGAAGCCAACACCAGAAAAATAAAATAACCCTAAACAACCCCACATTACCTTTACAACTCCAAGGTTGTTAATTTCAAATCCCGAAATCCACTGCCACAGTCAAATGCCAAGGCATCCACAACATTATTAACCCCTAGCACTACTCCCTCTCAGCACACCTGGTGAAGAGTGATACTGCTGAGATCCCTCACAATCATCCCACTCCACCCCTCGTGCTGCCCTCTACTACGATTCACTTAGTGAATTTTACTTTCAGAAAATGTTAAACATGTGGGCTGCCACCTCATAAAAGATCTTCACAGAGTTCTCAAATACACTGAAGTGGTTCCTAGCCTACATTAAGGAAGTTACCAATGATATCCTTATACATATAATAATAATAATAATAATAATAATAATAATAATAATAATAAATTTTGTCGAGGGACAGGCAGCCTAAGTATATATACTGTACATGATAGGCTTGTATTGAGGTCTCCCCTCCCCCCCACCACTAAACTCACCCCAGGATACAACCCCACAACAAGCTGACTAGCTCATGGGTACCCATTTACTGCTAGGTGAACAGCGGCATTAGGTGATAGGAAACATGCTTGCCCATTTCTTGAGTAACACCTTAATATTCTTTTTTTTTTTTTTTTTTTTTTTTTGAGATATATACAAAAGTTGTTACATTCTTGTACAGCCACTAGTACGCGTAGCGTTTCGGGCAGGTCCCTGGAATACGATCCCCTACCGTGAAGAATCGTTTTTTCATCCAAGTACACATTTTACTGTTGCGTTAAACAGAGGCTACAGTTAAGGAATTGCGCCCAGTAAATCCTCCCCGGCCAGGATACGAACCCATGACATAGCGCTCGCGGAACGCCAGGCGAGTGTCTTACCACTACACCACGGAGACTGTGTATATCTAGTCTATGGCAGATTATATTAGGCAATTAGTTAATACCAGGTGGCAATGTCATGCCACCTGTTATTTATATACTGTACATGATGATTGGATATCATGAAGCTATGATATCCAGCCCCATAGGAAGACTAATGTCTTGTGCTTTGTGCTGCCCGAAATTCTTTGCGTAATAGAGACTTTAGGCATTGTATGTACTAGCTCCATCTATAAATCGATCAAATTATGTAAAATCTCTTGTATGTACCTTACCTGAATAAACATTTTATTTTTATTTTTATTTTAATGTATGATAATTTTTATTAATATCTTTGATGACATTTATGTTTGAATTGTAATCTTACTGGGGCCCTCAGGCCTGAATATGGGACCAATTGAGTGAGTGCAATGGGTTAACTTTTTTTTAATAATGTGACAGACTTACATCAACAGAAAGGCGTTCAAATATGTCCTTGTTCCTGAGGTACTCATCCCGGATGTCAGTATTCTTAGCACCCAGGGAAAGCCAGAGGGAGCGGTACAGGCAAGAGGAGACAATAGTGGCACACAGCGGCGAGTTACACCGTTGCCAGAGGTACCTTGCCAACTTGCTCCGGCGGCTGAGGATGGCCCACAGCAACAGTTCCATATATGGGTCCTGTCAGGAAAGATGACATGGTTATGAAATAAGGATAATGGCTAGATTGGTTTGGTGTTGGGCTTAAGGCCTATCAACTTCTGGAGGATCATTAAGGTCTATCAACCACTAGAGAGATATAAAAGCCTATCAACCTTTAGAGGAATCACATTAATGTAATGTATCAATGAGAAAATCCATTGGAGCTGTGATTAGGATTCGAACCTATGCTCTGGGTTCTCCCAAGCACACGCCTTAGACAATTAGGCCACAACATGGTAAAAGGATTGCAACTTGGGATTCTTCTGAATCCACAAGGATTTCTGAGGCTTCAATTGAAGCTGAACCAGGGGTTTCACCCAATCCCTCCCCATGCATTCTGGCTCTGTCATCCAGAAATTCTACCTCTGAAGCTTCCTCTTTTATTGAAAGAGATTCCTTCTGTGTGTATTGAAAGAGGAAGCATCAGCAGTCATCATCATCATAAGATAGTTGCAACCCGTTCTCACACTTGCTTGCTGTCAATGTTGGCTTATTTAATAAGTGCATATGTGACATACTAATTGATTGTGAATATTTTAGTTTACCTTGAAAAGCTTCATAGAAAACACCGACCTCACCTAACCTTCTTAGTATGTTAAGATAAGCATCTTATTGCTTCTTATTTACAATTATTACTTAACCTGATCAACCAGGCTGTGACTCATACGTCAGGCTGCGAGCAGCCGCGTCTAACAGCCTGGTTGATCAGTCCAGGAACTAGGAGGCCTGGTCGACGACCGGGCCGCGGGGACACTAAGCCCCGGAAGCACCTCAAGGTAGGTAACCAAGGTAACCTATCAACGGTATAGGTTAAGTAATAATTGTAATTAAGAAGCAATAAGATTCTTATCTTAACATATTAAGAAGGTTAGGTGAGGTCGGTGTTTTCTATGAAGCTTTTCAAGGTAAACTAAAATATTTACAATCAATTAGTATGTCACATATGCACTTATTAAATAAGCCAATATTGACTATAAGCAAGTGCGAGAACGGATTGGATTATTTAAACAATTATTGTCTGGGATTTACAGGTGATGCAAATATGGATATAAAAGCTCTCCATGGATGTAAATAGAGAAAACAATAGATAAAACAGCGATAAAACAATCGGTGAAACATCAGAGAATAAATCAGGTAGAATCAGCAAAATCAAGCAACAGGTGTGAAAATGGACATACGCATCCTTGCAGAGCACCTCCACCCAGTGAAATGATAAATTTTC
This sequence comes from Procambarus clarkii, assembly GCF_040958095.1. Taxonomy (NCBI): domain Eukaryota; kingdom Metazoa; phylum Arthropoda; class Malacostraca; order Decapoda; family Cambaridae; genus Procambarus; species Procambarus clarkii. The sequence continues at coordinate 14,059,467 of NC_091167.1, forward strand.
ACATTTTTCTTGTATTCTAAATACAAATTATATTTTACATACAAAGTTTTTCTTATATTCAAATTTTAATACAAATACAAATTAGTACATTATTCTACTATGAAAAATTATTTTTTACATAGGTGACCAGTTAGTTCTCCATAGCTGTTGTGTAAGGGTTAAAGACCTATGAACCTCTGGAGGGTTATTAAAGACCTATGAACCTCTGGAGGGTTATTAAAGACCTATGAACCTCTGGAGGATTATTAAAGACCTATCAACATCTGGAGAACTATAACAATCTATCAACATCTGTAAGATTATAGAAGCATACCTCGAGGCCTATCATTCTCTGGAGAGTTAGTAAGGTCTATCACCCTATAAAGGGTTAGTAAGCAACCACAATTACTTAGTGATCAACAAGTATTCCTTAGTAATGAATACAATCCAGTTGTCAAGAAAACTCTCAATGTATATATACAGAGAAGCAGGGTACATCTCTCAGTGTATATACACCGAGAAGATGGATACAATTCTCAGTATGTGTATACACCGAGAAGCTGGGTACACCTCTCAGTGTATATAGACCGAGAAGCTGGGTACACCTCTCAGTGTATATACACCGAGAAGCTGGGTACACCTCTCAGTGTATATAGACCGAGAAGCTGGGTACACCTCTCAGTGTATATAGACCGAGAAGCTGGGTACACCTCTCAGTGTATATAGACCGAGAAGCTGGGTACACCTCTCAGTGTATATAGACCGAGAAACTGGGTACACCTCTCAGTGTATATACACCGAGAAGCTGGGTACACCTCTCAGTGTATATACACCGAGAAACTGGGTACACCTCTCAGTGTATATAGACCGAGAAGCTGGGTACACCTCTCAGTGTATATAGACCGAGAAGCTGGGTACACCTCTCAGTGTATATAGACCGAGAAGCTGGGTACACCTCTCAGTGTATATACACCGAGAAGCTGGGTACACCTCTCAGTGTATATACACCGAGAAGCTGGGTACACCTCTCAGTGTATATAGACCGAGAAGCTGGGTACACCTCTCAGTGTATATAGACCGAGAAGCTGGGTACACCTCTCAGTGTATATAGACCGAGAAGCTGGGTACACCTCTCAGTGTATATAGACCGAGAAGCTGGGTACACCTCTCAGTGTATATAGACCGAGAAGCTGGGTACACCTCTCAGTGTATATACACCGAGAAGCTGGGTACACCTCTCAGTGTATATACACCGAGAAGCTGGGTACACCTCTCAGTGTATATACACCGAGAAGCTGGGTACACCTCTCAGTGTATATAGACCGAGAAGCTGGGTACACCTCTCAGTGTATATACACCGAGAAGCTGGGTACACCTCTCAGTGTATATAGACCGAGAAGCTGGGTACACCTCTCAGTGCATATAGACCAAGAAGCTGGGTACACCTCTCAGTGTATATAGACCGAGAAGCTGGGTACACCTCTCAGTGTAATACAACTCAGGATGGGGAAGAAAGAGGGGTAAACAATTAGTTTAATGCATCTTAGGTATTTACCACACTGAGGTGGGTGAAGACTGGCATAGCAGCCTCATGGTGCATTCCAACAAGAAATAAAGAGTGCCTTGATACTGACAAAGTTACCTCAAATGTGAGATAATTAATGGAAGGTTTGTCAGTTATGACATCAGGGGTGTCAGCCTCATAGATGGGATCTGTGTGGCGTCTCATCATTGCCTGCAGGAGGTAATGGACGTGGATGAGGTGGTGATGGCCATGCTGTCGGGAGGATCGCTGCAGCAGTCCCATCAGATGAGTGTTGGGAACACACTGCAATGAGGTATGAGTGGTCAAAGTTAGTGTGGTTATGATGAATAGCTAGGCTATGTCAGTTAGGATGGGATCAGTTGGAAATTTATTGCTTGTTATGTTTGGTTCACTGAGTGATTTTATGCTTAGTAAGTTGTTCCTCCGAGTGAAGTCGCTTTCATATACAGTATTTAGAATTTATTAAGTGATACCAGTTTGACAGGCTCGGTTGAGTTGTCAATATTATGATAGGCAAGTTGGATTCAGTGTAGGATGCTGTTTGGCAAGATGTGTTCAGTTAATGTTTTATTTATTTCACATTTTATTTTATTTATTTAAAACACTAACCAAAAACCATCAGTGAATGTAATGAAATGCCAATTTCTGGGTGAACCCCAGTGGCTTCCTGAAGCCATCATCTCCGATGTGAGTGGAACTACTAGGTGCCATCAGTCACGGACTTCTGAGGCGTACTGGGGACCCAGCACCAGAGCCAGGTTCCCTTACAGAGGCACAGGGAGCCATGACAATTTATATATTAAGTTCATTTATGACACCACTGAGGAAGACACCCAGCCAAAGTCAGTGAGACAAAACAAACCACAGCCAGCTGCCTCCAAGACCTGCAAACTCAAAAGCAGCCATGGTCCTGTCCGAAATACTCTGTGATAGTGGCTTTGCAAGAATGTAAGAATACATACGTACTCTCACAACCCAATGTGCCTTCTTGTATATAAATATATAAAAAGAATTTCTCAAACTATGTAAACAAATGCTCAAAAAGTTACAAAACTGGTGCCCACTTGTTCACTTCACCCCCATCCCTCTCGTTTAAAGGAAGGAGGGGGACAGGCCACAGTTCACAGGCTGCTGCACTGTCAGTTCTCCCCTGATGTGTGGCGGGTCTACCACTTTCACTCTGGCGTTAGTGTTTTTTCTGGGTGTTGGGGTTTTGGCCTACCTCGATGACTGGCTGGATTGGGCTCCCAGCCAGTTGGTGTGTCTGCTAGCCAGGGATCTGGTTCTTTTCCTGTTTGCCAAGCTCAGGTTCTTGGTGAATTTACATAAGACCCAGTAGTTTCACCCCAGGCTCATACTTGGTTGGGCCTCATTTGGGACTTTCGGTTGGCGCCGCTGTCCATGCCTCCAGCAGCCTTGTCTTAGATGCAGTGTCGCCATTTATTGGTGCTGAGGTGGCCTCAAGTGCCTTGGCAGTTGCTCTTGTAGCTGGATGGGGGCCCCTCAACTTTTCCCTCCTTGTTTATTCCCTGGACAGAGTTATGATTCGGAGGATGTACTGGTTCCTCAGGGGCACCCGCTTTGCAGCTGCCATGACCAATCGGTGCAGACTCCGTTGGCCCTGCATCGGCTGCTGCATCGCCACCTTCCTCTTTGGGTTTTTCTAGGTTCAGTTCCCTGGCACCTTTCTCTGCCTGCATTCAACATGTTTATAGATTCCTTAGCTCTCAGCTGTGGCTTGATCACCGGTGATCATCAGGCTAGTCAGGGGCATTAGTTATCCCCCTCCCAGGAGGGGGAAGGAGGAGCCCCAGACCCCTTACGCCAGCTACCCACACCTTCAGTTCTCGGCTGATGTGACCGAGGCGTGTGACTCCAGCTCCTGTTTCTTGTCTCAGTGCTGTGCCTTGTGTTTAGTGCTGTCTTTAAGGTTGTGTGTGAGCTAGGAGTAATCTTCACTGGTACTCAGGCTGCATGCACTTGGGGTTCCTTTTCCTACGTGCCCTGTAAATACTTTCCTTGGGGCTTGGGGTTATCTTCAAGTTATCTTGGGGTCTACCTCTGTTGGTCTTTTGCTGCTCGGTGACTGACCGCCCATCAGTGTGCTGGGGGTTTCCCTTAGGATAAGGGGTAGTTTGCACTGGAAGGGGTGCAGGGTACTGCACAGCTAGTTATCACCTATTACCGTGACCGGCTCTGTTCCACTTGGGTACGTTGTCCTCTTGCGGGGTTTTTATTCTCTTTTTGTTTTTTTGCCTGGTGGGGGTCTGCCTTTGGTTTGTTGCCCCCTATCTGTATCTTAGGTTTATATATCTGTGTTCTGGGTCCCTGCTAGGCCCCCCCCATGAGTGGACACATCTTTGGGGTTCAATTTTTAGCAGTATGAATGGTAGACTTGCACTCTGGTTCGAAGTACCCTGCCTGGGCTTATCCTTAGTGATAACAGTCTAAGGACCCTGGGAAACCCCGCAGGGGTGCAAGGGGTCCGATGGATGCAACCCCCTGGGTCCCATCTCACCTTGTACGAGTTTGAGGGTTGCTCTGTCTCCCTTGTCTCATGGTGACTCACTGTTTTTGCTTCTGTCATGCTGCCTGTTGGGTCGGTGACACCTTCGACTCAGAGTCCTGCGAGATATGTTGCTTGTTTGTGACGCAACTCACCCAGTCCACTGATGACTATCAGGGTTATCTTGAGGTTATCTTGAAATGATTTCTGGGCTTAGCGTCCCCGCGGCCCGGTCCTCAACCAGGCCTCTTTTTTGTTACACATCCCCAGGAAGCAGCCCATAGCAGCTGACTAACTTCCAGGTACCTATTTACTGCTAGGTAACAGGGTCATCAGGGTGAAAGAAACATTTTGCCCAATTGTCTCCGCCTCCACCGGGGATCAAACCTGGAACCTCAGGACTACGAATCCGAAGTGCTGTCTGCTCAGCTGTCAGGTACCCTTGACAGATGGGGTGCAGATGGCTCAGGCGTTGCATGCTAGATTTAGGTTGCTGCAATGCGCTAGGTTGATTGCTATCCCGGAAGCCCCGTGGCTGTCCCGTTTTGCTTATAAGGACCTGAACTTGGGGCTGTTGGTCGCTTTGGCCTTCGTTCAGTGCGCGCCCCCTCGTTCTTCCCCTGCTGTGGTTCATTCTGGTCTCTTCCCCCTGCTTCCGGGTCCAAAGCGTCTGTGGGCTTAGGGGTCAGGGCAGGGTTTAGAAGGTTCTGAGACTCTGACTCTTTCAGGGGTTGCCCCTTCCAGGGGGGAGCGACGGAGGCATTCAGGTCGGTTCTTCCAGACGTGCTGATGGGGTCTGACAAGTGGTCCCCCTTCCTGCCTTTCCAGCTGCCCCAGTTTTTTTTTTGCGAGGCCGTGGCTTTGGAGGACAACTCGGCCCAGGGTCATGGTATGGAGGTTCCCGGGGTTGGAGAGAAGCTGACATGGGGGCCTTGGGCCCCACTGGACCCAGCCTGGGTTTTTCTGCCCTCTGAGCGGGGCTTACTGTTAAAAGGAGTGGGGTTTTCTTTTTCCCACCTCTTCATAAGAGTTCAATTTGGCGCTGGCTTATTCCTGGGTTCGGTTCCGAGTCCCTTCGGGTCCGTCAGTTCCATCCTTTCAGAGATTTTCAGCTTCCCGCGTCTCGCCTACTAAGGTGCGGGAAGCCATTGCAGCTTACCTCCTATGCGACCCTGATTTTGCCTGTATAATGGATCCGTCTTCTTTCAGGTTTGGGTCTTCATCTCCATACTGAGTTCATTATGAGGTTCCGGAGTCGTCCTAGCTAATGGACTGCCCTGTGTTGTCACTGGATGCTTGGAGTACTTTCTGTCGTACCCACACACTTGAGTGGCGTGAGGTGTTAACGGTGGTCCAGGTTTACCTGGGGGCCAAATTCAAGCACCTCAATGCGTGTTTGTTTGCCCCTACCCTTCACCAGGATGTTGGCTTGGTTCAGCTTCACGTGCAGGTTCCCTCCCTTTCGACTGTCCTGGGGGCTGAGGACTTGAGTGCTCATAGCCTGCTGGCTTTAGTTTTGCAGTTCTTTTCCCTTTTGGAGCTGTCTTCGGATTGACTTCAGGAGGATGTGGATGAGCTTGGGGCCATTCCTGGGTCTGGTGTCTTGGTCTCGGCAGCGCGTGCGTCGTCTGCACCGCTGAAGCTGTTTGCGCTGATCCTGCGGGATGTGGTGTCACAGTTTTTCGCTTTGCGTCTCATGTGTCGGCAAGTGGTGCTCGCTTCCTCGTTGGAATCTGCCTGGGCCCTGGCTCTTAAGTTTTCATCGCCATATTGTCCTTGCAGCCTCTTCTGGTTGTCAGCCGATGTTGGACTTGTTGGTTCTTCAGGGGTCCCAGGGAAGTTCCTTCCGGAAGGGTCATGCCTGGGCTTGGGGTTCATCTCCCCCTCCTGGGGAGGGGGAATCTGTGCAGACAGCAGGGAGGCAACGTGGTGATGTCAGGCTTGTTTGGTTGTTTTCTTTGAGGAGTTCTGTCCACTCATTTGACATTTAGTAATAGTTTCAACCAGAATAGGGATTTGTTTTGGGATGCTTACTTTTCTGTGTGCCTGATCCAGTCAATGGCAGACATAGAATGCTCCAAATCACATGTGCATTTCCATAGGCCATTGCTCCTTGTGCCTCTCTGAAGGAAGGGGGGGGGGGGGCAGGTTCTGGCTCGTGGTTCCTGGTAGGCCTAAGAACTCCATTCACACTGACTGATGCCAAAGTCCAATATATCCATATCAGCCTGGATAAGCTCTGGGAAGCCTCCGGGTCTCGCCCAGAAAATGGCATTTCGTTACATTCAACACTTTTTTTGCTGTTATTTCACTATACAGGGTATACAGTACATACATTATATACATCTATTCATATTTTTATAAACCATAATGAACCACTAAGTAATTTTGGTGTGTGAGGATATAAAATCTTCTCACAGTATAAAGCTTCACGAGACAAGCTGACTCAAGCAGACGACTTTACCTGGAGGAGCAAAATACCCAGAAATATACTATACACATCACTATTATTACTACTAACATTGCTATTATCAGCAGATTCCTGTCACTAAATCGTGAATATGAATCATTTTTCCAAAAATTATTTTCTTAAGGAACATGAGGATACATTGCACGATGCATACATTCAGAAACCTCAGCTGTGTGCTGTGAATGTCTGCCTCCTGCTGTGAACATCATAACTAGAAATGATATCTGAGCCTTGTACATAAGTGCTATTACAGTCAGGATCATCTGTGACACTATTATTGCAAAATAATTGGAGTTATTTATTAAGTGATACTATGGCCCTGATTATTAAGTGGTGCTGTGGCCCCTAGCTGCACAGCCATGCTGTGAGCTTCAGCTGCATCTGCAAGCCTTGACTGTTCTAGCAATACTGAGGCTCTCACAACAAGGAGGAATGCAGACGATTTTTTTTCATGAAGGCCTCTGTTTACTGGAGTCCTGAGAAACAGGATGTGAGCCCCGTGAACCCAAGGAAGTTTTGAATCTTATGATATACCATCAAATGTCATATGTAAGGTGGCGCACCCTCTTTCCCCCATGATATCACGGTGGGCATAGTGCAGTGGTTAAGGGTGAGGGTCACCACACGTAAGGAAACCTTCCTAAGGGAGCTTTCCCCAAACACTCCAGGGAGATAACTGAGTGCAAGAGCAGTACATAAGAAGCACAGAGGCAAGTTAACTTGAGCACAGGCAACTCCAAGCCCACTAAACTCCTGGCTCATGCTGCACAGCCATGCACAGAAAATGCCTTAAAAGCGAAACACCTCTTAACTGAAGACAGGAGACCCTAGCCAGAGCAACAGAATAAGAAATGTTGGTGGAGCAGCTGACCGACCCTATCTGCTGCTCTCCTTCCACAAAACGAGGTGAAAGGAAAAGAGGTGGGGCTAATTAGTTTGTGAAAGTTTCATGAATTTTCAATCTTTTGTTTACATGGTTGGGGGAGTTCTGTAGGTGATTTTGAGGCATCGGTCTGACTTCTATCCAGCAGTGGATTGTTTTGTTTTGCCAACTTTCTGGGTGCTTTCCTGGTGGTTGCGAACATGATTAAAATTCAGACAATTTTATCATAACACTACTGCTCTCTGTGCTTCTACAGAGGGGGGCCAGGTTCTGGTTTGTGACCCCAGTAGATCAAAAAGAACTCAGCGACTGATGGCAATCTAGTAGTTTGGCCTTAAATCAGCATTGTAGCTTCATGGACCCACAGGGGACTTCTCCCAGATAAATATGTTATTTGACTCCTTGTGTGGTATTGTTTACCCATTAAAGCTATGAATAATTAAATTTAATTTAATTTTATATGCCTAAAACTCTATGTATTAGTGGATTTATTAAACGTACTCTGTAACAAATAATAATAACATGCAAAAACTACTACATGGCACTCATCCTAACAATCATGCCTGGCACTCACAGCCTTGTTGTAAAGGTGGCGCAGCTTGTCTACAGTGAGGTAGTCAGCCATCACCAGACCATTCATGATGAAGAGCTTGACGAACTCCACTTTCTCCTCCAGGAGAGCAGTTGTCATGAGGTCCTCTAGGGCACCTGATGGCCAGTCTTGCTGTCCTGGCCAGACATAAAAATGATGACAAAGATGCCAAATACAAAAAAAAAAAAACCAGCGTTGAATGTAATGAAACGCCATTTTCTGGGCGAGTCCCGGAGGCTCCCCGGAGCTATCCATGGCTGATATGGATACCCTAACTATTTTGCATCAGTCGATGTGGGTGGAGTTCTAGGCCTACCGGGGACCACGAGCCAGAACCTGGCCCCCTCAGAGAGGCACAGGGAGCAATGGCCCATAGAAATGCACATGTGATTTGGAGCATTCTATATCTGCCATCGACCGGGACAGGCACCCAGAAAGGTAAGCGCCACAAAACAAACCCCTTTTCTGGTTAACAACAAAAATCGACAAAGAAGTGGACAGAACTCCCCCAGGAAAACGAACTAACAAGCATGACGTCACACGAGCCGCGCCGCATGTCTGCGCAGCTCCCCCCTCCCCGGGAGAGGGAAGGGGCAGCCCCAGACCCACGCGCCGGCGATCCCCGCCCCAGTTCTGAGGCTGGATATCAAAACTGCGAAAAAACCTCGCTGACCGGAGGGCGGGAGGGTGCCGGGAGCCTCCGGGACTCACCCAGAAAATGGCGTTTCATTACATTCAACGCTGGTTTTATGAGGGGAGCCCCTACGGCTCCCCGGAGCTACCTCACCAAAGACTACCTAAGAAAACAAGGGGACATACCCAGGAGGCGGTCGGTGAATCACTCCTCAACACGAAGTTGAGACAATAACCCAAGGTATATCATTCGCCAGAAAAAAGGGAGAACGGCTGCAGACGAAGAAACCTATGATCACGACCATAGGAGCCAAAAACCACTGCGCCTGAGAAGAGCAAGAAGCTCTGCCACACGGCCCCCAGAGGTGAATGCCAACACAAAAAGAAAACCGAGGCAAAGCAAACCTGACCCCAAGGAGCCACAACCACCAAGGAGAAGAAAAACAGGAGAGCACCCTGTCCAAAGACCAGGACGACACAGCCAGTGCATAAGCAGGCCGGAGGTGAAACAACGCATGATACAACCTGCTAAACGGTGCAGAAGGAATATCGATACCGAAAGCTAGGAGCAGAAACCAAGGTGCCAGACCCAGGAACGGCCCCAAGCGCCTCTACATCCTCCGCAAGCCAATCCTATGACAGCCCCAGGAGGGAAAAGAAAATGCAGGACCAAAACGAAAATGCCACAAGTGTGCAAGTCCACCTCCACAAGTGCAGCTGACAGGGAAGGAACTCGCATAAGGAGCCGCCCCGCACCAACATCCTGCAGAAGGGCAGGAGCTAAAAGACTCATTAAGAGGAGCAAAATCGCTCGCAGGAAAACTAGTAGCGCCGAGACAGTGTGAAGAGAAGAGATATTCACAAAAGAACAAAAAGGCCAACACCCAGAAGCTGCTGGGAAGAGGACCCACAAGCCCTAGAAAGGCCCGGAGGGAAGCCCAACCGAATGACAACAGACGCACCAGAAAACGAGAAGGAGCAAAACCGTCCCGAACCTTCGAGAACAAAAAGCAAACACAAAGGAAGAAGGCACCAAAATCCTGTCGCACCCGAGACCAAAAGTCATGCAGAAACCCCAAGAAGAGGGGGACATGATGGAGAAGGCCCGTCCCGGAAAAAGGGGACGAAGATCGTAGAAAAGCACCCACCGACAGGATGGAAACAACGGGCACAATGGACAAGGAAACAGAGCCCAGGGAGGGGCCGACGCCCACAAAGCACGTGCGGAGAGGGGGAACGGAAAACCCCACACCACAAAACTGCAAGTCCCTCCCAGAGGGGTTGAAACACCCCAGCGGGGACCAACGGGGCCTAAGGCCTCTCACGTGAGCCCCACCCCAGCCCCGGGAACCCACCCTGCAGGCCCCGGGGCCGAGCTGTCCCCTCAAAGCCCCAGCGTCAAGAAAAACCCCGGGGCAGCCGTGAAAAACACGAAGGAAGGGAGCCCACTAGGCTCTGGAACTTGAACCGAAACCGGAGGATAGGCGAGGGGCGAGACGAAGACCCCAAGCTCATCCCCAGCCAGCACAATGAGGCGGGGACAAGACAGAGAATCTAAGGAACATGAAAAAACCAGGCCCGGCACAGCAAGACCGGCAAGGAAGGAGAGCCCCAGAGGGAGCACAGAAGGGCCGAACAAAACGCCACAACCAATCCTGACACACAGCAGCAGTACCAAAACCGCAGCAAAACGTCACCACACTCCCCGAGGAAGCGACAGAGAAGATAGATAAATCGTACACGAGTGGCACACAAGGGGACACAGGTGGAAATCGAGCACCCAACCGAGCCACATGGACGGTAGAAGAAACGTGTGCAGTGTAACAGGCAATCAAAAGAACACATTAGGCAGCCCAACATGGGCTGACCCCATACACAGCCCCAAGCAGAGACGAGAGTGCCCAAGAAGCACAGAATCCGCCCAACAGGCAAACGACAGGGGAGAGGTGGAAACAAAGAGCCAGAACCCAACCTGCAAGCACAAGGAGGCGAACACAAAACCTCTGACACAGGAAAACTTACTACCAAACAGGCACCACCACCGTTGCACTGCGGAACAAGGTGGAGGCGGTGCACAGAAGGGCCGAACAAAACGCCACAACCAATCCTGACACACAGCAGCAGTACCAAAACCGCAGCAAAACGTCACCACACTCCCCGAGGAAGCGACAGAGAAGATAGATAAATCGTACACGAGTGGCACACAAGGGGACACAGGTGGAAATCGAGCACCCAACCGAGCCACAAGGACGGTAGAAGAAACGTGTGCAGTGTAACAGGCAATCAAAAGAACACATTAGGCAGCCCAACATGGGCTGACCCCATACACAGCCCCAAGCAGAGACGAGAGTGCCCAAGAAGCACAGAATCCGCCCAACAGGCAAACGACAGGGGAGAGGTGGAAACAAAGAGCCAGAACCCAACCTGCAAGCACAAGGAGGCGAACACAAAACCTCTGACACAGGAAAACTTACTACCAAACAGGCACCACCACCGTTGCACTGCGGAACAAGGTGGAGGCGGGGGCCCCGAACTCAAGCAAGGTTAGACAAGCATAGGAGAGGGGCAGGAGTACAGGCAGGAACCGCCTCGAAAGGGACAAGAGGCCACCCGCAGACACCCGTGAACCGAGGAAGGAATCAGGTGGAGAGAACAAGAGCTGCCCAGTATGGGCTAATAGCCCTGCAGTAGGCACCTCGGGTGATACTGTCCACGTTCTCAAGGACATATGTACACCCATTCCTACTCCCAAAAACAAAAACAGCGTCAGGACAAAGGAGACGCCAAAACCGCACCAACTCGCCTGCAGAACATAGGTGCGGAAGGGCCATGACGCAAGCGTTCGAGTCCGAATCCGCCGGCGGCGGCCAGTGCGCCCATGCTGGAGAGGAGGGGAGCAGCGAAGGAAGCTCCCCACCCCTAGAACGCAGGGAAAAACCTCATGATTTCCCCACAGCAGCACCCCAGAACACCCCCAAAGCAACGGGGCACGGATTGGATTAAGAAAAGAGCAAGAGGCGAAGCCCCCCCGAGAGAAATGGAAGTAGAACACATGTGCACACCGCCTGGAACCAAAACAAACTCCCACGGTGCATGCGCAGGACGTGAAAGAAAGTAGCCCAACAAGGCGAGAAGTAGCCCAACCGGTTACAAGGAGCCCAAACGGCGACAAAGGAGCCCAAACGGCGACATAGGAGCCCAAACGGCGACATAGGAGCCCAAACGGCGACAAAGGAGCCCAAACGGCGACAAAGGAGCCCAAACGGCGACAAAGGAGCCCAAACGGCGACAAAGGAGCCCAAACGGCGACAAAGGAGCCCAAACGGCGACAAAGGAGCCCAAACGGCGACAAAGGAGCCCAAACGGCGACAAAGGAGCCCAAACGGCGACAAAGGAGCCCAAACGGCGACAAAGGAGCCCAAACGGCGACAAAGGAGCCCAAACGGCGACAAAGGAGCCCAAACGGCGACAAAGGAGCCCAAACGGCGACAAAGGAGCCCAAACGGCGACAAAGGAGCCCAAACGGCGACAAAGGAGCCCAAACGGCGACAAAGGAGCCCAAACGGCGACAAAGGAGCCCAAACGGCGACAAAGGAGCCCAAACGGCGACAAAGGAGCCCAAACGGCGACAAAGGAGCCCAAACGGCGACAAAGGAGCCCAAACGGCGACAAAGGAGCCCAAACGGCGACAAAGGAGCCCAAACGGCGACAAAGGAGCCCAAACGGCTACAAAGGAGCCCAAACGGCTACAAAGGAGCCCAAACGGCTACAAAGGAGCCCAAACGGCTACAAAGGAGCCCAAACGGCTACAAAGGAGCCCAAACGGCTACAAAGGAGCCCAAACGGCTACAAAGGAGCCCAAACGGCTACAAAGGAGCCCAAACGGCTACAAAGGAGCCCAAACGGCTACAAAGGAGCCCAAACGGCCACAAGGAGCCCAACCTGTCCAGAACAGAAGGAACCAGTATGGAGGCAAGCTCCGGGACACGCAGGAGGTAAGCCGCAAAGGCCAACCGCACCACAGGCGAAAAGATGTGGTTAACCGAAAACCTCCTGAAGACGGAACCGAAGAAACCACAGGGACACGGAACCGAACCCGGGGAGGAGCAGAACCCAAGCCCAAATCGTACGCAGAGGGGGGAAAGAAAACCCTACTCCTCGCAACAGTAAGCCCTGCTCAGAAGGACGGAAATCCAGGCGGGGCGCAATGGAGCCCAAGGCCCCCAAGGCCGCTCCTCCCCAACCCCAGGGGCCTCTGCACCAGGCCCCGGGGCCGAGTCGACCACCAAAGCCCCGGCCCCAGAACAAAAGGCCGGGGCAGCCGAGAGAGCTGAAAGAGAAGGGGCCCACTGGTCAGACCCCGGAGCATCAGCCGGAGGAACAGACTCGAATGCCTCCGCAGCTGCCCCGGATGGGGCAACCCCAGAAACTGCCCAAGTCTCAGAACCTCTAACCCCGCCCCGACCCCGAAGCCTGCAAATGCGTAGGGGCCAGAAGCAGGAGGGGGAAAAACAAGGGGGGCGTGGAAGAACCAAGGCCGAAGCGACCAAAACCCCTAAGTCTGGGTCCCTACACAAGCGGGGCAGCATCGGGGCGTCCAGGGAAGCAACAAACCCGAGCGCGTTGCAACATTCTACCCTGCAACGCGCGAGCTGCCTGTACCCACGGGAATTCAACAACAGACTGGGTGAATGGAGTCACGAACAAGCAACAAAGCTCGCAGGACTCAGGGTCGAATGTGTCACTGACCCAACAGGCAGCATGCCGGAGGCAAAAACAAGGAGAGTCACCCTGAGACAAAGGGACAGAGCAACCCTCAACTCGCACAAAGCTAGAGGAGACGCAAGGGTCTAAACTATCGGACCCGAGAGCCCCCAGCGGGTTTCCCAGGGCCCCTAAACTGGGTCTGCTAAGGGTTATCCCAGGCAAGGCACTGCTAACCGGCGCCCCAAACTACCAAGCAAACTGCTAAGGCTGAACCCACGGGACGTGTCTACTGGCGAGGGCAAAGCAGGGGGTGCCACCACACAAACGAACCTAATATAAAGGGGGGGGGGGTCACAAGGCAGTCCCCCCTACCAGGCAAAAACAAATATAAAAGAAAAACCACACAAGTGGACAACGTTCCCAGAGGGAACAGAGCCAGCCGCTGTCATAGGTGAAAACTAGATACGCAGTACCCTGCGCCCCACCAGTGCTATAACTACCACTTACCCCAAGGTAAACAAGGGAGTAAAACCCCCAAACCCTCAGGGCGGCCAAACGCCAAGCAGCGAAAAGCCAACAGAGGTAGACCCAAGGTGGTCTCGTAGCGTAGCCCCCTTTGAGGGGGCCTCGTAGCCTGGTGGATAGCGCGCAGGACTCGTAATTCTGTGGCGCGGGTTCGATTCCCGCACGAGGCAGAAACAAATGGGCAAAGTTTCTTTCACCCTAAATGCCCCTGTTACCTAGCAGTAAATAGGTACCTGGGAGTTAGTCAGCTGTCACGGGCTGCTTCCTGGGGGTGGAGGCCTGGTCGAGGACCGGGCCGCGGGGACACTAAAGCCCCGAAATCATCTCAAGATAACCTCAAGAAGGTGACTAGTGGAAGGCAACCCCAAGCCCCAAGGGCGGTACTTACAGGGCACTCAGGGAAGGTGACCCTAAGCACATGCAGCCCGAGTACCTGAGAATACTACTCCCAGCTCACACGACCACCGTAAGAGCAGCACTGCAAACAAGTCACAGCACTGAGACAAGACTGGAGCCACACGACCGTGCATTATCCCATCAGCCGAGGAACTGGGGCAGGGATCGCTGGCTCGTGGGTCTGGGGCTCCCCCTTCTCCCTCCCGGGGAGGGGGAAGGGGAAGCACACCGAAGTGCAGACTCCCGCACAACCGCTCAAGCAACCGCAGAGCAACCCGGGACCCCCTCCTGTACAGCCGAAGGCGGGACCACAGCCGCAGTAACACTTCTGGAGGAAAAGACAATGAGTGGCCCAAGAGCCCTAAACAAGGTCCAGGTCCAAACCTGGGACGGAAACAGATGAAAAAAACTCCAGATCACCAGGAAACCAAACCCGGCGATCTGGAAGGAACCATCCCCTGGCGAGCAGACAAGCGGACTGACTGGGAGCCCACACCAGCCTGTCGTCGAGGTAGGCCAGACACCGAATCTCAGACAGGGCACTAAGATCCGGTAAAGATGCAAAAAGTATACGAAGTGCCCATTACAAAACAGGGAAGACAATAAAAACAGCAAACCTGAAGCCCCACCACCAACTGTGCCAGTCTCAGAAAACCGGAGAGGAACGTGCCAAGAAGTGACCTGGAGGTCCAGGGCGACCATCCAGGCACCCGGCCCCAACAGAATCCGAACAGGAGACAACAGTCCTCCGAGGAGGGCATAGAATCCAGGGCGCATACTGAAGAAGTCCAGAAGAACTGCAGACGGGAAAAGTTCATGACCGCAAAGAGCAGACGGGAACCCCAGAAGGAAGGGGTGAATCGACCATGCCCCACACACCCACGAAGAAGAAATGACGAAGCGCAGGGGAAGAAGCCCACCCCGCCAGCTCTGAACCCCCCCAAGGGGGAGAAGCCGTCTTCCGACGCCCAATAGAGCCCAATAGGCACAGGAACCGGTACACCTGTTGATAGACGGTTGAGAGGCGGGACCAAAGAGCCAGAGCTCAACCCCCGCAAGCACAACTAGGTGAGGACATGTATTGTAAAAGTACAAGTCGCCGACTAGTGGGCAGAGAGCACCACGCCGGCCAGGCAAAGAAGGCACAAAACTGCATCAAAAGGCCCACCTCGACAGCAAAACCGCAAAGTCCCAGCACGACCACAACATGTGCCAAGACCCAAAAAGATCAGTCTGCAAGCCAGGAAGACCCCGGAACCCTCAGAAGGCAGAAACCGGGTCACACGAGGAAACAAAGTCCCCTGAACCCACAAAAGGGGGCCCAAGAGGAAGAAACCTCCAGAACGAAACCAAGGAACCCAGAAACGAACTAGGGGGAGCCCAAACCACCACATTTTGTCGGCGGAGAACACCATTGAAAGGCAAAGCACAGCCCCCAGCAGAACCCCCTGGGAAAACGGTCCCAACAGACCGAAAACCGAGGGACAAGGTGTGGGAGCAAGCATACCAGCCAGGGGCACTGAACCTAAACCCAAAGGCTCAGACCCAAAACAGAAAATTTGGAAAAACCCGGTGTAAAATCAACACCCAAACGTCCCCAGAGAAACAGGCAATAAAACACCAGAAAAGCAAAGAAACGGATACAGGAGAACAAAAACCCTGAAAAAAAAAACATGAAAACTCACCCGAGACGCTCGCTCGCACACCCAGGCGCATGTAAACAAACTGCAACGCCACCCTGGTGGCCACGCCGGGAAACCGGCAGACGAAATGGCCGCCAGCAGGGGCTGTGACTGATGCTAAATACACAAAAACACGCCAGCAAATGTGGGAAGCAAGCAGACTGGATGGGCGAAAAACGCCGCCCAACAGCAGAAAAACCCCGGCAGGGACAAAACCGCCCCAGAACTGCTAGCAGGCATCCCCCACAGCCCTGGGAACCAACAACAGAGGCCCCGGGGCAGAGTCGTCCTCCAAGCCCTCCGCCCTTAAAGAAAAGCAAGAGACCATGGGAAAGGCAACAAGAAAGGGCCGCTGGTAAGACCTAGAAGCCTTGGCAGGAGGCACAGGCTCAAACCTCTGTCCCCAACACGAACGGGGCAACCCCCGAAAACCGCCCGAGTCTCTGCCGCAACTAAACCCCGCCCCGACCCCGAAACCCGCAGACGGTCCAGAGCCGAGAACATGGAGGGGAAAGGGGCGAACAGCACCTAACCAAATGGGGCGGCCACGGGGCATTCGAGTGGGAAACCAACCTAGCGTGTTGCAGCAACCTAACCTAGCTTGCAACACGGATGCCCCCTGTACTCTAAACAGTAATAACATCAGGAGAGTACTGGAGAACAAGCACGGAATCACTCGCAAGTCTCCGGGTCAAGGTGTCAGTGACCCAACAGGCAGCATGACGGAGGTAAAAATGGCGACTGTCACCTGGAGACAAGGGAACAGCAACCAACGATCCTGTACAAGACGGGTTGGAACCCGGAAGACACATTCAATGGTTCCCCGAGCCCAGACAGGGGTTTCTAGGGCCCGTAGGGGTAACAACTACGGCAAGCCTGGGCAAGGTGTTGCTAACCGGTTAAGAAACCCAAAACAAGAGGGTAGATTATAGCACTGAAAACCCCTGAGACGTGTACAATCACGAGGGCCTAGCAGAGGGCTGCCAAACACTACCAGTGGAACTATAACCACCTTAGGCAGACCCCCACCAGGCATGAAAAATTAAAAACAAAAGAAAACCCCCGCAAAAGTACACCGTCTTCAGAGGCAACAGAAACCGGCCGCCACTTAGGTGGCAGGCTGTGCAACACCTTGACACCCTAACCAGCACAATGCCAATCCCTACCCAGGACCAAACAAGGGCCCCAAGCCCCAGCTAGCCCCAAAGGGCGAGGCAAATGTCGAGCAGCAAGAACCTCTACGGGAATGGTTCCCGAACACCCCAGGGAAGATAACCCTGTTACGCAAGGGCAGTACTCACAGGGCGCTTTGGGAAGTCAGCCACTAAGCACATGCAGCCCCGGCACTGATGAGGTACTCCTGGCCACCGCACAACACAACACATGGCAATGAACGCCACTCAAGGCAAACACCGCCTAGGAAACTGAGGCCAGAGAAGCGTCAATCCCGGTTGACATTAGCGAACACACTGAAGCTTGGCAGCCGGCACGGTAGGTCCGGGGCTCCCCCCTCCCCCTCCCGGGGTGGGGAGGGCTGCGCGGACGATCGGCGCGGCAGTAAAGTGTGATGTTTGCTTGTTTCCTTGTGATTGTAGGGAGTTTCTACCTCTCCGTTCCGTTTTTGTTGTAGTTTTTTACCATGTGGGGTTTCTTTTGTTATGCCTACCTTTCTGGGTGCCTAACCCCGGTCGATGGCAGATAAGGAAAACCCCAACCACAAGGGGTTTTCCAGGGCCATTGCTAACTGAAACCTCTCTGAAGGGGCCAGGTTCTGGCGCTGGTCCCTGGTAGGTCTGAACTCCTTAGCTAATGTCCCGGTCTAATATAACATACATTAGCTCGATAAGCTCCAGGGAGCCGTAGGGGCTCCCCACAGAAAAGGGCCGCTGGTAAGGCCCAGAAGCCTTGGCAGGAGTTACAGGCTCCAAAACCTCCGTCCCCAACCCAAACGGGCAGCCCCCGAAACCACCAGTCTCTCGGGCCAAACTAAACCCCGCCCCCCACCCCGAAACCCGCAGACGGTCCGGAGCCGGGAACAGGGAGGAAATGGGGCTAACAGCACCTAACCAAAACGGGGCGGCCACGGGGCATCCGAGTGGGAACCAACCTAGCGTGTTGCAGTAACCTAACCTAGCTTGCAACACGGATGCCGCCTGTACTCTGAACAGTAATAACATCAGGAGAGTACTGGAGAACAGCAGAGAATATCTCTCGCAAGACTCTGGGTCAAGGTGTTAGTGACCCAACAGGCAACATGACGGAGGTAAAAATGGCGATTGTCACCCGGAAACAAGGGCACAGCAGCCAACGAACCTGTACAAGACGGGTTGGAACCTGGAAGACACATTCAATGGTCCACCGAGCCCCAACAAGGTTTTCTAGGGCCCGTAGGTTAACAACTACGTGAAGCCCGGGCAAGGTGTTGCTAACCGGTTAAAACCCAAAACTAACAAAGGGTAGAGGACAACACTGAAAACCCTTGCGATGTGTACAATCACGGGGGCCTAGCAGATGGCCACCAAACACTACCAGTGGAACTATAGCCACACTAGGCAGACCCCCACCAGGCAAATGAAAATAAAAACAAATTTTTATGGCAAATGCCGAGCAGCAAGAACCTCTACGGGAATGGTTCCAGAACGCCCCAGGGAAGATAACCCTGTCACGCAAGGGCAGTACTCACAGGGTACTTAGGGAAGGAAGCCCCTAAGTGCATGCAGCCCCGGTACTGATGAGGAACACCTGGCCACCGCACAACACAAAAAATACAGCAGTTAACGCCACGAAAGCAAACACTGCCTAGGAAACTGAGGCCAGCGTCTGAAGCGTCTGTCTCGGTTGAAATTAGCTTACGAACTGGTGCTAGGCAGCCAGTGTGGTGAGGTCGGGGGCCAGGGAGGACTGCGAGGATGAACGGCGCGGTAGTAAAGTGTGATGTTTGCTTGTTTCCTTGGGACTGTAGGTAGTTTCTACCTCTCTGTTCAGATTTTTGTTTTAGTTTCTTACCTTGTGGGGTTTATTTTGTTATGCCTACCTTTCTGGGTGCCTAACCCCAGTTGATGGCAGATAAGGAAAAACCCCAACTACAAGGGAGTTTTCCATGTCCATTGCTCCCTGAAACCTCTCGGAAGGGGCCAGGTTCTGGCGCTGGTCCCTGGTAGGTCTGAACTCCATAGCTAATGTCCCGGTCTAATATAACTTACATTAGTCCTATAAGCTCCAGAGAGCCGTAGGGGCTCTCCCACAGAAAAATATTCTGATAGAGAAGGAGATATAGGGGTAGTTCTAGGTAGAAAACTATCACCCAAGGACCACAAAGAACATCGTGAAAGGAGCGTATGTGTTGCTTTCCAACTTCAGACTTGCTTTTAATTACATGAATGGTGAAATAATAATGAAACGGGTCATGACTTTTGTAATATTAAAATTGGAATATGCAACAGTTGTATGGTACCTGAATCTCAAGAAATACAAAGAAACTGGAAAAAGTGCAAAGGCATGCTACAAAATGGCTTCTGGAACCGAAAAACAAGTGTTATGAGGAGAGATTAGAGGCTTTAAACATGCTAAAATAAGAAGACAGAAGAAAAAAGTGATATGGTCTCCACTTACAAAATACTAACAGTAATCGACCATATTGATAAAGAGGAATTCTGGAAACCAGCAACATCACAAACAAGAGGACACAGATTCAAGCTAAGGAAACAACGGTGCCAAAAAAAAATTAGAAAGTTTTCTTTTGCAAACAGAGTGGTAGACAGTTAGAACAAGTTAAGTGAAAAGGGAGTGGAGGCCAAAACAGTTAGTAGTTTCAAAGCGTCATACGACAAAGAGTACTGGGAAGACGGGACACCATGAGCATAGCTCTCATCCTGTAACTACACTTAGGTAATTACAGTGCATAAGTAGATAAGGGTGCAGGGTGTCCAGTAGAGTGAGCTCAGAGTGCAAGAGTAGATGGGGGTGTAGGAAATGCAGCAGAGTGAGCACACAGTGCAAGAGTAGATGGGGGTGAAGGGAGTGCAGCAGAGTGAGCTCAGAGTGCAAGAGTAGATGGGCGTGTAGGGAGTGCAGTAGAGTGAGCACACAGTGCAAAAGAAGATGGGGTGCAGGGAGTGCAGCAGAGCGAGCACACAGTGCAAGAGAAGATGGGGGCTGCAGAGTGTATGGGAGAGTAAACACTGTGTGCAAAAGGAAAGGGTCAGGGGAGTGGAGAATTTGGTGGCAGGGAGGGAGAGGATGTCAACTAGGCTGGAAAATTCACCTGCAAAAATATGACTCTCTGCTATGTCTGGACGGTCCCAGAGCAGTGCCAAACCCAGCTGATCCAGCCGTGATGTCTGCTCCTCACCTGTGGATACACAGATTGTAAGTACTGTACAGTAATGCTGTCACACTCACACTTAAAACCTTTTCCTAACCTTAAATACCATTTCTCTCTCTCTCTCTTGATAAACACCGCCAAAGAATACCTGATCAACTGGGCTATGAATGATATACCAGATTGAGAGCAGCAGGACCTAACAGCCTGATGGATAAGACCAACAATCAGATGCCCTAGTCAGAGACTGAGCCCCAGGGGACATTGATCCTCGGAACTATCTCAAGATATTCTTAATGTAAAATATGTATCTGCTTTCTATTTATTATGTGTGTTTGGACTTAATTTTATTACCTTAATAAAACATTTATAGCTCCTGTAGTACAGTGGCTACATTCTTATCTCACATTCTTGGATTCCAGGCGGGACAGAAATGGTTGGATATGTTTCCTTTCACCTAATGCTTCTGTTCACATAGCAGTAAATAGTAAGTTAGGCAATTGTTGTGGGGTTGCATCCTTGGGAATGTTAGAAGTTTGACCTTTGGACCCTTGATACAAGCTTAAAGTATTTTTATACATAGGCTTCTTATCTCTGAAAAAATGAATATTTAACTCATCTCTGTTTCCCTCGCTGCACATGTTATCCATCATGGCTACACTCATTACACCAAGCTTCTGTTGTCTCTGCCTCTCCCTCTGTCTTTGCCTCCCCCCCCCCATTTCCCCTCCTTATTTGTTACATAGCTTCTTGTATCTCTATACTTAGTGCTTGCAACTGATGTCTTGCTATTTTCAAACAATATTGATTCTTGGTCAACTTGCATAACTGCTGATATCTGCTATGTATAAACTTGAAGAAAATTGAAGTTTATTTAGTTAAAATTACTTCTGCTGTCTCATCCATCATGTAATTATTATCACTCTTTTCTAGGGGGAGCCACTTCGGCTCCCGGGAGCTATCCGGCTGATACGAATGTATAAGCTTTGGGTATCAGTCAATGTGGTTGCAACCCGTTCTCGCAAATTCGTAAAGTCAATATTGACTTATTAACTACGTGCATAGGTGATATACTAAACATAATAGATACCCTTAAAAAGATTCATAGAAAACACCGACCTTACCTAACCTTGTTAGTATCTTAAGATAAGCATCTTATTGCTTCGTAATTACAATTATTACTTAACCTATACCTATTATAGGTTAGGTAATAATTGTAATTACGAAGCAATAAGATGCTTATCTTAAGATACTAACAAGGTTAGGTAAGGTCGGTGTTTTCTATGAATCTTTTTAAGGGTATCTATTATGTTAAGTATGTCACCTATGCACATATTTAATAAGTCAATATTGACTTATTAAATTTGCGAGAACGGGTTGGTCAATGTACATGGAATTCTAGGCCTACTGGGGACAACAAGCCAGAACCTGGCTCATTGTCCCCAGCCCCCTCAGAGGCCAGCCTGGCCTGCTCAGAGAGGCGTGAGGAGCAATGGCCTATAGACACACCTTATACCTGAATATGGTTTAGAAGTGCGCAATATCTGCCATCGACCAGATTGGGCACCCAGAAAGATAAGCGCCCCAAAACACGTCCCCATTCTGGTGAAGAAATGCTACCAAATGCCAAACAAGAGGATAGAACTCTCCATGAAGAAAAACGATCAAACGAGTGTGACATCTCGTTACCAACGTGCCGCTGTCTGCGTAACCCCCCTCCCCAGGATAGGGTAAGGGGGAGCCCCAGACCCGGACTTGGGGGTGTGGGTCGTTTCGGACTTGGTTTGGTCCGCTCCCTCTTGTTCTTACCCTGCTGTGGTGCTTTTTGGTCCCCCCCTCCTGCTTCTGGCTTCCAAGTGTTTAAAGGCTTCGAGGCAGGGTTCACCTGGTTTTGAGAGACTGGCAGTCTCGGGGGGATGCCCCTTCCGGGGTGGAATTCGAGTCAGTCCCTCCAGCCGTTGCGTATGGGTTTCACCAGTGGGGCCCCCTTCCTTAGTGTTTTTACGACTGCCCCAGTTTTTTCTTTAGAGGCTGGGGCTTTGGGGGACGATTCGGCCACGGATCCTGATGTGGAGCTTCTCGGGATTGGGGAGGAGGCTGACTGGGGAGCCTTGGGCCCCATTGGATCCCTCCTGGGCTTTCCTACCCTCCGAGTGGTGCTTCCTGTTACGTGGAGTGGGGTTTTCTTTTCCCACCTCTAAGTACGAGTAGATTTTTAGTGTCGGCCCTCCCAGGGTTCGGTTCCATGTCCCTTCGGGTCCGTCGGTTCCACCCTTCCTCTGGCATGTTTTTATCCAATTTATCCTTCAATCCTACTTCAACTGGATCTTATCTAGCCAATGGGCCCAAATGTGCCTCTGTGGCTTTGTGCATGATTCAAGGGTCTGGAAGGTTCCAGACTAAATTCCTTCCTGGGAAAAATAAAAAACCAGCGTTGAAGGTAATGAAACATCATTTTTTGGGTGAGCCCCGGAGGCTCCCTGGAGCTTATCGGGCTAATGTATGTCATATTAGACCGGGACATTAGCTAAGGAGTTCAGACCTACCAGGGACCAGTGCCAGAACCTGGCCCCTTCAGAGAGGTTTCAGGGAGCAATGACCCTGGAAACCCCCATGTGGTTGGGGTTTTCCTTATCTGCCATCGACCGGGGTTAGGCACCCAGAAAGATAGGCATAACAAAACAAACCCCACATGGTAAAAACTAAAACAAAAAAACGACCAGAGATGTAGAAACTCCCTACAATCCCAAGGAAA
Source organism: Procambarus clarkii (assembly GCF_040958095.1). NCBI lineage: Eukaryota > Metazoa > Arthropoda > Malacostraca > Decapoda > Cambaridae > Procambarus > Procambarus clarkii. The sequence goes on from NC_091167.1 coordinate 14,082,462, forward strand.
CAAGCAAACAAGCAAATATCACACTTTACTGAAACGCCGATCGTCCGCACAGCCCTCCCTGCCCCGAGAGGGGGAGGGGGGCCGGATCTACTGCGCCGGCTGCCAAGCTTCAGTTCGAAAGCTAAGCTTCAACCAACGTGAAAAAAACGCCGACCAGTGGGAGGGAGGGTTGCCAGGGAGCCTCCGGGGCTCACCCAGAAAATGGCGTTTCATTACATTCAACGCTGGTTTTCTGTGGGGAGCCCCTACGGCTCCCTGGAGCTTCATACCCAAAGAGAAGGAAAAGAAAGGGCTGACCCGGGAGGCGGCCGCCACAAACTCTGCAACGCGAAGCCGAGACAACAGGCAGCAACCTGCGACCTAAGGCAACAAGAAACCCACAGGAGCAGACGCATAAAGAATGGGCGGCCAAGAACCTGTGCGACCCTCAAATCACTGTGCCCAAAATGAGCCCTAGACGTCACCAACACAGCAGCAAAAGCTGCAAACGTCCGAACAGCACGGGCGCAAGGACAGACCGCAGGCTGGAAGACTTAAAAACTCTGCGGATGACCTGAGAGACCCGAACCCTGAAACAGGAAACAAGGGGAACCGGATCAATCCAAAGCGCATCCCCAGACACGGTACGTAGGTAACGTAAAAAAAACACAACCGGACAACACAGGACACACTCCCGGTCGAACCAATCAAGCATCAATAACCCAAGAACCCCTCTGGAAAGCAGCCGTCTCGACCGTCGCCAGAAGGACTGAGAAAGGCTCCAAACGTTCAAACCTACCACCAGTGCCAAAGAGCAGAAACCTGAACCAAAGGGGCTACCACAAACTGAGGAGAAGATAAGAAGGCACCCTGATCAAGGACCAGGATGGCTCAGGCGACGCATGAGCAGGCCGGAGGTGAAACAAAACACGAGAAAGTGTACGAATTAGGGCAAATGTGACGTCCACCCCAAACGCAAGCTGGAGTGACTCCGCCAGCACCGCACAAAACGAGGCGACAGTAAGAAACATAAAAAAAACTGTAGTCCTGAAAACCAAAGAAAAGACAAGACAACTCGATGCGAAAGAGAAGACAACCTATGAAGAGCAAGAAAAAGTGCATAGAAACACCAGGAACGTCATACTGTCGCCGAGACGAAGCTCGCAGGTGGGACACAATCAACAAAGCCACCTGATCACCACAGAGATGGTGATACCCGCATCAAAATACCAGGCATGAAGAGCCAAGGAGAAGGCCGAACCAGTCACGTACAGGACTGGTCCGACCTGCCGAAAGAGGTGGAGCTGTGGGAAAATGCCCCGGGTTAGGACACCTATCATGCAGCGTCTAAAAAGAAAGCTGGGCCGGCCACCAAGGGACCATAAGGACTATTCTTGTGGGATGGGCTGCGCTGGCCTTGTCTAGTGGGGTCGGTGCTTGGGGGGAGGACTCGAACCCAGGTCCTGCAGAAGAGGACCCTGGGGCTGGGAAGGGGCTGACTTGGGGGTCTTGGGCCCCACTGGACCCTGCCTGAGGTCCAGAGGGGCCGAGACGGGGCCCAGGCGGGGTTTTCTACCCTCTGAGCAAGGCTTACTGTTACAAGGAGTGGGGTTTTCTTTTCCCCCCTCAGCGTACAAGTTGGATTTGGTGTCTGCCCCTTCCCTGGTTCGGTTCTATGTTCCCCTGGGTGCTTTGGGTCTGTCTTTCCGGAGGTTTTTGGCTTATCGCGTCAACCTGCTGCTGTGTGGGCGGCCCTTGCGGCAAACCTCCTGCGTGACCCAGATTATGCCTCGGCAATGGATCCTTCGGCTTTCAAGTTTGGGACTTCATTCCCTTTCTGGCTCCTTTACGAGGTTCCGGAGTCATCCTGGCTGGTGGACTGTCCTGTCTTTGCCTTGGAGGCTTGGCACTACTCCTGCCGTTCCCGCACACTTGAGTGGCAGGAGGCTTCAACGGTGCTTCAGGTTTTCCTGGGAGGGGGGGGGCCGAACTTGAGCACCTCAATGAGTACTTGTTTGCTCCTGCCCTTTCCTGGAATGTTGGTTTTGTTCAGCTCCATGTGCAGGTTCCCTCCCCCCTTCGGCGGCACAGGTGGCGGAGGACTTGCGCGCTCAGGGCCTTTTGGTTGCGGCCTTGCGCTTGTTTTCTCTCCTGGAGCTGTCTTCTGACTGGCTCACTGAGGATATGGGGGCGCTTGGGACTGTTCCTGGGTCTGGCGCCTTGGCCTCGGCGGCTCGCTCATCGGCTGCCTTGCTGAAGCTTTTCGCACCAATCTTGCGGGATGCGGTGGCTCTGTTTTATGCCTCCCAGCTCAGGTGTCGACAGACGGTGCTTGCCTCCTCTGTGGAATCTGCTTGGCTCTTAGGATGTCTTCCCCTTTTTGCCCTCTCTTGTTTGAGGCTTCAGCCATTGCGCAGCACTGTTTATAAAAATCTGCTCGGATGCGAATGGAACATTGTGTGAAAATTTCAAAGCAATCAGTGAAGAACTTTCAGAGATTAGCGGTTATGCACAAACGAACATTTCCATTTTTATTTATGTAGATTAACAAAAGATACACAAATATTACCAAGTAAATGTCCTACATTTGATAAACCTATACTGTTACAGAACCTCAGATAACTGATGATAATGATGATACTGATAATGTTTATTCAGGTAAAAGTACATACCACACAAGATGAGTTACAAACAGAATGTTAGATTTCTAGAAAGAACTAGTACATACATTGCCTAAAGCCACTAATACGCAATGCTTTGGGCTTGCGAACACGTGGGGTGCCAGATATAACCCGAAGGGGAGACAACGAAAGGGGTAGCACTGACGCCCCACAACAAAACTGTAGCAACGCCTCCCGCAGGACCGGCGCAAAGAGCTTCAACATGGCAGACGATGCCCGAGCAGCAGAAACCAAGGTGCCAGACCCAGAAACGTCCCCAAGCGCCTCTCCATCCTCCACAAGCCAATCCGAAGAAAGATCCAGGAGGGAAAAGAAATGCAGGACCGAAACCAAAAAGCCATGAGTGTGCAATTCCACCGCCACAAGTACAGCCGACAGGGAAGGAACCTGCACAAAGAGCCACCACGCACCAACATCCCGTAGAAGGGCAGGAGCGAAAAGACACTCATTAAGATGTGCAAAACCTCCCCCAGGAAAACCCGGACCACTGTCAACGCCTTGCGCCACTCAAACGCATGGGCTCGACAGAATGAGTCCCAAGCATCCAGTGAAAACAAGGAGCAGTCTGCAAGCCAGGATGAACCCGGAACCTCACAACACACCCGGTAAGGACAAGACGATAAAAACCCGAACGAAGAAGGAACCATTACGGAGGCAAACTCCGGGTTACGCAGGAGGTAAGCCGCAAAGGCCAATCGCACCACAGGCGAAGAGATGCGGGTAGTCGAAAACCTCCGGAAGACGGAACCGAAGAAACCACAGGGACACGGAACCGAACCCAGGGAGGAGCAGAACCCAAGTCCAAATCGTACGCAGAGGGGGAAAAAGAAAAACCCCACTCCTTGCAACAGTAAGCCCCGCTCAGAAGGATGGAAATCCAGGCAGGGACCAATGGAGCCCAAGGCCCCCAAGGCTGCTCCTCCCCAACCCCAGGAGCCTCTACTCCAGGCCCCGGGGCCGAGTCGACCTCCAAAGCCCCGGCCTCACAAGAAAAAGCCGGGGCAGCCAAGAGAGCTGGAAGAGAAGGGGTCCCACTGGTCAGACCCTGGAGCATCAGCCGGAGGAACAGACTTGAATGCCTCCACAGCTACCCCAGACGGGGCAACCCCCGAAACCGCCCAGGTCTCTGAAACCTCTAACCCTGCCCTGACCCCGAAACCTTCAGACGCTTAGGGGCCGGAAGCAGGAGGGGGGGGGGGGGGAACAAAATGAACCACCGAAGGGGAAAAACAAGGGGGCGTGGACGAAACCAAGGCCAAAGCTACCAAAATCCCCAAGTCTGGGTCCCCGACACAATGCGGGGCAGCCTCGGGGCATCCGGAGCGCGACAACCCGGGCGCGTTGCAACAACCTACCCTGCAACGCGCAAGCTGCCTGCACCCAAGGGAATTCAACAGCAGACTGGGTGAATGGAGTCACGAACAAGCAACAAAGCTCGCAGGACTCAGGGTCGAATTTGTCACCGAGCCAACAGGCAGCATGACGGAGGCAAAAACAAGGAGAGTCACCCTGAAACAAAGGGACAGAGCAACCCTCAACTCACACAAAGCGAGTGGAGACGCAAGGGTCTCCACTATCGGACCCAAGAGTCCCCATGGGGTTTCCCAGGGCCCCTAGATTGGGTCTGCTAAGGGTTATCCCAGACAGGGCACTGCTAACCGGCGCCCCAAACTACCAAGCAAACTGCTAAAGCTGAACCCACGGGACGACGTGTCCACCTGTGAGGGCGAAACAGGGGGTGCCACCACACAAACAACCCTAATATAAGGGGGGGAGAGGGAAAAGCAGACCCCCTACCAGGGAAAAACAAAATTAAAAGAAAAACCACACACGTGGACGATGTACCCAGAGGGAACAGAGCCAGCCGTTGTTAAAGGTGAAAACTAGCTATGCAGTACCCTGCGCCCCACCAGTGCTATAACTACCACTTACCCCAAGGTAAACAAGGGAGGAAAACCCCCAAACACTCGGGGCGGCCATATGCCAAGCAGCGAAAAGCCAACAGAGGTAGACCCAAGGTGACTTCAGGAAGGCAACCCCAAGCCCCAAGGGCAGTACTTACAGGGCACTCACGGAAGGTGACCCTAAGCACATGCAGCCCGAGTACCTGAGAAAACTACTCCCAGCTCACACGACCACCGTAAGAGCAGCACTGAAAACAAGTCACAGCACTGAGACAAGACTGGAGCTGGAGCCACACGACCATGCACTATCCCATCAGCCAAGGAACTGGGGCAGGGAGCACCGGTGCGGGGGTCTGGGGCTCCCCCTTCCCCCTCCTGGGGAGGGGGAGCTGCGCAGACATGCGGCGCGGCTCATGTGACGTCATGCTTGTTTGTTCATTTTTCTTGGGGAGTTCTGTCCACTCGTTTGTCGATTTTCGTTGTTAACCAGAATAGGGGTTTGTTTTGTGGCGCTTACCTTTCTGGGTGCCTGTCCCGGTAGATGGCAGATATAGAATGCTCCAAATCACATGTGCATTCTATGGGCCATTGCTCCCCGTGCCTCTCTGAGGGGGGCCAGGTTCTGGCTAGTGGTCCCCGGTAGGCCTAGAACTCCACCCACATCAACTGATGCAAAATAGTTAGGGTATTCATATCGGCCATGGATAGCTCCGGGGAGCCATAGGGGCTCCCCCAAGAAACTTTTTTTTTTTAAACAGCGACATCTGTTGGACGTAAGAGCAACACACCCTGTAACCTCCGAAATTTCTTCATCGATTGCTTTGAAATTTTGATAACGTTGCATTCGAATAGGTGCATCTTTTTATATACCTACTGTATAGATGCCAGCCCTATGACAGGTAAAAACATGCGTTTTTGAAAAATGGCGCCATCTGTTGCACATAATAGCAACATGCACGCTATACTTTGTATGTTACAATTCTATTTCAATGTTTCTGATTGCATTGATAAATTTTATTTTCATAGATTTTGATTTATTTTCATTTAGATTTATTATTTTGTGTGAATTGCATTGGAATTGAGCTGTGTTGTTTACCATACCATTCATTTCGTTAGTTTATTTTTGTATTTTTTCATATTTTCATTTCATTTTTTAACTGTTTTTCTTATACTGTAGACACTCGATTATCTGTGATTCGAATATCTGGAAAACACCCTTATACGGCCAAAGTCGTGATCGGATAAAGTTCTCAATATCCGGCAAAAATGTCCATAGGAGCCAGAAAATTGGGTGTTCGACTGGATAAAAAATCTGGGCTGGTTAACTTGCTGCTGACGTTGCGCTATCTGGACAGTCAGCCGGACAAGCAGTGATTTGTCTGGATACGAAAGCCAGGCCACAGGCCGTACCGTATTAATCCCATACGACTGTGGCTCTAGCCACATGGTGTTGGAGGGGGTGGGGTGGGTGGGTCGTGTCCCGAGAGTGTGAAGCGTTGGGAGGGACCACCTAGGGGGGGATAAGGCGGATGTGGAGCAGCCTATACACTACAGTACAGGAATTACCATTAGTTTTAGAATAATTTATCACAGCCAAAAACAAAAGAAATACTAGTAATAATGTAATAAAATATACCATACAAGTTTCCTAAAAACAATTTGCAAAGGCTGAAGTTTCCTTAAAAAATATTGTGATTTTTTTTCCTCCTGGCAGCCTATGCAAAATGCCTTCAAGCCCCAAGTGGACCTGTCCAGCCCTGGTCAAACCATGTGCTCTCGTCCCTCGTGTTATACCACAGTGTCTCACTATTAGTGAAATATTTTTTTAAATAACTTTTTTATTTTCATAGTAACTTTCCACATTTTTGGCCAAGACTATGTCTGGTAGCAGCATCAATCGTTCTGGAGTGTCAAGAAGAAGAAGGTTGTCCTAACAATTAAGGACAAGCTACGTGTTATACAACTTTGTGAAAATGGCCGGTCTACTTCAAGTGTTGCCAAGGAATTTAATATAGGCACTAGTACTGTTTCTGATATAAGGAAACAAAAAGAGAAATATCTGAAATACATTTCAACCAGTGAGAGTGAAGGTGCAAGCACTAGCAGAGGGTGTGGTAGAAAAACTTTGAAAAATTCTATGCATGTACAGTTGGATGAGGCTGTGTACAAATGTTTTGCTCGGCACCACACATCTGGCGTGACAATTCGCGGCCCAGAAATACAAAATGCTGCAAGCAGGTTTGCTGCAAGCCTTGGAATAGAGGATTTCCAAACTAGTGAAGGGTGGGTTGCAAGGTTCAAAGGGAGGCACAATATTGTGAAGAGGAAAATTGTCGGTAAAAAATTGAGTGCAGATACTAGCAGTGTAGAACCAATTAAACATAAATTAAGAAACATACATTTTGTCAAATAATTTATATTCTTATCAAATTTATAATGCAGATGAAACTGGGCTGTATTAGAGGAGTTTACCAGAAAATAACTATAGCTATGAGGAGTGAGGGTTGTGTGCCAGGCCGTAAGGTTAACAAAGACAGGCTATCAGCCATGATGTGTGTGAATGCTGATGGCACAGACAGAATTACGCGTGCAATTGTTGGCAAATCAAAGAAACCAAGAGCCTTGTAACATTGCTTGGACAGACTGCCAGTGAAATATACTTCAAAGAATGCATGGTTTACACAGGAGATCTTTCTTTCCTGGTTTCATGATGTATTCTGCAGGGAAGTTCGTGACTATCAAGTAAAGAAACTCAAAGTAAGGCCAATTGAAGTTCGGGCTTTGCTGCTGCTTGATAATGCACCTGCCCACCCCAGAATTGACACATTAACCTCAGATGATGGCAAAATAACGTATGGCACTTCCTCCTAATACAACCTCTCTCATCCAGCCTATGGATCAGGGAGTTATCTGTGCCACGAAGAGGTTGTACACCAAAAAGATGCTCAAGGAAGTTTTGGTGGTCTTACCTCTTCCGGAAGATCTTTAATTCGGTGTGGATAACAGGGGCTAAAAAAAAAAAATTGAAAATTTGAAGAACTATACAATCAAGGAAGCCATCTATAACTGGGCCAAGGTGTGGAGTGAAGTAAAGGAATCGACTTTGAAGAATTTCTGGAAAAAACTCCACACGTCTACAGTCAGCAATGAGGAGGATGAAGAAATTGATTTTGAAGGATTTACAGATGAAATCCATGGAATGTTCAGAAATGCCGGCAAAAACTTAGAAAGACATGATGTGGTTGATTGGCTTGAAAAAGATGCCAATGACCCAGGATATGGTGTGATGAGTGAAGATGAGATTCTCCAGTCTGTTACTGGTGAGGTCGAGGAAGATGAGGATGAAGAAGGCAGTGAAGAACCAACACCATTGACCATGAAATACAGTTTACTCATGACCTATGTTGATGGATTAATAAATTTTTCATCCAGTTGTGCTCATCCAGAAGTTGGAAACATGTATCAGTACCTGAGGCGAACCAAAGCGCTGATCATACAACAGGCCAATGAGCACAGAAGGCAATCTAAACTTGATTCTTATATGGTACGAAAATCAAGCCAAACGCCTTCAACCAGTGAGGCGCCACAGGCAAGTCAAGCGCCTTCAACCAGTAAGACCTTACAGGCCTCACCCAGTGAGGCTTCAGCAGCTGGCAGTCAAAACTAACTTTGCTTAATGAACTGTACAGTAATTTTAAGTGTTAATTTTAGTGTTGTGTTAGTATAGGTTACGTAAATTGTCAAGAATTCTTAACTTCAAGATGTGTGGCATCAATCAAGAAGACGAACAACAACAAGGTAAGTTGAGGTTTCTAGTTGAATATTTAATAATTATATGTGGCAAGGCAATTCAAATTATGTTGTTTGTAGTGTAAAAATAGTTGGAAATGGTCACTTTTGGACTCAATTATCCGGAAGTAAAGTACTATTATCCGGAACACGTGATTATCCGGCTGGGGGTCCTTCCCATATAGTCCAGATAATCGAGTGGAGACAGTATTTCAGTGATGGGAACATCAGATCACTCGATATCCCAATTTTCTGATCGGAACATCAGACCATTTGGGAAGGCATCGAACGAGGGAGTGGGGAATGGTGGGGATGACGAGGGGACGGAAGTGAAAGATGGTGGGGAGGACAAGGAGACAAGGGAGGGGGTAATGGTGGGGAATGATGAGGGGGCGGAGAAGTTTGGGATGGTGGGGACGAGGGGATGGGGAAATGGAGAATGGTGGGGAGGACAAAGGGACAGGGGAGTGGGGCATGGTGAGAAAGAAGAGGGGATGGTAGAGTGGGGAATGGTTGGGAGGCCGAGGAGACGGGTGAGGGGGAGGAGAATGGTGGGGAGGACTGGGGAACAGGGAAGGTTGCTGTGGCTCACACCGCACATGCGTTGCTGAGCCACAGCAACGCGTGGCCGGGTAATGCTAGTTTAATAATAAATATTGAAAAAATCAATTGAAGCCATGAGGAGGATTTGAACCTGCACAATGAGTACTCCCAAGTGCACGCCTTAAACCACTGAATCACAATGTGCATAAGTAATGAAACCGGGGATTCAAATGAATTTACAAAGAGTCTCTGGTGTTGTATAGGAAGAACAACTGATCCCCCTGTATCATACCACGATATAGCTATTGGCTGCCACATTTTATCTATACTGTCACTTGTCTCGGTGTACCTTTCCTACATTTCTTATTACAGTATAAATCCATCCCCCTGCCACAGTATACCTATCTTCCAATACTTACCCCTTTATGTTATCCCATTGCATAGCACAGTATATTTATCACATCCATTACTAAAGTGAATATATCCAACATCTCACACCACAATGGTGGGGTGATATCCAACATCACCACAATATATTCCATAAAAGAAAATTATATTTAATATAATAAATATTATGTAAGTATAGGTACCTGTGAGCAGGGCATACAGAATATACTTGTCCATGCCCTCATTGGAGTTGATGTCGAAGATAGTGATCATGTTGACCTTCTTGCAACACTCAATCAGCAGGTCTGCACATCTCTGCCAAGAGACATCTTCAGGTACAGCAAAATACAATACATATATACCAACTTTGTGATAAAATTTCTAAACACTTTCAATACCTAACGATGAATAAATATTAGTTATTTCATTTAAAACTGCCTTTGCTGACATATGTTTAGGGAATTTTCTGCAGGGTGCCACCAGTGGCTCCCTGAAGCTATCTTGCTATTACTCCATAAAGGTCACATCTGTTGTGAAAGTTCTGTCCTCTATGGACAGTAGTAGTTAATTTTGTGTGAGTGAAAGAAAACATGGCAACCATTTCTGTCCCGCCCAGGAATAAAACCCAGGAACTTCAATTGTAAATCGCAATAATGAAAGATGGTAACACTCAAGTCCTATACGAAATCTACATTTTCTGTGGAGAGCCCCTCTGGCTCTCCGGAGCTTACCAGGCTTATATGTATGTATTAGATTGTGGCATCAGTCAATTCGATTGAGTTCTATGACTCAAAAACCAGTGTTGAATGTAATGAAACGCCATTTTCTGGGCGAGTCCCGGAGGCTCCCCGGAGCTATCCAGGCTGAATGGATATGTATAACTTTCTGGCATCAGTCAAAGTGCTAGGACTTTTTGCCTACCGGGGATCACGAGCCAGAACCTGGCCCCCTCAGAGAGGCACGAGGAGCAATGGCCTATAGAAACCCCCTTGTGATTGGAAGCATTCTACGTCTGCCATCAACCGGGACAGGCACCCAGAAAGGTAGGCGCCCCAAAACAAACCCCTATTCTGGTGAAATTATTGCTACTGAAAGCCGAACGAGTGGACAAAACTCCCCAAACAAAATTATCAAACTAGCATGACGTCATCACGTCGCCGCGCCACCGTTTGCGCAACCCCCCCTCCCCGAGAGGGGGAAGGGGGAGCCCCAGACCCTCAACACTGGCGATCCAACTGGCAGTTCTTAGGCTGGATGACAAATACGCGAAAAATGCCGCCGACAGGCGGGAGGGTGGGATGCCGGGGAGCCTCCGGGACTCACCCAGAAAATGGTGTTTCATTACATTCAACGCTGGTTTTCTTGGGGGAGCCCCGTCAGCTCCCCGGAGCTACCTCCCCAAAGATAAGTAAAACAGGGAAGGACCCGGGAGGCGGATACCACACGTCCTAACTGAACAACCAAAACCAGAGACAAAACAAAGACCAAAACGAGAAGAAAAAGATCACCCAGGCCAATGACCAGGACGGCCCCAAAACTCAAGAGCAAGCCAGAGGGGAACAATGCCCAGGACAGCAATTGGAATGGAGCAGAAGGAACCGCAACACTGAACGCAAGCAGGAGCGGCTCTGTCAGCACCACCCAACATGAGGTGACCGGACAATCCGAGACAACGGTCCCAGAACAACCCCGAAGGGAAGACAAGCCAACGCTATCAAAGACCAGAGGACCCTTCGCAATGATAGGAAAACCACACACTGCCCCCGAGACGAAACACGCAGGTGGGAGACCAATAACCTGGGACCTGTGTTCAGATTCGCAAAACGCGAAGCTAAAAACAGCGACCCCTCAACCCAAAGGAGCAACATAACCATCTCCAGCAGGGAAGAATGAGACACGCATCCCCGAGGCATCCAAGAGGATAACTACCGAGGACGAGAACCGCAGGAAAGCAAACACACCCGGTCCGGAAAAGGAACAAAAAAACCGAAACCAGGACCCGAACCCAGCAAACCCGGTTCCAAGAAAAGGAACCAGGAACGCAGAAGCGACAGACCGAAAAGTCCACACCCCCTCCACAGACAGCACAACCCGAAGCCTGCAGAACACCACACAGAAATCGCAGGAACTCGGTACCAAAACGTAACACCGGAGAAGCCCAAAAGCAGGACGTGGAACATGGACAGAGGCCCACCGGAGCACCAACAGGATAACCAAGAAGCACTGACCCAGACACACAAAAAATTGTAGCATGGGGAGGAAAAATGGAAATAAGTAAGGAAACCACGAATACGGCCCAAGGAGCGGCCGGGAAGTAACGCACACGACCAACTACAAAATGTGTAGAGGAGCGAGTACATACCTGAGGGACCTTACGGACAGCAGGGTGCAGTCAGGCACCGAAGATAGGCAAGGAAAGTGTAGAGACGGAAAAAACCCAGGGGCCGACAACGAAAACAAAAGCACCAAAATGCGGGGCAGAGCCCCACAGGACAAAAAAGAACAAAAGATGGACAAAAAAGGCACTAAAGACATATGCAAGGCGACCAAACACCACACCAAACACCCCAGACAGGAGCCATCGACGCAATCCCGCCAAGCGGGGAAGAGTAAACAAGGATGGAACAGTGAACAAGGGAGGCGGAGTGAATAGAGTATCCCAAGAAGATACTCGCTCCAAACGCATGAGCCTAACCAGAGAAGCAAAGCTCTCCAAAGTACCAACGATGGAACTCAAACCGTTCCATACGCCCAAGGAAAAGTCCTGCCAACCTGTGGAGAACTGTGAGGCGGCACCCAAGCATATAACCAGCTGAGTAGCGAAGAATAACTAGACTACCTGCAAGTGTGGTCTAGAACAGACATGCGAGACACCGTACCGACACTCAGAGCTCCCAACCCGCACCATTGCCCGCCAAAATATCACCCACAACTACTGAATACGCAACAAAAGATAAGTAGTTCCTCAGTGTTTGCGTTTATTGACCAATCCCCACGAAACAATAGAAACTGGGATAGTGGCACAAGCCACCCTTGCGGCACATTGTGGGCACGAAACAACGGGCATAAAAGGGATAAGAGCAGAATCAGGAAAGACCGGAGGAATGACCTGCACTGTAATAGGCCCGGTGACAAGCAGGAACCAATTACAACGTAATGCGGTGGTGGGGCCCCACGATTGGTGCAAGGGCGGGTTGGACATGTATGTGAGTGGGAATGGATGGTAAGAAACAGTAGCTACCTCGCACGGGCCAATAGGCCCTCCGCAGGTCCACTGTACTTATGTCCGTATGTTTGTACGCACAAGGGGACACAGGAGGTAGTGTGCAGCCAAAAGAGCCACAGACACGAAAAGACCCTGATTAACCCTTAAAGTGCGCATCACGTCATATGACGTGCTGGACGTTGTACCAGTAAACTGGGCATCACGTCATATGATGTGTTGGAGTACTACGCAAGATTTAAACAGCCCGCGGATACACGGGGTTCACCACACCTTCATCAGGGCTCTTGTAAACAGACGCCATTTAAAAAAAAAATCGTGGGCCAAACTCCCGGGTGTTATTGGCCTCAGTATTGAGTGAGCAACCAAGCCTGACGCACGCAGCATGAGCTAACAGCACTGCTGTTCAGCTTGTGACCACAGCATCGCCTAAAAATGCCAAATTATACTTGTTCATGCTATTATGTAGCGATGATATTATTACAGAAGACCCCTGACTGATAAAACTGACCAGGGTTCTGATAATAGCAGGATTGTGGTGATATTTAGCGCTGTGCGCCATGGAAGGAGGTGTAATGCTGTGGGAGGGAGGGTGGTGGCGATGTCTTTTGACTGTGTGTGGCCACCTTTTATTGACTGCACTCACCATACCAGCTTAGTGGTTCGCTATGGTGAACACAAATGTAGATACTTATATATAACGTGCGTATAGAGGGTATAAACAGCAAGAGAAGGTTTGGAGCCGCCATTTTGGTGAGAGTGGTGGCGTCGTCTGCACGACACCACCGTGCAGAGGACGGTGTTGTTTACTGGTTACCACGATGGTCTTTGGGCACCATACCAGTTTATTTGTACAAGTATGATGAATAAAACAGGTAGATATTTATATATAATGTGTGTATATAGCGTAATAACACCACACAGTGTTGTTGGAGGAGAAATATTAGTGCGTCTGGCCTTGAGGGCGGCCGCCGATCAGCTGACTGTGTGAGTAGCCACATCTCTGTGCCTTTACTCACCATACAAGCTTAGATGCACAGTTATGAACAAAACATGTAGATACTTATATATAACGTCTGTATATAAGATATATAGCGTAATAACACCACACAGTATTGTTGGAGGAGAAATATTAGTGCGTCTGACCTTGAGGGCGGCCGCCGATCAGCTGACTGTGTGAGTAATTACCTAAGTGTAATTACCTAAGTGTAGTTACAGGATGAGAGCTACGCTCGTGGTGTCCCGTCTTCCCAGCACTCTTTGTCATATAACGCTTTGAAACTACTGACGGTCTTGGCCTCCACCACCTTCTCACTTAACTTGTTCCAACCGTCTACCACTATTTGCGAAGGTGAATTTTCTTATATTTCTTCGGCATCTGTGTTTAGCTAGTTTAAATCTATGACCTCTTGTTCTTGAAATTCCAGGTCTCAGGAAGTCTTCCCTGTCGATTTTATCAATTCCTGTTACTATTTTGTATGTAGTGATCATACAAAATGTATGTTACTATTTTTGTATGTAGTGATCATTGTGTGCAAGCCAGGGGTAATTCACGGAGTACTGGGGCTGCATGCACCTAGGGCCATCTTCCCTAGGTGCCTTGTAAGTACTGACCTTGTGGCTTGGGGTTTTCTTAAGTCGTTCAGGGACTACCTCCTTAGAGGTCTTTTGCTGCTCAGTTATTGCCCACCCTTGGGGTGAGCTGTGATTTTCATAGCCACTGTTTGACCTTGAGTAGGAGGTAGTATTGTCACTAGTAGAGGCGCAAGGTACTATGCAGCTTGTCACCTATTATCACAGTGGCCAATTCTGTTTCTCCTGGCAACGTTGTACTTTTGCAGGGATGTCTTTTTCCTTTTTGTTTGTTACCTGGTGAGGGGTTGGCCCCTTGGTCATTGTCCCCCCTCTTATTCTGGTGGTCCCTCGCTTGGTCCCCGTGATTGTACATGTCACAGGGGGTTCAGCTTTAACGAACAATTAAAGGTTCAGCTTTAATTGTTATCTCGGTAGTTTGGGCCAATCGGTTAGCAGTACAGTACTTTGCCTGGGCTTTCCTTAGCAGTCAGCCTAAGGGCCTGGAAAACCCGATTGAGGCTCATTGGTCCAATGGATACGTCCTCAGGGTCCAATCTTGTCTTGTGCGAGTTCGAAGGTTGCTCTGTCCCTTTATCTCAGGGCGACATTCACCGGGTTTGCCTCTGCCATGCTGCCTGTTGGGTCGACGACACCTTTGACCCGGAGTCCTGCGAATGGTGTTCCTTGCTGGTGCTTCAATTCACTCAGTCCACTGATATTGATAATAGAATGTAGGCAGCTTCGGCATTGCATGCAAGGTTTCAGTTGCTGCAATGCGTTAGGTTGGCTGCCTTTCCGGATGCTCCGTGGCTGCCCCGCTTTGGTTATTATAGGCACCCAGACTTGGGGGTGTTAGTCGCTTCAACTTTGGTTTCGTCTGCACTCCCTTGTCCTTTTCCTGTTGTTGTTTGTCCTGCTCCCCACCACACACGCTGCTGGCGGCCAAATACCCTCGACACGGGTCTTATCATTGCAGGGAAAGGGGTTTTCTTACCCCCATCTCTGTATGAATTTGATATGGATTCGGCTCCTCCCCGGGTTCTGTTCCAGGTTCCCTTGGGTTCTTCGGTCCCTTCCTTTCAGAGATTTTTGGTTTCCTGCATCTCGCTTAAAGAGGATTGAAAGGCCCTTGCAACATACCTGAGTGACTCTGATAGTGCCTCAATAATGAACCTTTCCTCATTTGAGTTCGGTTCTACTTTTCCTTATTGGGAGCGTTATGAGGTTCCAGAATCATCCTGGTTAGCAGACTGCCCTTTCTTTTCTTTGGGGGCGTGGCATTCATTCTGTCGGACCTGCATGCTTGAAATGTGGAAAACTTCTACAGTAGTTCTGGTTTACTTGGGGGAGGGCAAGTTGGAGCACCTCAATGCATGCTTATTCACCAATGTTCTTCCTAGGGATATTGGCCAGGTGCAACTTCACTTGCTGCCTTGTTGAAGTTGGTTGCGCCGATTCTGAAGGAGGTGGTGTCTGTTCACTGCTTCTCGCCTCGCATGCCGGCAGGTTGTGCTCGCTCACTCCTTGGAATCCACGTGGGCCCTGGCTCATAGGTTTTCATTGCCCATTTGTCCATTGCTGTTTGCAGATCTGCAGTTGTGCAGTATCTGCAGGCGACTTTGTCTAGCTGTCACCCTATGTCTGATTTCTTGTTTCTCCGGGGTGGCCATGGGGGGTCCCAGAAGGGTCATGCCAGGATTCGGGATTCCTTCAGTCGTGGTAGGCCAGTGGTGCCAGTTTCGGTACTGACGTTGCCTTTGGAGTTGGTGACGTCTGGTCGGTGGGGTGATCACTCTGCACATCCGTCAGCTTCTCGTAAAGGGCGTCGGGCCTTTTGTGGGTTGCCCCATTGATGGGGGGCAACTGGGGAGGCTCATGTTGTTTGCTCACGCCTGGTTCCACGATTTGTGGACGTTTTGGGTCGTTTCCTTTGGACTGTGGTGGCATTAGGTGGCTCCTCCTCCTTCAGGGGGTTTGGGGTTCGTGGAGCAGGCCTCTTCTCCTGCACTTCATCAGGTCATCTTGGAGTAGGTGCACTTGAGCATGTTTGACACGACTTCATCCCTCAGGTGAGTTTCCCGCCTGTCTCCAGTCCCGAAACAGGACTGTGTGGATCTGAGGTTCATTCTGGACTTGTTCCATCTGAACCCCTGGGTCTTTTGCCCCACCTTTCGGATGACCACTTGGTCCCAGGTCTGGCTTCTTTTGGAGCCGGTTGCTTGGATGGTGTCTCTGGACTTCCGGGACGTGTATTGGCACGTCCCGAATCATCTAGGGGTCAGGGACTGGCTTGGTTTTGTCGTAGGGCGACAAGCTTACTGCTTTTGTTGCCTTCTATTCGGCTTTAATCTGGCATCTCGTGTTTTCACACACCTTACTCGGGTCGTGATGACCCGCATGCGTCTGCTAAGGGTCCAGGTTCTGGCCTACCTCACCGAATGACTTGTGTGGGATCCTAGTCAGTTCATGTGTGTTCGCCAGGAGTTTGGTTCTTTCCCAGCTCTAGAGGAAGAATTGAAGGAAGTCCAATCTGGTCCCCTCTGCGGTTTCTACTTGGATGGGTCTTGTGTGGGACTCTCGGGACTGCTTCCTTGTCTCTCCCTCCAGTGTCATTTCTGCGGCTGTGGTCTGCCTTCAGCTGTTTCTGGGGGCTCCCAGGTCACTCAGCAGTTGCTCAAGCAGCAACCGCAGGAGTGAGAACTTTGCCATTCTGGTTTACTCGCTGGGTCAGGTTTGGCTTCGGTGGCTGTTCTAGTTCCTTTGGGGACTCCTTTCTGCCACTCTCACGATCGTTGGGTTTGGCCTATGGGGGCCTTGCATCTGCTGCTGTGTCACCGGCTTCCTCTACGGGTTTTTCTGGGTTCAGTGCGATGGCGGCTACCCGAGTCCTCGCTCGATGTGTACATGGATGCATCGCCTCTTGGCTGAAGTTTTGTGATCAGTGCTCACCAGGCTGGCAAGGGTTGGTGGGGTCCCTCCTTTCGTCAGGATTACTGTATGGTGAGGAAGTTCACAGCAGTGTGGCTGTTGCTTTTGAGGGTTCATGTCACTCGTGAATTGACGATCCAGCTCCATTTGGACTGTGCTCCGCTGGTTCATTGCCTAAACCGAGGGGGTTCGATGCGGTCCTTGGCTCTTTGTGGCTGGTCCTTTCGAGTGACTCATCTGCCGAGTTCTTGGGGTTTGGCTCTCCTGGCAGTTCACATCCAGGAGGTGTCCAACATCTTGGTGGACGGCCTGTCCCTGTTCATTCCCCTTTCCACAAAATGCACGGTTAACACACTCGTTCATTTGGGTCTACTGGACGTACGGGTGCCAGGAGGTGAACCTCTTTGCACTGGTATGGTCAAGGCATCTCCCAGTATATGTAACTCCCTTCCCCAACTGCCTCGCAGTCGGGGTCGATGCCTTTCGGCAGGACTGGTCGAAATGGGGGTTACCTTTACCTCTTTCCCCCGGTCCCACTGTTGCATTTGGTTCTGTCTTGGCTGATGATTTACCAGGGGAGAGTTGTCCTGTTGGCCCCTTGGTGGCCGGCCCATCCTTGGTTTCAAGCGCTGCTTGCTTGGTGTCCGAACCCGGGGACTTTTCTGCGCTTCTGCCTCTTCCAGCAGATCAGTCTGGTCTGGTACGTGGCTGGTTCGATCTTCTCCTCAGATCTTCGCATCTGGTCTTTCTGACACAGGTCTATTACCACTTGTATGATGTTCAGGCGGCTTCGTTGATGGAGTCCCACCTGCATGTTTCGTCTCTGCGTCAGTATGAAGTTTCCTGGCGGTCCTTTCAGCATTCTTTGTCTCTTCATAGGTTGTCTTCGGTTTTGGATAGGATTATTTTGTCCTTTTTCTTGGCTGTTTCAGGACTGTTATCTTATGCCGAATATTGTCACCACATATCGTGCGGCACTGGCGAAGCCACTTCAGCTTGCATTTGGGGTGGATGTTATTTCCGCTCTATTTTGCAAGCTATCTCATGCATCATTCCATCTCCAGCCTGCTCTTGTGCCGCCCGAGTCGTTGGACCGGATGCTCTCTTTTCTCTCTTCTCAGTTTGTGATGACCCCTTCAGTTTGGGATTGTTTTGATAAGGCTCTTTTCTTGTTGGCATTGGTCTGTGGGGGTCGGGTCGGGGAGCTTTATGCTCCCTCTGGTGGAGAGGTTTCTGCTCTTTTGGTCCTGGTGGTAGGTTTGTTCGTTTACAGCCATCTCGTCTTTTTCTGGCAAAGAATGAGACGGCGGCTTTCCGGAGAGGTCCTTGGCTGGTTGATGCTTGGTTGGTTTGGCCAGGGGTGCATCATGTGTTGTGACCAATTGCAGCTCTTAGGCGCTATCTGAATGCCACGGGGATGGTGGCTGGGGGGTGAGTTTTGGGTTGACCCAAATTCCCTTTTTCCCTGTTCCAGGGCTCAGGTCTCCCATGTTATCCACAGGGTTATTTGGTCCAGCCAGCCTGCAGCCTATCCTCGTGCCCATGACGTTCACAAATTTGCTGCTTTAGCTACCATTTCTGCAGAGAGCCCCTTCGGCTCCCTGGAGCTATACCGGGCTGATGTGTATATATTAGACCATGGCAACAGTCAATCGAACGAGTTCTAAGCCTACTGTGGACCAGAGCCAGAACCTGACCCACTCAAGAGAGGCACGAGGAGGAATGGCCTAAAGACATCCCTGTGTAATTGGAAGCAGTCTTTGTCTGCCATCTACCAGGTCAGGCACCCAGAAAGGTAGGAATTTAAAAAACTACTGTTGGCCAAAAAAATTGCAAACTGAAAGCCGAAAAAGCAAACAGAACTCACAAATCAAAAACAGGAAACAAACATGACCTCACCACAACTGCCGTGCATCAGTCTGTGCAACCCCCCCCCCCCCTCGCCGGGAGGGGGATGAGGGGTGGTGTCCCAAACCTCCACGCCGGAAACTCTCCTCAGTTCAAAGGCTGTTGTGATGGCGAACAGTCGATCGCTTTGGCTCCACTCTTTGCGTAGTGCTGCAGTGCAGTGTTGTTGCTCTTTATTGCTGGTGTGTGAGCCAGGAGTAACAAGAGTACTGGGGCTGCATGCACCTAGGGCTACCTTCTCTTGGTGCCCCGTAAGTACTGCCTTTGCGGCTTCAGGGTTATCTTCCACGAGCCGTTCAGGAGCAGCTACCTCCGTGTGGTTCTGATGCTGCTCGGTGATTGCCCGCCCTTGGGGGTTCAGCTGGGAAGGTTCTTACTCCTGTTTACCCTTGGGTAGGAGGTAGTTTTGTCGCTGGCTAGGGCGCGAGGTACTGTGCAGCTGTCTGATATATGCATAGCGACTGGTTCTATTCACCTGGAGACGCTGTGCTTGTGTTTTTTTTTTGTTTTTTTTGTTTTGCTTTGCCTGGTGGGGGTCTGCCAGGTGTGGCAGTAGGGCCACTAGTAGGTTTTTGGTGGCCCTCTACTAGGTCCTTGTACTTGTACACTTGCTTGCTTAGGTAATAGGGAAGAAAAGAAACCTAGATGATTGTCATGCTCTTCAAGAAGACCTGGACAAAATAAGTATATGGAGCAACACTTGGCAAATGGAATTTAATGTGAATAAATGCCATGTTATGGAATTTGGAATTGGAGAACAGACCCCACACAATCTATAAATTATGTGAGAAATCTTTAAAGAATTCTGACAAAGAAAGGGATCTAGGGGTGGTTCTAGATAGAAAACTATCACCTGAGGACCACATTACGAACATTGTGCAAGGAGCCTATATTACACTTTCTAACCTCAGAGTTGCTTTTAAATACATGGATGGAGAAATACTAAAGAAATTGTTCATGACTTTTGTTAGACCAAAGTTGGAATATGCAGCGGTTGTATGGTGCCCATATCTTAAGAAGCACATCAACAAACTGGAAAAGGTGCAACGACATGCCATGAAGTGGCTCCTAGAACTGAAGGACAAGAGCTACGAGGAGAGGTTAGAGGCATTAAATATGCAAAATCTAGAAGATAGAAGAAAAAGAGGCGATATGATCACTACGTTCCAAATAGTACCAGGAATTGATAAAATTGATAGGGAAGAATTCCTGAGATCCGGAACTTCAAGAACAAGAGGTCATAGATTTAAACTAATGAAACAAAGCTGCCGGAGAAATATAAGAAAATTCACTTTTGTAAACAGAGTGGTAGACTGTTGGAACAAGTTAGGTGAGGTGGTGGTGGAGGCCAAAACAGTCAGTAATTTTAAAGCATTATATGACAGAGTGCTGGGAAGACGGGACACCACGAGCGTAACTCTCATTCTGTAACTACACTTAGGTAATTACACGTCGCAGGGGTTCAGCTTTTAGTTGTTTGCTTGGTAGGTCTGGGATAACTGGTTAGCAGTACCTCGCCTGGGCTTCCCTTAGCAGTCAGTCTAAGGGCCCTGGAAACCCCGATTGGGGCTCAGTGGTCTAATGTAGGAGACCTCTGAGTTCCACCTCGCCTTGTGCGAGTTTGAAGGTTGCTCTGTCCCTCTGTCTCAGGGTGACACTCACTGTCTGCCTTTGCCTTGCTGCCTGTTGGGGTCAGTGACACACATGACCCAGATTCCTGTGAGTGGTGTTCTTTGCTTGTACTCCAACTCACCCAGTCCACTGAGACTGATATTCAAGTGCAGGCAGCTTTAGCACTGCATGCGTGGTTTAGGTTGCAGGAACGTGTGAGGTTGGTTGCCTTTCCGGATGCCCTGCAGCTGCCCCGCTGAATTATACTGGAAATGAAACTCGAGCGACTTCGGGGATTGCTCCTTCCAGTTTGGCGGTGGAGGCATTCGAGCCGGGTCCTCCTGCCGGCGCTTTTGGGCCAAGCCAGTGGACCCCCTTCATCCCTGCTTTTCCGGTGGACTCTGCTTTTTCTCCTAAGGCACAGGGTTTGGAGGATGGCTCGGCCCCGGGTCCTGACGTGGAGGATTCCGGGGCTGGGGAGGAGTTGACTTGTGGGGGCCTGGGCCCCACTGGTCCCTGCTTGGGTGTTTGGTACCCTCGGTGCGGGGCTTGATATTACAGGAGGAGGGGTTTTCCTATCCCCCTCCTTGTACGATTTTGTTATGAGTTTGACTCCTCCCCAGGGTTCGGTTCCAAGTTCCCTTGGGTTCTTCGGTTCCCTCCTTCTGGGGGTTTTTGGCTTCCCACATCCCACCAAGGAAGGTGTGGGAGGCCCCTTGTAGCTTACCTCCTGCGAGACCCGGATTACGCCTCGATATTGAAGCCGCCTTCTTTTTGAGCTTGGCTCCTCTTTTCCTTATTGGGTGTATTACAAGGTGCCGGAGTGTTCCTGGCTGGCAGACTACTATTTCTTCATGGGGGCTCTGCATTCGTCCTGTCAGACTGCGCACTTGAATTGCGAGAGTTGCCTACGGTTGTTCAGGTTTTCCTGGGGGGCGAGTTGGAGCACCTCAAGGCGTACTTGTTCGCCCCGCCCGTCCTTATGTTGTCGGCCAGGTGCGGCTTCATGTGCAGGTTCCCTCCCTTTCGGCATCCCTGGTGGCCAAGGATTTGTGCACCCGTGGGCACTTGGGTTTGGTCTTGCCTTTCTTTTCCCTGCTGGAGCTGTCTTTGGACTGGCTCGTGCTGGGTTCCGGGCCAGGGTCCGGTGGGCTTGCTTTTGCAGCTTGGGCACCAGCAGCTTTGGTGAAGTTGTATGCGCCGTTTCCAAGGGAGGCGGTGTCTGTTCTTCGCATCTCACCTCGCGTGCTGACAGGCGGTGCTAGTCCAAATTTTGGAATCGTCTTGAGCCCTGGCTCTTAGATTTTCATCCCCTTTTTGTTCGTTGCTGTTTGCAGATTCTGCGGGGGTGCAATTTCTGCAGGTGGCTTCATCTAGTTGATGGCTTTTGTCGGACTTGTAAGTTCTCCGGGGAGGGGGGGAGGGGGAGGGGGGGATGGAGGTCCTGCCCGGAAGGCTGTGCCAGATCTTGGGGTTCCTTCAGTTGTTGTAAGCCAGTAGTGCCAGATTTATGGCCGGCACGTTCTGTGGAGCCATCGGAGTCTAGTTGGCGCAGTGATTGCTCTCAGCGTCGGTTGGACTCTCGTAGGGGTCGTCAGCCCTTTCGCAGGTTGCCCTGTTAAGGGGGCGCATGGTCCCATGATTCGTGGGCATTTCATGTTTTCTCCAGCCTGCGGTGGCTTTGGATGGCTCCTCTTGCTTCAGAGGGATCAGGGCTGGCAGGGTACGCCTCTTCTCCTGTGCTCTGTCAGGTCATCCGGGATTGGGTTCGCTTGGGTGTGGTCGAAACGACAACGTCCCTCAGGTGGGTTTCCCACCTGTTTTCAGTTCCGAAACGGGACTGTGCGGTTCTGCGATTCATACTGGACTTGTCTAGTCTGAATCCCTGGGTCTTTTGCTCCTTTTAGATGACTATTCTGTCTCAGGTCAGGCTGCTTTTGGTGCCAGGTCTCTGGACCTCCGAGACGCGTATTGGCACGTCCTGATTCATCCGGGGTTCAGGGACTGGCTTGGTTTTGTCGTGGGGCAACAAGCTTACCGCTTTCGTTGCCTTCCATTCAGCTTGAATCTGGCACCTCGAGTGTTCACAAGCCTTACCCAGGTCGTGGTGACCTGTTTGCGTCTGTTAGGGATTCGGGTTCTGGCTTACCTCGACAACTAACTGGTGTGGGATCCCAGCCAGTGCATGTTGTCTGCTCACCAGGGATATGGTTTTTATCCTTCTCTCCGGGTTCAGGTTCTTGGTTAACTGGAGGAAGTCACATTTGGTTCCCTCTCAGGTTTGGACTTGGCTGGATCTTGTGTGGGACTCTCAGACTGCTTCCTTGTCTCTCCCTCCTGCGACGCTGTTGCGGCTGCAGTCCCGCCTCCGGCTGTTTTTGGAGGGCACCCAGGTCACACGTCGGTTATTCGAGCGGCTGTGTGGAAGCCTGAACCTTGCCGTGCTGGTCTATCCATCGGGTCGGATCTGGCTTCGGCGGATGTTCTGGTTTCTTCGGGGTCGTCCCTTCTGCTGCTCTCATGATCAATGGGTTCGGATCTCGAGAGCCTTGCGTCGGCTGCTGCGTCACTGGCTTCCTCTTGGGTTTTTTTGGGTTCTGTGCCTTGGTGCCTTCCCAAGCCCTCGCTCGATATGTTCACAGATGCCTCGTCTCTCGGCTGGGGTTTTGTGACAAGTGCTCACCAGGCTGGCCAGGGTCGGTGGGGTCCATCCTTCCGTCGAGCTCATAGCACAGCGTGGGAGTTCGGAGTGGTGTTGCATTTGCTTCAGAGGATTCGGGGTGCTCGAGGAGCAACGATCTGGCTCCATTCGGACTGCTCCTCGGTGGTTCATTGCCTGAACCGCATAGGTTCGATGCGGTTCTTGGTTCTTTGGGGCTGGTCGCTTCAGGTGACTCGTCTGCTCAGTTCTCAGGATTTGGCTCTCCTGGCGGTTCATATTCAGGGGGTGTCAAACGTCCTGGCGGTTCATATTCAGGGGGTGTCAAACATCTTGGCAGATGGCCTGTTTCAGTTCATTCCCCTTTCCACGGAATGGACGGTCGACGCAGACTCGTTCAGTTGGCTATGCCGGACATATGGGCGCCCAGAGGTGGACCTCTTCGCATCGGCATGGTCGAGGCGTCTTCCAGTTTAAGTGGCGCCCTTCCCAGAATGCGAGGCCGTCGACATCGATGCTTTTTGGCTGGACTGGTCGAGATGGAGTTACCTGTACCTCTTCTCTCTGGTCCAGTTGTTGCTCCGGATCCTGGCTCGGTTGGAGACTTACCAGGGAAGAGTAGTCCTGTTGGCTCCTTGGTGGCCGGGCAAGCCTTGGTTTTAGGCGCTTCTTGCTCATTGTCCGAACCCGAGAGTCTTCCAACGGCTCTGCCTCTTTTAGCAGATCAGTCCGGTCCGGTTCGATCTTCTCCTCCACTCTTCCTATCTGGTCTTTTTGACATGGGTATTTCACCACTTGTATGGTGATCAGGTGGCTTAGTTGATTGTGTTCCACCTGTGAGTTTTGTCTAGATGGCAGTATGAAATTCTTGGCGGTCCTTTCGGCATTTTTGTTTCTTCGTAGGTTATCTTCGTTTTCTAATCGGGTTGTTTTGGCTTTTCTCTCCTGGTTGTTTCTAAACCTCACTAAACCGTACACTCCAGTTGCTCACTAAACCGTACACTCTAGTTCGGAAACCAAGCTTCAAAAAAAAAAAAAAAAAAAAACGATGGGGTGGGAGGGTTGCCAGGGAGCCCCTGGGGCTCACCCAGAAAATGGCGTTTCATTACATTCAACGCTGGTTTTCTGTGGGGAGCCCCTATGGCTCCTTGGAGCAACATACCCAAAGAGAAGGGAAATGAAAGGGCTAACCCGGGAGGCGGCCGCCACAAACTCCACAATGCGAAGTCAAGACAACAGGCAGCAACCTGCGACCCAAAGCAACACAAGAATGCCCAGGAGCAGACACGCTCATAAAAATAACAGGCAGCCAGGAACCTGTACAACCTCCAAATCCCTGCACCCAAAATGAGCCCAAGACATGTTACCAAACACGGCAGCAAAAGTTCCAAACGTCCGAACAGCACAGGCACAAGGATAGACTGCAGGCTGGTAGACTTAAGAACCCTGCAGATGACCTGGGAGACCCGAGCCCTGGAACAGAGAATGAGGGAAACCAGATCAACCCAAAGCGCATCCCCGGCCATGGCACGCAGGTAATGGTGAAGAGCCGCAACCGGACATAACTCATGACGCACCCCTGGCCGAACCAACCAAGCATCAATAACCCAAGGACCCCTCCGGAAAGCAGCCGTCTCGGCCTTTGCCAGAAAGACGGAGAAGGCTGCAAACGTACAAACCTACCACCAGTACCAAAAGAGCAGAAACCCCTGCGCTGGAGGAGCAGGGGTTTCTCCTCTGCTCCTCCGGCATTCCCTGACTCGACCCGCAGAGGCCAATGCTAACAAAACTATGGCCTTTGAAAAATAATCTTGAACCAAACGGGCTACTACAAACTGAGGAGAGGAAAGATAAGAGAACACCCTGACCAAAGACCAGAATGGCTCAGGTGGCACATGAGTAGGCCAGAGGTGAAACACAGCATGAGAAAGCGTACGGAACGGGGCGGATGTGACATCCACACCGAACACAAGCAGGAGCGGCTCCGCCAGTGCCGCACGATACGAGGCGACAGTAAGAAGCATTAATTAACAATCCTGAAAAACCAAATAAAGAGAAGACAACCCGATGCGAAAGAGAAGATAACCTACGAAGAGAAAGAAAAAGGAGAAAAGAATCCCCAGGAAACTACATACTGTCACAGGTGGGACACCAACAAAGCCACCTGATCACCATAGAGATGGTGATATTCCCGCATCAAAAGACCAGATGTGAAGAGCCGAGGAGAAGGCTGAACCAGCCATGTACTGGACCGGTCTGACCTGCGAAAAGAGGCGGAGCCGCGGGAAATGCCTCGGGTAATGACATCGATCAAGCAGCGTCTGAAAACAAAGCTGGGCAGGCCACCAAAGGATCCACGAGGACTACTCTCCTCGGGAAGTACTCCAAATGAGCCAGAACCCAAAGCAACAGTTGGACCGAGGAAAGAGGTACAGGTAACTCCACCTCGACCAGTCCTGCCAAAAGGCATCCACCGCAAACCCCTCGCAGGCAGGAAAGGGCGCAACATAGAATGGGAGATGCTGACACCACGCCGACACGAAGATGTCCATCTCCGGGAGTCCGTACATCCAGCAGAGCCAATGAAACGAGTCAGCGATGACCGGCCAATCCATGTACAGAGGAATGAACCGAGATAGGCAGTCCACCAGGACATTGGACACTCCTCAGACATGAACCGCACGGAGAGCCAAACCCCGAGAAGCCAGCAGACGAGCCACTCGAAAGGACCAAGTCCAAAGAGGCAAGGACCAAAGAGAACCCCCGCAGTTCTCTTCGGTCCCCAGCCAGCCTGGTGAGCACTGGTCACAAAGCCCCCGCCAAGAGACTACCTGTCCGTGAACACATCGAGCGTAAGCTCGGGGAGGCGCCAAGGCATGGAACCCCAAAAACCCCAAAGAGGAAGCTGGCAACACAACACCAACATATGGTCCCAGGAGTATGAACCCAACGATCGCAAGAGAGGCGGAAGTGGCGTCCACGAAGGAACCACAACAAACGCCGAAGCCAAACCCGACCCGGCGGGTAGACCAGCACGGCGAAGTACAGACTCCCTCACAACCGCTTGAACAACTGCCGAGTGACCTAGGACCCCCTCTGAAAAGCCGAAGGCGGGACTGCAGCCGCAGCAACGCCTCTAGTGGGAGAGACAAAGCAGCAGTCCAAGAACCCGAAACAAGACCAAGCCAGGTCCAGGTCCGTCAGTAATTTCAAAGCATTATATGACAAAGATTGCTGGGGAGACTGGACACCACAAGCGTAGCTCTCATCCTGTAACTACACTTAGGTAATTACACTCAGGTAATTGCTTAGCTAATTACACACACACATATGCAGATAAACACAAAATGTATAAACACACAGATACATACACATGCAAAATAAAATAAAAAATAAAGGAAGAAAAGAAAAGACAAGCCGCCGACCAGTGGGCAGAGAGCACTGTGCCGGCCAGATGAAGAAAGCAATAAAAAGAGCACCAAAACTGCACCAAAAGGCCTACCTTGACAACAAAAACCCAAAGCCCTGGCATGACCACAACACGTGCCAAGACCCAAAAAGATCTGCCAGCAAGCCAGGAAGGCCCCGAAACCCCAGAAGGCAGAACCGGGTCACACACTAAGTAACGAAAAGCCCCCTGAACCCACAAAAGGGGGGCCCAAAGAGGAAGAAACCTCCGAAACGAAACCAAAGAACCCAAAGTAACCCGTAATCGAACCCGGGGGAGCCCAAACCACAAGACGGGATGGAACCCAGAAGACACGTCCAGTGGTCCACAAAGCCCCAATAGGGTTTTCCGGGGCCCATAGGCTGACTTCTACGGGAAGCCCGGGGAAAGGTGTTACTAACCGGTTAACACCCAAAACTAACAAGGGGTAGATGCCAACACTGAAAACCACTGTGACGTGTACAATCATGGAGACCTAGCGGAGGGCCCACCAGACACAACCAGTGGAA